>NC_137152.1:34541442-35031442 GCF_951394435.1 Stenella coeruleoalba
ACAAGAGAACCCCCATAAGACTATCAGCTAATTTTTCAGCAGAAACTTTGCAGGCCAGAAGGAAGTGGCATGATATATTTAAAGTGCTGAGAAGAAAAATCTTACAACCAAGAATACTGTATCTGGCAAGATTATTATTCAGAGTTGAAGGGGAATTCCCTGAAGTCCAGTGGTTAGGACTCCACACTTTCACTGCTGGGGCCCAGGTATGATCCGTGGTCGAGGAACTAAGGTCCCTCCCACCCCCGCAAAAAAGGGGAAAAAAAGGCCAAAAATAGAAATAAGAAAATATATGAAAGAAAAAAAATCTCACTGGTAAAGGCAAAAATATAGTAAAGGCAGTAGATCAGCCACTTAGAAAGCTGGTATGAAGGTTAAAGGACAAAAGTATTAAACTATAGCTACAATAATAATATAAGGGATACACAAAATTGAAATACGTAAAATATGACATGAAAACCACAAAACATGGGTGGGAAGAAGCTAAAACGTAGTGCTTTTAGAATGCATTAGAAATTAAGCGACTATCAGTTTGAAATAGACATATATATAGTGTACTGGCACAAAAGCAGACACATAGATCAATGGAAAGGAATAGAGACCCCAGAAATAAACCTGCACGTTATAGTCAATCACATTAAAAAATGGGCAGAGGACCTGAATAGAAATTTTTCCAAGGAAGACATACAGATGGCCAACAGACAATGATAAGATGCTCAACATCACTAATCATCAGGGAAACACAAATCAAAACCACAACAAGCTACCACCTCACACCTGTCAGAATGGCTGTTTTCAAAAACACAACGAATATCAAGTGTTGGTAAGGATGCAGAGGAAAGGGAACCCTTGTGCACTGTTGGTGGGAATGTAAACTGGTGCAGCCACTGTGGAGAATAATATGGAGAGTCCTCAGAAAATTAATAATAGAACTACCATATGATCCAGCAACTACACTTCTGGGTATTTGTCCAAACAAAATGAAAACACTAATTCAAAATATGTACACACCCCAGCGTTCATTGTGACTTTATTTACAATAACCCATATACAGTATTGAAGCAACCTAAGTGTCCATCAAAAGACGAATGGATAAAGAACACTGAGATACACACACACACACACACGCGCGCGCGCGCGCGCGCACGCAGTGGAATATTACTCAGCCTTTAAAAAGGATGTAATTTTGCCATTTGTGACAATATGAATGGACCTAGAGGGTATATGCTAAGTGAAATGTCAGACAAAAAAAGATATATACTGTATGATATCACTTTATGTGGAATCTAAAAAACAAAACAAATGAACAAACAAAACAGAAACAAATTCATAAATATAAAGAACAAACTTGTGGTGGCCAGAGGGGGTCGGGGTAGGGGAATGGGCAAAAGAGGTAAAGGGAATTAAGAGGTACAAACTTCCAGTTATAAAATAAAAAGTCACAGGGATGTAATGTACAGCATAGGGAATATAGTCAATAATATTGTAATAACTTTGTATTGTAACAGATGGTAATTAGACTTATTGTGGAGATCATTTCATAATGTAAAAAAGTCAAACCACTATGTTGAACATTGAAGACTAATATAATATTATAAGTCAGTAACTGATAAGTTAAAAAGGGACTCTAAATTATCACGGAGTAGCAACTGAAGGAAGTAGCTACCCTTGCTAGGGCTGAGGAAAAAAGGGAAGAGGTTAGAAATATTAAATCAATCAGACAACAGATGACGGTGGCAGTGGGTTTGTGAGATGTTCAGATTATGGATATGCAAAAGGATAAAGTAGCCAATAACCGAGATGGGGAAAACTACAAGAGAAGCAGAAAGAGGGGTGTTGGAGATGGAAGCAGGACCTCGGTTATGGACACTTTAACATTTAAGATGCCTATTAGAACCTATAATGGAAAAGAATATGAAAAATAATCCATGATAGAGGTAGGTAGATAGATAGAGATATATATGCATATATGTATAACTGAATCACTTGGCTGTACACCTGAAACTAACACAACATTGTAAATCAACTATACTTCAATTTTTAAAAAGGTGCCTATTAGACATACAATTTGGGATATAAACCTGGAGATAAGGAGAGTGGTCTGGACTGAAGATATAATTTTGGTAGACACCAGTTTGTGGTGGTATTTAAAGCCATGGGAACCATAGTGAAATAAAAGTGCGTTAATGCAACTATCTGACCAGCAGAGCCTAAATTCCCTCTGATATTTTTTTACAAGGTGATTGTCTAAGTGTTGAGTAAAGGACTTGGGCAAACAGCACAAGCATTATGTGATTCAGGCTAGAACTTGCAAGCAGAACTTCAGCCACAGAAAGCACACAGTGCCTCTGTCTCCTGCCATCCCATGAAGTGGTGTATTTGGGCTAGAAACTGCTAAATACATCACAGGTTGTGCTCTAGGGAGGGACCCACGCTCCGGCTGCTCTCCCAGGGAGCATCTAACCAAGCATGTGACTATGACACCCTTATGATCATAAGAAAGGCCTTCCTAACAGAGACAGCCCCCTGCAACTGGCTGCCAGCTGACTAGGGAACTTGCATACCATTGTGACATCACCTTCCTTTGGGAGATGCGGGAGCCACTGTCCCAGTTAGCTTTGCGGATTTCTAGCAGACAATTGTCCTATTTGTCTCTCCTCACCAACACATACTTGAACTCTGCCAAAGACTAGGAACTACCTGATTCCATATTTAAGCAGAATTACTATCGAACTATTTCTTATACTTAATAAGTACAGTTGACCCTTGAATAACACAGGGGTTAGGGAACCGACCCTCCATGCCATTGAAAATCTGAGTATAACTTATAGTTGACCCTCCAGATCTATAGTTCAACATCTGTGAGTTCAACCAACCATGGAGTTCAACACCCATTAATTCCTTCCCTTTTAAGGCTGAATAGTATTCGATTGTATGTATATACCACATTTTGTTTATCTGTTCATCCATCCATGGACATTTGGGTTGCTTCCACCTCTTGGCTATTGTGAATAATGGTGCTATGAACCTGGATGTACAAATATCTCTTCAAGATACTGCTTTCAGTTCTTTGGGGTATAGACCCAGAAGTGGGATTGCTGGATCATATGGTAATTCTATTTTTAATTTTTTTGAGGAACTGCCATATGTAATGTTTTCCATAGCGGCTGCACCATTTTACATTCCCACCAACAGTGTACAATGGCTCCAATTTCTCCACATCCTTGTCAACCCTTGTTATTTTTTATTTTCTTGTAGTAGCCATCCTAATGGGTATGAAGTTCCATTTTACTTTTTGATGCATTCCAAAGTAAATTGCAGACCTCCCCCCCTCAAAAAATACTTCAGAGAGCATATCATTAGCTGGAGTTTAAAATTTATTTACAGGTTTTTCTCTTTTGATATAAAGTTTGTATACAATGAAATGCTCAAAACTTTAGCATACATTTACTGAGTTTTGACAAATGCATACTCCAGTGTAACCCCAATCCCTATCAAGATATAAAACAAAATTTCTTTATACCCTTCCCCATTTAGTCCTTGCCCGCAGAATAAACAACCACTCTGATTTTCTTCTACCATAGATTAGTTCTGCTTGTTGTAGAACTTGGCATAAATGTGATCATACATTATGTACTTATGGCAGGCAAGAGGAAGAATGTGCCTTGCAGACATCCAACTCCAGGGAGCATCACAGACCAAGGGCCACAGCTACTGGGCTCCAAAATCCATCGTGGTATTTGCACTGATGCCATGCCTCCCACTGGCTGCCCCAGCCAATGACTGATCCAGGCGTGGCACTAAGGCAGGCCGGTTCCTGAAAGAAACAAGACTTCTGACAGCTGACTTTGGCTTGAGGACAGCCTGCCAGCCTCGCTGAACCTTCCAGAGACTGCATGACAGTCTAGGATGCTCACGCCCACTTCCCTGCCCTCTCGCCTTCCCGTGGGTCAAACCAACATTACAGCCCATTGGCAGATCTCCCAGCCTTGCCGATGTCTCTCCGTTTCTCTCATAGTCATTTCCCCTAATAAAGTCCTCGCACACTTACTCTTGCCTGGGTATCTGCTTCTCAGAGGATCTGCTCCAAGACGGCATTGTTTTGTGTCAGGTTTCTTTCACTCAGCATATCGTCATCACGATATTTCTTAATTGGAGTTGTCAGAACTAAACACTGCACTTCCATGGAGACATCACAATTCTCTAAATACATCTCAGGTCGGGTCAGCATTTTCAGCATTTCCCATAGCTGACCCAAGGGAATGATGTACTTTATATTAAATTACTTCAATCATTCTCATGCACGCTGCTGTTGAGCCTCACCTCCCCCAACCTTTATCTGTTGGATTTTAGACACAAACAGAAAATCAGACAAGTAACTCTGTCAACTTTTCTTCCTTAATACAACAGCAGAAGTAATATGTACATGCAAAGATGTTTGTCCCAGCTGATTTAGATACACAAATGTGCACAATAGTGTAGAGATTAAGAATATGGGCTCTGGACCCAGCCTGCATGGCCCAAATCCCTGCCCCAGTAGTGTATCAGCTAGCAGTGCTTTAGGCTGCAAGTTACAGAAGCAGACCAGCAGGGGTTTAAAGAAATAGTTCATTTTTCTCACATTATATACAATCTAAAAACAGGCAGTTCCTGGCATTGGTTTGCAGGCTTCACAGTGTCAGATCTGGCATCTCTGCAATTCTCTTGACCTTTCACTTACACTTGAAAGATGGTGAGATGGCTGCATAACCTTAAATCATTTCTTCTGTATTTGAGATGGTAAGACATACAAGGTCTTTGCTAGAAGTAACCAGCAAACCTATGCTTATGTCTCATTGGCCTCTCCTAGCTGCAAAGAAGGCTGGGAAAGCAGAATTGGGCTTTTCTTGTCTAATGATGGAGGTGGACAAAGGAGAAAGTGTTGGGAATGGGTGTCCAGTTTGCTAACCAGTGTAGACGCTATAGCTGTTGACTACCTGGACAATCTTGGGCAAAGTAACATAACATCTTATGGAAAACCCCGAATGAACTTTTTGGCCAACCCAATACTTCCCTCTCTCACCTCAGTTTTCTCATCAATAATGGGTATAATAATAAAATTTACTTTCTAAGTTTTGCTGTGAGGATTAAATCAGTTATTATATATGCATGTTTAGAACAATGCCTGGAACACAGTAAGTCCTTAATTATGGTAGATATTATTTATCATACAGGAAAATCAAACATAACCAAAATGTTTATCACAACAGGATCAGTTATGTAAATAAATGTCTGTGTTGAGCTGATATAAGAGAATACCATAGAATGGGTGGCTTATAAATAAGAGAAATTTATTTCTCACAGTTCCGGAGGCTGGGAAGTCCAAGATCAAGGTGCTGGCAGATTGTGTCTGGTGAGAACCCCCTTTCTGGTTTATAGATGGCCATGTTCTCCCTTTGTCCTTACATTGCAGAAGGGACCAGGGAGCTCTCTGGGGTTTCTTTATAAGGGCACTAATCTCATTCATGAGGACTTCACCCTCATGACCTAATCATCTCCCCCAAAACCCACCTCCAAATACTATCACATTGGGGATTAGATTTCAACAGACACATTCGGTCTATAGCATTCCACTGATCCAACTGGAATACTATGTAGCCATCAAGATGTCAGTTGATCATGATTGACGTTGTAAGATCTACCATGTATTGTTCAGTGAATACAAGTTATAGGACAATACATAAAATATGATCTCTGTTATATAAAATTATACACAGCGGAGTGAATATAGTGTAAAAAAACCATCATTTGCACGGATCAGAGATCTCCTAGGGCCTCAACTACTTCCTGTTTATGTGAACTTTTTGCCATTTTCAGACCAAGGATTGACTTTGTTCTCTGAGGAAATGACTGAAAACTTCTGGAAGAATTTAAGAAATCACCAAGACACCTCATTTACAGTTGTATAACTTAGTCCCATATAGTGTTTGACTCAACAAGTATGCCCTACATGCTCAAGAATTTGGATTTTTATTAGGAAGAAAATCCGATCTCTGAGTGGCACACCTTAACTTCTCATTTTTGAGAAGTCATGCAATGTTATTCATAAAGAATGCTAATTTTAATTTGCATATTCAGATAGCAGAATCCTCAGATTTTTTTTTTTTAAACAGTCCAAGAAATGTAGGCAATTTGTTTACTCTGAAAGTACCCTTATGTCTATGTCTCAAAGGTGGCTCTGATGGCTTCAGGCAGATGTTCTCACCTGCCATTGAGCCCCATCACGTCTTTGGCTCCTTTCAGGGCAAATTTTCTGTTACTAAAATAGAAATGTTGACCAAACTATTTAACAGTAACAGTTTATCAACCTCTAAGCTTGAACTTCAATGTAAAGGAGCACAACCTTTCAGGAATTCATTTTCAAGTTTTACCCTCTTGGTAAAATATTCAGTGTGATTTGGAATACCAAATTCTCTGTGGGGTTTGTCTATTTCACAGGCCTCTGAACTACTCATGTGCTCAGGGAAGAAAAGAGCAGGCAAAACTCGAAGCTAGAATTTAGATTGGAGAGTACAATTGTAGAGAAGATTTTAATGACACATGCTAATTGCTAAGAGACCTGGGAGAGCCTTGCAGAGTGTTGGGAAACATCCAGAAAAAAACAGCTGGAACACAGCATCGAGAAGAATCAGCAGATCCTCTGTTATATCCCCATCCTCTCCAGTAACTGTTATATATTTTACTTTGGTATCTGTCTACAGATGGTGAGCACATCGCTGGGTTTCTGGGCAGTCATGAGTCTAAGAGAGACTCCTCTGGTAAGAAAAATAACCCCATTGTTCCCTCTTTGTCCAACACACTGGCCTTCCCCCTGGGCAAGATGGTGTCTGGATTCCCTGCCGCTCTCATATAGGGGTGCAGAGGGGGATACTTGAGCCCTTGCAGAGCCAGGAGATCAGCACCATTTAAGGCTCAGTGCCTAACACCAAGTTAGCCAGCACCCTGGGCACCGGAGAGGTCCCAGGTGTCTATACCTCACTTGCCCTCACATTTTTCACTTCATTTCTTGGGCTGAAGGCATTCTCTGGCCACCAGAGCCAGCTTTGCCTGCCAGGAATTCATGCTCAGGGGTGGAGGATATGTAAATGCACCAGCTTCCTTGCCTTCTAGGCAGGATAACTCATTTTCCAAAGTTCTCCTGCAGGACTGAGCCCCAGTCACCTGCAGTGGCAACTTGCTCAATAATGGACCATTTATTGGCTGCCTTCTCTTCCCGGTCTCCCTTCTCCACTTCCCTCCCAGTGTCTCCTGGGATCACCCTCAGAATAAACTACCTGCTCCAAATCCTTGTTTCAGAATTGCTTCTGGGAGAAACCAAATGAAAACACAGACATTGAAACCGAGTGCAGGGAGGAAAGGAACAACTATCCCACACAGCCTTATGATGAGGTGAAGCAAGAACAGGCTTCAGGGTCAGATAGGACTGGATTCTAATCCTGAGCTGTCTATATCCTAATTCTGTAACTCTGGCCAAGTTATATACTATCTTGGAGTCTCAGTTTACTGACTTGTAATATCCTTCCTCGTAGGGTTGTTGTACTGAACAAGATAATAGGTGTAAAGAGCCCAGAATGTAGGATGAACTTGAAAGTGGATGAGATTATTATCACTGAGAGCCTCCCAACTCCCATCCCCAGGCTATGCTATGGAACAGAAAACTGTACTTTCTGTTTTAAAGTGGCTTCCCAAAGAGAACTCTTTTTCACACTCATATGCCCAGTTCCAATTACTCTCAAACACCGAATGTGGAAATGCCCCCTCCTCTAGCCTGATTTGGGCAAGAAATATGCTTTAACACCTAAGAGATGAAAATTCACCGAGTTTCTTTAAAGGTTAATGTCTGCCCTAACTCATTGCCTGAAACCAAGCAGATGGTCCTCAGCCACATACATCACTTGAGATTTTTCAACAGAAGCAGCCATTTATATCAGGGGAGCAACAAAGCCCATCATATGGAAGGGGTAACCTTCTGGGAATTTGGGGAAGCACACAGAATATTTCACTTTCCCAAGGGGCCCCAGCATATGCTGTGGTCTCATCTGGTCCCCAGGGTTTTTGGAGACTGTATTTTGGGATTGCTCTGGTGTATTTTAATGGTGGAGTTACCACTGGCTCCCTTAAGGGCTAAATAATAATCGTGCTTTGAATTTGCATAGCACTTTTACTCCTTTAAGTGTGTTAATATATAATATTTTGTTTTATTTTGTATTCCAGTAGTTCTCACAATCAAGAAATTGTTCCTCTTTTTCAATCAGAGTTTTTGTAAACCACACCATATTTCTCATGGTTACGTCCCTTTGGGATTTATAGACCAAATAAATCCTCCTCTGCATTAACAACTTTCAATAGCTGTAGATCACAGCCATAGCCCATTTCTCTCCCTCCTTTCATGCTTTTATCCATCAAATTCACTCCAAACCCATTTAAAAGTTGGGGCCAGGGGTAAGAGTGCCATAAAGCACCATAAAACTCCACCAGCAATGTCTTCAATATACCTTATATATTTCCTCATCCTTCTTGCCTGTCATTTCTTATAATTATTTTTGTGCCTATTTTCTGGTTTCAGGAGAAAAGAAATATCCTAGGTCAAAATGTCAGCAACATCACAGTAGAAAAGAAATTTTCAACTCTCAGGCCTGCAGAGTCTCTTTCAGACAAAAACAATTCCAGCCATCTTGGATCTTCTTGCCTTTCTTTGTTTTCCTCCATCTCTAGGTGAAGGCATTTAAATCCTTCTGCACCACGTCTACAAAATGAAATAATACAGCTAATGCAGATTCAGTTACTTCTTTCCCTTATAGCCCATTCAGACATCTTAATCTGACAGGCCTAACGGTTGAGAACACTTCCCTGTAACTGTTCTCACACACACACACATACACACACACACACACACACACACACACATTCACACACATCTGCGCCATTCTGCCTTTCCACTGCTCACCATCCCATTCTCGCTCAGAATCCAATCCCCACGTGACTGGGCCATAGCCAATCTCCCACCAGGCTGTGTCCTAGATTCAGCTTCTGCCTCAATTAAGGAAACATGGGAGACAAGGCAGCACTTATTTTTAAATTAAAAGCCTCCTGGCTTCCTCCCTGCCCTGATCAAAGCCACTTTGAACACACTCTTCTGCTCTGGCAAGCAAGGGAAAGAGTGTTGCTTGTAGAAAATGTTCATGTAAAGAAAGCATTAGAGCATCAGGAATATGTGAGGGGTGGAAGTCCATGCGGAGAAAACTCAAAAGTTTGTTTCTCTTCATTCCAGGAGTTCTCAAAGAACATGATTTAAAAATATGTTTTGTGGTTCTAATTCTTTTTACTTATTTTAATTTTTATGGGCTTTTTTGGTTTCTCATTTAGTATTTGATTGATTGCTTCTTCTTATCCTTGCCCATTTTCATTCTTCTCTTTTTTCTTTTTAAATTAATTTCCCCCTTGGATTTTCCTTCTCAAAAGCCCTATTTGCTTCATTTTTACCACCCTTCCATCCCCAGTCTTTCAACTGCATCCCCTGCTTCTCTGTACCTTCTCTACAAAAAGAAAAAAAAAAAAGAATCATTGACCCAGCTATCATTTCTTATCACTTTTCACCCCCTCTAAAATTGACTTGAAAAAAAATGTTCGAAGCAGTATGATTCATAATAGACCCAAACGGGAAACAGCCCAAATATCTATCAACTGGCAAATAAACAAATTGTTACATATCCATACAAAGAAATATTACTAAAAATAATAAAGAATGAACTACTGATAGACACGATATCTTGGGTGAATTTCAAAATAATTGTTGAGCCAAAAAACAAAAACAAACAAAAAAAAACCAGCCCAATCAAAAAATGGCCAGAAGACCTAAATAGACATTTCTTCAATAAGACATACAGATGGCCAATAAGTACATGAAAAGATTCTCAACATCGTTAATTTTAGAGAAATGCAAATCAAAGCTATAATGAGGCACCACCTCATGTTGGTCACAATGGCCATGATTAAAACGTCTACAAATAACAAATGTGGAGAAAAGGGAAGCCTCCTACACTGTTGGTGGAAATGTAAATTGGTGCAGCCATTAAGGAAAACAGTATGACGGTTCCTCAAAAAACTAAAAATAAAGTTGCCCTATGACCTAGCAATCTCACTCCTGGTGATATATCCACACAAAACTGTAATTCAAAAAGATACATGCACCCCTATGTTCACAGCCACACTATTTACAGTAGCCAAGACATAGAAACAACCTAAATGTCCATCAGCAGATGAATGGATAAAGAAGATGTGGTACATATATACAGTGGAATACTACTCAGCCATGAAAAAGAATGAAATAATGCCATTTGCAGCAACATGGATAGACCTGGAGATTATCATACTAAGTAAAGTAAGTGAGAAAGTGAAAGACAAATACCATATGATATCACTTACATGTGGAATCTAAATTATGACACAAATGATCTTACTTATGAAACAGAAGCAGACTCACAGACACAGAGAACAGACTTGTGGTTGCCAAGGGGGAAGGGGTGGGAGAGGGATGGATTGGGAATTTGGGACTAGCAGATGAAAACTATTACATATATAATGGATAAACAACGAGTTCCTTGTGTAGCACAGGGAACTATAGTCAATATCCTGTAATAAACAATAATGCAAAAGAATATGAAAATATATATATATAACTGAATCACTTTGCTACATACCAGAAACTAGCACAACATTGTAAATCAAGTATACTTCTATTAAAAATAAATTTTAAAAAGGTAACTGTTGAGCAATAAAGAAGTCAGGCATAATGAGGTATATACTGTATAATTCCACTTATATGAAGTTCAAGAATAGGCAAAATGAAGCTATGGTGATAGAAATCAGAGCAGTGGTTGTGGAGAGATAGGGAATTGAATAGGAGGAGACAAGAGGGCACTTTTGCGGCTGAGAGAATTATTCTTTATCTTGATTAAAGTGTGTTCGCATTTGTCAAAACTCATCAAACTGTATGCTTTAGATCTGTGCATTTTACAGTCTGCAAATTATATCTCAATTTTAAAAGAAATGTTTTAAAGAATTAAAAAAGGAGATGATTAATTGTGGTACTTACATAGTATGACTTATAACGTGACTATTTAAAAATGATTTTTTATGATCCCATATCCAAAGAGTGGCCAAAATGTGAGTGTATGAAGACCCTGAGCTCACATGCTTCCACGGGCACAATGAAATTACAACTATTTGCAGAACAACTATCTATGAGAATAACATGAAGACTAGCAGAGAGTATTTTCCACAACTAAAGATATAAAGAAAGAACAACAACGAGATGGGTAAGAGGAGCAGAGATGCAGTGTAGTCAAGATACATACCTCCAAGTGACCCACAAACAGGAGGATAATCACAATTGCAGAGGTTCTCCCCAAGGAGTGGGGTCCGAGTCCCACTTCAGGCTCCCCAGCCTGGGGGTCCCGCACAAGGAAGACAAGTCCTCCAGGACGTCTGACTTTGAAAGCCAGTGGGATTTGCCTGTGGGAGAGCTGGAAGGTTGTAGGAATCAGCGACTCTGCTCTTAAAGGGCACCTGCAAAATCTCACACACTCTGAGACCCAGTGCAGAGGCAGTAATTTTAAAGAAGCCTGGGTCAGACCCACTTCCTGATCTTGGAGAGCCTCTCAGAGAGGCAGAAGGCAACTGGGACTTCCCCTGGAGATGCAGACACTGGTGGCAGCCATTTTGGGAGCTCATTCTACCATGAAGACACTGGTGCTTACAAGTGCCATTTTGGAATCCTCCCTCTAGCTTAGTTCCGCCAGGGCTAACCAGTTAACACCAGTCTGGGACCCCTCCCAGGCCTGCAACCAGCTGCCCAGGCCCCAGCCCCACCCACCAGCAGATGGCAGCCTCTGCACAAGGCAGAGCCTGGCAGCCACCCAGCCCCACATACCAGCACATACACAGTATTCAGTCCCACATCAACAGGAAGGGCCCCTTAGCCCACATAGGAGGCACTGCTAGATCATATAGCTCTGGTGTGCTGCTGGGCCCCATAGGATGTGTCCTGCATAAGGCCTCTTCTCCAAGATCAGGAAATGTAACTGACCAACCTAATACATACAAAGAAACAAAGAATTAGGCAAAATGAAGGGACAAAGGAATATGTTCCAAAGGAACAAGATAAAACCCCAAAAGAAAAACAAAGCACAATGGAGATAATCAATCTACCTTATAAAGAGTTCAAGGTAATAATTATGAAAGTGCTTAGTGAACTCAGGAAAAAAAAATGGGTGAACACAGTGAGAAGTTTAACAGTTAGAAAATATAAAGAAGAACCAAATGGAGCTGAAGAGTGCAAAATCTGAAATAAAAAATACTCTAGAAGGAATCAACAGTAGATTAGATGATACAAAGGAACAGATTGGTGAAGTGGAAGACAGAGTAGTGGAAATCACCTAAGCTGAGCAGAAAAAAGAAAAAAGAATTTTTAAAAATGAGAACAGTTTAAGAGACCTCTAGTACAACATGAAGCATACTAACATTCATATTACAGGGGTCCCAGAAGGAGAAGAGAGAGATAATGGGGCAGAGAGTTTGTTTGAAGAGATAATAGCTGAAAATTTCCCTAACCTGGGAAAAGAATAAAAATCCAGATCCAGGGAGTTCCCTGGTGGCCTCGTGGTTAGGATTCCAGGCTTTCACTGCCATGGCCTGAGTTCAGTCCCTGGTTGGGGAACTGAGATTCCACAAGCAGTACAGTGCAGCCAAAAAAAAGAAAAAAAAGAAGAAAGAAAGAAAGAAAGAAAGAAAGAAAAAAATCTAGATCCAGGAAGCACAGAGAGTCCCAAACAAGATCAACCCAAAGAGGTCCACACCAAGACACATTATAATTAAAATGGCAAAAATTAGAGAATCTTAAAAGCAGCAAGGGAAAAGCAACTAGTTATGTAAAAGGGAACCCCCATAAGATTGTCAGCTGAAACTCTGCATTCCAGAAGGGAGTTGCACAATATATTTAAAGTAATGAAAGGAAAAAAGCTACCACCAAGAATACTCTACCTGGCAAGGCTTTTATTCAGATTTGAAGGACAGATAAAGAGTTTTACAGACAAAAAAAAGCTAAAAAGCTCAGGAGCACTAAACCAGCTTTACAAAAAATGTTAAAGGAACTTCTCTAAGCAGAAAAGGTCACAAATAGAAATATGAAGATTATGAAAGGAAAAGTCTCATTGGTAGAGGCAATATACAGTAAAGTTGGTAGATCAACCACATATAAAGCTAGTAGGAAGGTTAAAAGACAAAAGTACTAAAATCACCTATATCCACAATAAGTAGTTAAGGGATACTCAAAACAAAGCAATGTGAAGTAGGACACCAAAAACGTTCATTGTTGGGGGGAGGAAGTAAAAATGCAGGGTTGTTAGAATGCATTCAAACTTAAGAGATCATCAATAGATGAATAGGAAAGAAGATATGGTGTGTATATGTACAATGGAATGTTATTCAGCCATAAAAAAAGAATGAAATCTTGCCATTTGCAACAACTTGGATGGACCTAGAGGGTATTATGCTAAGTGAAATAAGTCAGACAGAGAAATACAAATACTATATGATCTCACTTATACATGGAATCTAAAGAACAAAACAAGGGAACAAACATAACAAAACAGAAACAGAGTAATAGATACAGAGAACGGGTGGTTGCCAAAAGGGAGAAAGTTGGGGCTGAGTGAAATAAATGAGAGCTATTAAGAAGTACAAACTTCCATTTCCAAAATTTACAAGCAGCTCATGCAGCTCAATAACAAAAAAACAAACAACCCAATCCAAAAATGGGCAGAAGACCTAAATAGACATTCCTCCAAAGAAGATATACAGACTGCCAACAAACACATGAAAGAATGCTTAACATCACTAATCATTAGAGAAATACAAATCAAAACTACAATGAGATATCATCTCACACCAGTCAGAATGGCTATCATCAAAAAATCTAGAAACAATAAATGCTGGAGAGGGTGTGGAGAAAAGGGAACACTTGAACTGCTGGTGGGAATGTGAACTGATACAGCCACTCTGGAGAACAGTATGGAGGTTCCTTAAAAAACTACAAATAGAACTACCATATGACCCAGCAATCCCACTACTGGTCATATACTCTGAGAAAACCATAATTCAAAAAGAGTCATGTACCAAAATGTTCATTGCAGCTCTATTTACAATAGCCCAGAGATGGAAACAACGTAAGTGTCCATCATCGGATGAATGGATAAAGAAGATGTGGCACATATATACAATGGAATATTACTCAGCCATAAAAAGAAACGAAATTGAGCTATTTGTAATGAGGTGGATAGACCTAGAGTCTGTCATACAGAGTGAAGTAAGTCAGAAAGAGAGAGAGAAATACCGAATACTAACACATATATATGGAATTTAAGAAAAAAAAATGTCATGAAGAACCTAGGGGTAAGACAGGAATGAAGACACAGACCTACTAGAGAACAGACTTGAGGATATGGGGAGGGGGAAGGGTAAGCTGGCATGAAGTGAGAGAGAGGCATGGACATATATACACTACCAAACGTAAGGTAGATAACTAGTGGGAAGCAGCCGCATAGCACAGGGAGATCAGCTCAGTGCTTTGTGACTGCCTGGAGGGGTGGGATAAGGAGGATGTGAGGGAGGGAGATGCAAGAGGGAAGAGATATGGGAACATATGTATATGTATAACTGGTTCACTTTGTTATAAAGCAGAAACTAACACACCATTGTAAAGCAATTATACCCCAATAAAGATGTCAAAAAAAAAAAAAGAAGTACAAACTTCCAATACAAAATAAATGAGTCATGGGGATGAAATGTATAGCACAGGGAGTATAGTCAATTATAATGTAATATCTTTGTGTGGTGATGGATGGTAACTAGACTTATCCTGGTGATCATCTTGAAATGTATAAAAATATTGAATCACTAGGTTGTGTGCCAGGAACTATCACAGTGTTGAAGGTCAATTATACTTCAAACAAACAAAAAAACTCGCAGAAAAAGAGTTCAGATTTGTGGTTACCAGGTGGAGGCTGCGGGGAGGGGCAACTGGATGAAGGTAGTCAAAAAGTACAAACTTCCAGTTATAAGATAAGTAAGTACTTGGGATTTAATGTACCACATGATAAATATAATGAACACTGTTGTATGTTACATACAAAAGTTAAAAAAATAAATCCTAAGGGAGTTCCCTGGTGGCGTAGTAGTTAGGATTCCGGGCTTTCACTGCTGTGGCCTGGGTTCAGTCCCTGGTCAGGGAACTGAAATCCTGCAGGCTGAATGGCATGCCAGCCCCCACCCTGCCCACTCCAAAAAAAAAAAAGAGACAAGAAGTGAAATCATACATAAGAATGGCCCCATTTCTCATAGGAAATGTTTTATACAGCATATGCATGGAATATGATGGAGCAGTTTAAAAAATTTTTTTTAAGTCACTAGCACTCCCCTACTTTCCATATAAGAGATTTTGCTTTCCCTAATGTTTGATTCTGATGTTTATGTAAACTGGGGCTTTAAAGAAAAGGCAATAATTCTTCCAGAAAACTACAGGCTGTACCTGTTTCTTTAGTATGGTCACCTCAGAGTTTACACTGGGTTGCACAGAAAGTGAATGGATCCAGGAAGTCTGCTTTGTTTTCTTCGCAAGGTCCCTGTGTTTGGTTCAGCAAACCTCTCATTTGGTTTTTGTCCATTTTTCCAAGTGGCCAGAGCCCTGTAAGCTTGCTCTTCTGTGGGCTGATGACCCACTTCTTTGCCTCTTAAACCAGATATGGGCAATCATGATATCCAAGCTGTCGCCACAGGGTTTTCTATCCAAGTAATTTCAGAAAAAGTTAAATGACTGTGAGAAAGCTGAGATCCTTACAGAATGCAAGTGATAAGCCACATGATTTTCAATAAGCACTGATGGGGATGGTAGGTCTTTTTTTTGCAGATCAGTTTAAATGAAGAAAGTGAAAAACCTTTAAGAAGTGATAATGAGATTATCTTGGTGATTCTTAGACTTATTTTTTTCAGAGATGATACAAAGAAGCTGATCACTCTTGAAAAGAGAAAGTAAGAGAATAAGCAGCAGGTAAAAAGAACTAAAGCATGATGGGGTCTTGATAGGTACCAATCGAGGGGAAAGTGAATTAAAAAAAAAAGAATAGGGCTTCCCTGGTGGCGCAGTGGTTGAGAGTCTGCCCGCCAGTGCAGGGGACACGGGTTCGAGCCCTGGTCTGGGAGGATTCCCACATGCCGCGGAGCAACTGGGCCCGTGAGCCGCAACTACTGAGCCTACGCGTCTGGAGCTTGTGCTCCACAACAAGGGAGACGGCGATAGTGAGAGGCCCACGCACCGCAATGAGGAGTGGCCCGCTTGCCGCAACTAGAGAAAGCCCTAGCACAGAAACGAAGACCCAACACGGCCATAAATAAATAAATTAATTAATTAAATTAAATTTAAAAAAAGGCAAAACTCCTTTAAAAAAAAAAGAATAAAAACTTGGGAAGGACAGACTACATTTTCCCATTCTGTCCTCATTTTCTTAATTCACTGATGAATGTATCTTTAGGAGAGAATCAATTCTCATTTTTGTGGCAATATGGGAATACTTCTCCTTGATTGACTAGTTCAATTCCTCTTTTGAGGAAGAGTGGTGTTGCAGGGGTTAAGATGGAAGGAGAGATGAATAGGTGGAGCACAGAGTACTATTAGGGCAGTGAAACTATTCTGTATGATACTATAATGATGGATACATGTCATTATATTATACACTTGTCCAAAGGCATAGAATGTACAACAAGAATGAACTCTAATGTAAACTATGGACTTTGGGTGATAATGATGTGTCAATGTAGGCTCATCAGTTGTAACAAATGCACCACTCTGGTGGGGGATGTTGATAATGGAGGAGACTATACACAAGTGGGGGCATTTGGTATAAGGGAAATCTCTGTACCTTCCTCTCAGTTTTGCTCTGATCCTAAAACTGCTGTAGAAAAATCAAGTGTTTAATAAAGAAACTTTAAAGAAAGAAAAAAATAATAATGACAAAATTTTTAAAGAAGAGTGGTGCTGGAATAAACAGTTATTTGCATACACAGTATCCATTTCCCCCTTCTTCCTTCCTAACAGAACCCAATTCTGTTCAAGCATCCTCCTCACTTCCCCAAAGCCCAGTTGACCCAGGATAAACTGACTCTTTCCTCAGCTCCAGGAATAGGTCTTGATTAGTCTCACCTATTCAAGGTAATCCCACCATTCTTACCAGTGATTGGTTCAGAAACTCAGCCTTAAGGGTAATCAGTGCATGGCATTCCCCAAGCAACTGTGGTCACATGACTTTAGCCCACCCAATCACACTATAGGAAAGGACTTTTAGGACATGGTTGAGGAAGATGCTTTCTTGCACTCTCCCACTGAATGTGAGCAAGAAAGCACATTGTCCCAGGTGCTGCTGGCACTGGCAGCCACTTTGCAACCATGAGGGAAGTTAGATTGAAGACAAAAGAAACACATGAAGGAAAGCAGAGCCAAGAGAATTGAAAGAACAGTGCCTGAAGCTTGCATTACCTTTGGGCATGGTAATAGATTTCTGTATTTTTAAGCCAGTTTGAGCCTTATTTTTGTTACCTGCCACTGAAATAATCTGACTGATATAGGTGTTCCCTACTTGGTGCATATAAATTGGTTTTTACATCAGCTTTTGTTCACATATAACCATAATTATTTTTGCTGCACTCGGGCAACCAAGTATTTTCAAAACATATCATACACAGTCAATTGTGTTAGTAATATAATAATAAGGCTCCAATAAGACTAACCAAAACCCTAAACTCACAGGATTTGATCAGATCTGCCAAACTGGTCAGTCATGTGTTTATTCATCCAACAAGGAGTTACTGAGAGCCTAATATGCATCAAGCATTAAAAAATGTCAAGTCCTTCTGTCCCTTTAAATTATATTTGAGTACAAAGAAAATCAGGCAATCTGTGATGATGCATATATTCATTACAAACTACTGCACAAATATTTGGCTCATAACTATGAGTTAAATGGTATGACATTTCCATGAGAAAATCAATTACTTGAACATGTGTTGTATAAAATATGTTAAATCATTTATTTGGATGTTGTAGATTGCATATTAGTTTTTAACCAAAGGAAATACATGAAAAAAAACATGAAATGCACACTCTATACATTGTAAATGCTGTGTTATGCCCAAGGGCCTATTGCAAGTGAACAATTTTTTTCTGGATGAGGGGAGTGGTATCTGAAAGATCATAAGATCATAGATCCAAAGAAGGGAGTCCTGTTGCAATGAGTTCTTCATGCGTTAAGGTTTGCACCTACTGATAACTTGTCTATTCACAGACAATGTTTCATACAAAAAGCTACGTGTAAAGAATGGGTAGATTAATCATTTCAGATACCAAACTGTCATCTAAAATAATTTGGAATTCTATCTGCCTAGGAATTAAAAAATAAAGATTTATGGTGTGATGTTGAGTACCTACATTTTGATGCTTTTTATGGTTTCAGCAATTTTGAGGAAGAAGGATATATATAAAGATCAGTAAGTTAGAGACTGTAATAAATGCCACGCGATATAGACATACAATACTACAATAAATGATGGTGCAAGATAACTAAATGGAAAAAAGTGAAACTAATAAAGTCATATACATACATGAACAAAATAAAGACTCTATTGAGAGCCAAGAAACAGTTCATGGATGGAAAGGAAATTCCCCAGGGAAGCATATGGGCTTCACTCTGTATGCTCCAGAGGGTATGTATGCTTATTCAGTCATACAGCAAGACCTTCTCCATATTAATATAGAAACTGGATAAGAGTGACATCCATCCCATAAACTAACCATGTTATAGCAGGTTTTTATTATATACACTTTGGTTTTAAGCCAAAAGATTTGTCCTTTAAAATATCCAAGCTCACATAATTAGAATGCCTTATATCAAACTTCTGATTCACAAAATGGTATTTGTCTTCCAAGTCACAGAATTGACAAATGACCTAATTTATTTCTCATTTTCTTAGCTTCAGTACAAGCATTCTCTAGGCTAGAATTATTTACTTGAAGACATTTGAGTTGACACTCTACTTTTTCTGTAGTGCATTCCTTTGCTCTGATTAAGTCTTCTGCTTAGGTACGAGTGAGTGTTGTCACAGTTGCAGTGGATAGGGTGGGTTCACCAAGAGTAATGTTCTCAGAGACTGTGGACATTTTGTTTTAGAGGGCAATGACAAAAACTTTTCTGTGCTAACTTGGACACCGCCCGTGATTTGAGTGACTTTAAAGTATGTGGGTGGAGGTCACAGTATTGTTTATGTGGGATATGTGCGGGGTGGAGAGGAGGAATGTATAAAGAAATGTTCTCTGGTAAAACCAGTAACCTACACTTGTGATGGTGAATTTTATAAAGAGCTCTAATAATTATGAACCATTACAAACTTATTCTCCCGTCAGACAGAAGAAAAACAAATACTGTATGATATCACTTATATGTGGAATTCAAAAAGGTCAAACTTATATAACCAGAGAGTAGAATGGTTGTTGTCAGGGGTTGGGGGGGTGAGAGGAATGAAGAGCTATTGGTCAAAGAGTACAAACTTCCAGTTATTAGATTAACAAATTCTGAGGATCTAAGGAACAGCATGGTGATTATAGCTAATGATACTGTATCATATACTTGAATGTGGCTAAGAGACTAGATCTTAAATGTTCTCACCACAAAAAAGAAATGGTAATTATGTGACAGGATGGAGGTGTTAGCTAATGCTCTGCTGCTAATCATTTTACAATATATGAGTGTATCAAATCAACACATTATATACCTTAAACTTATGCAATATGTCAATTATATCTCAATAAAGCTGGGGGGAAAAAAGACAAGGTGAAAGGCTAAAAAGTAACATAAGAAGTTAGAAATGAAACAAGTAGAAGGAAAGAATTTTAAAAAGGAAGAACAGAAATCAATAAAATAGAATACCAAGCCAGATCAAAAGGAACAACAAATTAAAACACTAGTTCTTTATATGAATATAAAGATGACAATTATACATGCTAGATACACCTGGATAAGCTTAGTCTCATATACTTAATTGTTCTGTTAACCAATAATTACTGTTAAAGTTTGTATTTCTCCTCATGTAACTTTATTTTTTCTAAAAAATGTTATTAAGTAGGGAAAAAAACCCTAAAACAAAAACTTACTTTCCAAACAAACACATATACCTGAATCCACATGTTTTAGGGACTGACTATATAACTGGGAGTCCTCCAAGCTGACTTACATGTAGAATACAATGTTTATGAAATGATAAATAATGACATTGTGCTAATTTGGAGCTTTTAACTTATTATTACAATGCAAAGCTTTAGTTTAGACCCTGAACTTGTCCAATACTAGCCATTAGCCACATGGGACTACTGAACATTTGCAGTGTAGTTAGTCCAAACTGAGATGCGCTGTAAGTGGAAAATACACACTTAGCGTGAAAAAAGTTATACAAAATATTTAATAATTTTTATATTGATTACATGTTGAATATTTTGGATATATAATATTTAATACTTTGGACATATTGTGTTAAATAAAGTATATTATTAACATTAACTTCACCTACTTATTTTTACTTTTTAATGTAAATACGGGGAAATTTTAAATAACATATGTGGCTTGCATTATATTTCTTTTGGACAGTACTGCCCTAGACTGACAAAAGATTATGGAAAGGAGGAGAATTTTAACACTGACATTATTTAGAATTGTCAGTACAAGGCGAAAAATAGAAAGCAGACCAAATTCTAGGCCACTTTAATACTGTTTTTAAGTTTCCTATAGACAACGCACCCTCCTATTGCTTGCACTCAGGGCCGGATGCCCCCTCTACTCTACCCTTGATATGCCACTCAGTCAAACCTGTCTAGTTCAAACCACTGGAGGATCCTCACCTTGCCCACAGACTGCTCAGTTGGGTGTTCATGGTTCTCTCATTGGATCCTTGCCCCCTTTCCCCACTGTCCCTTCAGTTTTTCTGCCGTCCTCACTCCCATTTCCGGGCTTTGGTAACATTGCTCCCTCTCACCCAACATTCCATCTGAAATGCTCCGTTATCTGCCTCTTCTGTTTGTTGAAATTCCACTGCCTCTTCCAGCTCAAGACTCCTCCCTCAAATCTTCCTCTAAGACTCCAGTCCTAGGGGATCTCTTCTCTTCCCACCCTCTCGTCCCTGTCTTTTCTGCCTTGAGGCAAGCATGGTCTGTGTTATTCACTTCAGTGGACAAACGGCACTTTGTCATTACCCAAAACATTTTATTGGAGTGTATGTATCATTGAGAGGTTCTTAAATAGCTGGGATTTACATGTCTTTTTCATCTCATTCAGGACCTAGTACAATGTTATAACATTTTATATGTTCAACAGGTAACTGTTGAATGAGTGAATAAATAAATGATTAACATCATGGGTTAGATTTATTAAAATGAGTTCATCTGTGAGTGATAGATCACCCAAAAATAACATATATTTGCACAAGATAAAAGTTTATTTTTCTCTTACATAATTGTCTGGGTAGATGAAACAAAGCTCTTTGGGTACTCAACTGTGTAGCGTACCTTGACTCCTTCCAGCTCTTGGTCTGCCATTCTTAGGCTACGGCCCTCACCCTTCTGGTTCAAGAGCACATCTTACACAATAGCATCAAAAAGAACAAAATACTTAGGAATATATCTAACAAAGGAAGGGCATAGCTTGTACACCGAAAACTACAAAACATCATTGAAAGAAATTAAAGATTATTTAAATAAATTAAAAGACATCCTGTGTTCATGGATCAGAAGACTTAATATTGTTAAGATCAAAATAGTCCTGCAAATTGATCTACAGATTCAGTGCAACCCACATCAAAATTCCAACTGACTTCTTTGCAGAAACTGACAAACTGATCCTAAAATTCATATGGGAACTCAACAGATGCAAAATAGCCATAACAAGCCTTCAAAAGACCAAAGTTGGAGGAATGAAACTTCCCAAATTCAATACTTACCACAAAGCTACAGTAATCAAGACAGTGTGGTACTGGTATAAGGATAGATCAATGGAATAAGAGTCCAGAAATAAACAGTCACATTTATAGTCAATTGATTTTTGACATGGGAAATAATAGTCTTTTCAATAAATGGTGCTGAAACAACTGAATATACTCATGCAAAAGAATTATGTTGCATCCCTACCTCTAACTATATGTAAAAATTAACTCAAAATGGTTCTTAGGCCTAAAGTTAATAGCTAAAACCTATAAAACTCTTAGATGAAAACATATGTCTCTCATGACCTTGGATTTGGCAAAAGAGTTTTAGACATGACATCAAAAACAAAAGCACCAAAAGGAAAAATAGACAAGTGAAACTTCATCAAAATCTAAAACTTGTGCATCAAAGGACACTCTCAACAAAGTGAAAAATTAACGAAACAGAATGGGAGGCAACATCTGCAAATCATACCTCTGATAAGGAATTTGTATTCAGGATAGACAAAGAACTCATAATTTAATGGCAACAAAAATAGGCCCCAATTTTTTTTTTTTTTTGTGGTATGCGGGCTTCTCACTGTTGTGGCCTCTCCCATTGCGGAACACAGGCTCCGGACACGCAGGCTCAGTGGTCATGGCTCACGGGCCTAGCCGTTCCGCGAAGGCCCCAATTTTTAAGTGGTAAAGGATTTCAATAAACATTCCTTCAAAGAAAATATCAAATGGCCAATAAGCACATGAAGATATGCAACATTATTAGCCATTAGAGAAATACAAATCAAAACCAAAATGAGATCACATTTCATACCCACTAGGATGGCTCTAATAAAAAAAGACAGATAGTAATAAGTGTTGGAGAGGATGTGGAGCAACTGGAACCCTCATATGTAGGTGGTGTGAATGTAAAATTGTGTAGCTGCTATGGAAAAGTTTGCCAGTTTCTCAAAAAGTTAAATATTTACCTTTATTAAAGTTAATAAAGACTCGGTAATTCCACTCCTAGGAATATACCCAAGAGAAATGAAAACATATATCCACACATATTATTCATAATAGCCCACAAGTGGAAACAATCCAAATGTCTATCAACTGATGAAAGGATAAGTAAAATGTGTTAGAGTCATACAATAGAAGATTATTTGGCAATAAAAAAAGAAATACTGATACATGCATGCTACAGCATGCTAAGCAAAAAAAGGTAGTCACAAAAGACTACATATTGTATGGTTCTGTTTATGTAAAATGTCTAGAATAGGCAACTATATAGCAACATAAAATAGATTCATGACTGCCTAAGTCTAGATGAGGGGTGGGAGGGGAGGGAAGAGGAGTGACTGCTAATGAGTTTTGCTGAGGGAAGATGAAAGTATTCTAAAATTGATTGTAGTGATGTTTGCATAGTTTTGTAAATATGCTAAAAAACTATTGAATTATACACTTTAAATAATGATTTACATGGTATAGCAATTATATTTCAATAAACTTTCATTTAAAAAAATGAGGGAATTCCCTGGGAGTTGAGTGGTTAGGATTCTGTGCTTCCACTGCAGGGAGCACAGGTTCGATCCCTGGTAGGGGGATTAAGATTCTGCATGCCACACAGAGCAGCCAAAAAAAAAAAGGATCAAGAAAAAATGGTGAAGGGAATATACCTATGATTTCTTAGGAAAGTTCATGGACAAATTCATTTAATCTTCACAACCCTATGAGAATAAAACTATTATTATCTCCATTTACAAGTGAAAAACTGAAGCATTTATTTAAAAAAATTTATTTAAGCAACGTTCTCACCCACAGGCAAATAGGTTCAGTAAAATAACCAAAAAAGTACATCCTATATATTTGGAAATTTAGAACACAATATAAATAACTGACTGGTAAAAGAAAAAATCATAAGAAAAATAAAGTTCTTAAACCGAATAACAATGAAACTGTTACATATTAAAAATTGTTACCTAGAGGGGTGGGATGGGGGGGTGGCAGGAAGCCTCAAGAGGGAGGGGATATATGTATACATATAGCTGATTCACTTTGTTGTACAGCACAAAGTAACACAACATTGTAAAGCAATTATACTCTAATAAAAATAAATAAATAAATAAAAGTTAAGAGAAATTTAAAAAAATTGTTGAATAGAGACTTCTAGTCCTGAAAAGAAAAGAGTAGACACACTTCTTCCTATTTCTCCCACACAGTATAGCTAAAAACACTGGATACTGTACATAAAACAAACATAAGATTTTGAAAGGGGGAGAGAAGAAGGCAAGCCAGTTAGGAACCTCAGGACCCAAAGAATGACACAGTAGTGAGTTCCTTGGGTATTCTTTTTGCCTTATATATCTCAGACTGGGTGGTACAGAAGTTGCCAACCCAGAAATGCCAGCAGGCACAGACAAAAAAAGTCCCTATAAAATCTTGCTCTTCCTAGGCAAAGGACCAGGAAAGGGGAAACCTAGCAAGCCAGAGAACTTTTGGACAATAACCACTGTATTCCAGCCAAACATCATGGAAAAAACTGTGGCACACATCAGAAAATGACAAGGGGAGAGAGTAGACTTCCATCTTTGCCAGGCTATAGCAAGGTGCCCAAAGTCCCCTGCCAGGGTGGTGTAATGAAAGACCAAGGTGGGGAGGTAAGACTCTCATCCCAATCAGACAATAATGAAATGTCCTTCCATGGAGTCAGTGGAAATCACATGTGGAAACAGGACTTTCACTCCCACCCCGTGGTAACAAGGAACCTTTCCTTCCCCCTGCTAAGATGGTGTCAGAGAAGGTCTAGTGGAGAGTCATGACTTTCACCACCACCTAGTGATGACAAAGTGCCACTTCCAACCCCGAGGTGTCAACAGAGGCTAGACTTCCACCCCCAACCTGGCAGAAAAGAGGTTGTATCCATATTCTCCGGAAAGCATGGTGTCAGAGGAAGCCTACTAAAACAGAAGAACTCAGTAAGATTCAGTGTATCATAACATAATACTAAAAATGTCCAGGATACAATCTAAAATCATTCATCATACCAAGAGCTAGGAAAATCTCAACCTGAATAAGAAAAGACAGTCAGACACCAACAATGAGGTGTCAACAGATACTGGAATCATCTGACAAGGATTTTAAAACAGCCATCAGAAAAACTTTTCAAGGAGCAATTATGACACAATAAAAACACATGAAAAAATAGAAAGTCTAAGCAGAGAAATAGAAATCTTCAGTAAAGTAATAGAAGATAAAAAGAATGAAAAGGAAACTGAGACTGAAAAATATAATAACTTAGGTAAAATATCTCACTTGATACGCTGAACATCAGAGTGGAGAGGACAGAGGAGCAAATCAGTGAGTATGAAAATAGACCAATAGGAATTACCCAGCCTAAACAACAGAGATAGAATAAGAAAACAACTGGAAAAGAAAAAGCCTCAGGGACCTATACAACTATAACGAAAGATCTAATACTCATGTCTTTGGAGTCATGAACAGAAGAGGAGAAGGAGTGTGGGACTGAAAAATTATTTGAAAAAAATAATGGGTAAAAATTTCCCAAATTTGGCAAAAGGCATGAACCTACAGATTCAAGAAGCTGAGCAAACACAAAATAGGGAGTCAAAGAAATCTATGCCACAATATATGATAATAAAAATTCTGAAAACTAAAAACAAGTGAAAATCTTGAAATCAATGAAAGAGAAATTATACCCCACCTATAGCAAAAACAATTCAAATGGCAGTTGGATTTCTCATCAGAAATCATGCAGGCCATAAGAAACTGACACGAAATTTTTCAAGTGCTAAAAGAAAAGAATGGTCAAACTAGAATTCCATATCCAGTTAAAACACTCTTTAGGGATGAAGAGGAAATCAAGACATTCTCAGGCAAAGGAAACCTAAAAGAATGTAACCAGCAGACCCACCCTAAAAGAATAGCTAAAGGAAATTCTTGAAAAAGAAAAGATATGGTAAAAGAAGGAGTGTGAAAACATCAGCAAGGAATAAAAAATAAGGGAAAGAGTAAAAACACAGGTAAATAAAATCGACTGTCTTTCTCTTGAGTTTTCTAAATTTTGACTTTTGAAGCAAAAATAGATAACATTATGTGATGTGGTTCTCAATGTATGCAGAAGAAATATTTAAGATAGTTATAAACAAGGGAGAGGAAAACAATTAACAGGGATGTAAGATTTCTACACTTCACTCAAACTCATAAAATGTAGACAGTAGTAGGATGTGATGACTTATCTATGTGTAATGTAATACTTAGTGCAGCCATTAAAAATCTAAACAGAGAGATATACTGAAAAATACTATAGTATCTGGGGGAGGGGGTTGAAGATGCTACTGGTATCTAGTAGTAGATACAAGTTGTACACTGTATAGCTCCAGAAGTTACCGTTTGCCCAGACTGCAAAGTAAATAGCTCCCCCCTAGAGTTGTACAGTACACAACCAGCATAATTGGTCCCCACAGCCCTAGACTCTCACACACTTAATGTTGATCATAAAAGCAAGTCATAGATGAATATATACAATATTACACCATTTACATGAAGTTTAAAATGTCAAACTGAAGAACGTATTATTTCGGGGTACATAAAAATATAGTAAGCCTATAAAGACCTGCGTGGTCTTGGTCATAGTCTGCTGTTTCAGCTAGATGGTAGATTCATGAGTGTTTGTTAGCCATATAACATTCTTTTGTACATACAAAATAATCCACACTCAAGAAAGAAAAGCAAATGACACGATAAAATAGGAAAAGTAAATAGAGATCAATTCAGGATAGTAGTAGCCTCTGGAATAATGGAAAGTGATATGACAGGAGAAAGATGTACAGGGAATCTAGTAGTATTTATTAAGTTAGCTTGCTGAGTACTTGTCACATTTTTCTTCATACCTTATACATTGATTGCATATCTTCTTTTGTTTGTGGCTGTCAGAAGATGGAGACCATAAAGTCAGCAGTGAACAGAATGGGCCCTTAACAAGAATTAGTCCCATCTGGGTGAACCTTGTGGTACCCAGAGAGTACAAAGTAGAGACAAAGTCTAAACTTCTCATTCTAGAAAGGCCATAGGTAAGCTTGTAAACAAAGAAGAAATATTCAGCTTCTCCTTCCAAGATTCAAGATGATAAGGGTAAACTCAATCTAAACCAACAGTACTAAATATCATAAAAGTCGAGGTGGGAGGGCATTAAAATTATGAGATATATGTTTTGTACTGAATATCATCTGAAATGGTTGCAGATGTCATCATATCATACCTCTGTGGAAAAACATGAGATAAAAGAGCCCACTGTCCAAGGACCACTCGTTGTGTTTGTATCATGGTTAAATATAAAAGACCACCCAGACAAGTGAAAGGGAGACCATTTCTGTATTTAGACTCTTTCATTGTAATTGTAACAGCAATATTGGAAGAGCCCATTTTACTCTTTAGATTCCTAAATTTCCATCCAGCATTTTGAAGAGTCACTCTGAAGCAATGCAATGTTTGTCACACATTGTCCCTTTTCAGAGAATCGGTATGGCGTTCTAAAGAGGTAGTTTTTGAGGAAACCAAGCGCATGCATATGAAACCATTTAAGTCCTTCGTTGTGACAGTAAGTAAGAAATTGAGTAAGCTATGTTTCAACAAAGAAGACTTCTCTAAGAAAGAGAACAAGGACTCTGAAAGACACTGTGTCAGGATGAAATCTACTCATGGCTCAGTTCTTCACAAAAGCTTTAGCTCTGTTTTCTGCAGACCAGTCCATGGGTGTAGTGGAATATACTTGTGAGTTACAGGCAGAGAATGTTTCCTAGATCTAGTCAAATACATAGGCAAAGGCAGGAGAATGCTTCTAAAACTTTCAAGCAGTCTTGACTAAACAATGGCTGAAGTAGACAGCTACTGTGGTCTGCCTCCCAATTTCCCTTTTTCTAGAAACAGCTCTCCACATTTAAGAGAAACTACCCCTTCTCCTACTCCACCCAGGTGCTCTCACTGGAGCAACCAGCTATACTTGTGACCAAAGAGATGACCTCACAGCCCCCATTTCCCCTTTAATTGGAGCAGTCCTTCTCAGAGACCAAACCTGGTCCAAGCTCCTATCATTTCTCACTTGGATTATTACAATAGGCAACTGGTCCCCCTACTTCCACCCCTGTCTCTCTACAGTTCCTTCTCAACACAGAAGCCAGAGCTGAATGCAGATCAGATAATGTTACTCTTCCTTGCAAAACACTCTAGTGGTTGCCCACCTCATACTCTCAAAGTCAGTCTTTACTATGACCCACAAAGCCCCATGGAATCTGCCTTACCTCCCTGGCCTCATTTCCCACTCCCGTTCCCCTTGCTCACTCCAGTTCAGTCTCAGTGGTCTTGCTGGTGTTCCTCACACATGCCAAGTGCACACCCACCTCACGTCCTTTGCACTTGCTATTGTCTCCAACTCCAGTTACCTGCATGGTTCAACCCCTCTCTTCCTTCAAGTCTTTGCTCAAATGTCATTTCCCTCGTAAGGCCTTCCCTGGCGGCCCTATTTAAAATGCAACATCATGGACCTAGAGATTATCTCTTTCTGAGAAAGACAAAGACAATACCAGAAAGAGAAAGACAATACCACATGATATCACTTATATGTGGAATCTAAAATATGACACAAATGAACTTGTCTACGAAACAGAAACAGACTCACAGACATAGAGAAGAGACTTGTGGTTGCCAAGGGGGAGGGGAGGAAGGGGGCTGGGGGAGGGATGGATTGGGAGTTTGGGATTAGCAGATGCAAACTATTATGTATAGAACGATAAACAACAAGGTCCTACAGGGAACTATGTTCAATATCCTGTGATAAACTATATTGGAAAAGAATATGAAAAAGAATGTATATATATATAACTGGATCACTTTGCTGTACAGCAGAAATGAACACAACATTGTAAATCAACTATACTTCAATAAAATAATTTTTTTTTAATTGCAATATCCACCCCCAGCCCCAGCACTCCCTATCCCCCTTCTACGCTTGATTTTCTCTTTCCGTAGCACTTATCCCTTTCTAATATACTATCAAATGTTCCTCTTTACCCTTGTTCGCTGTCTGAATTTCCTCCCCTGGAATATAAAAACCTGTCTAAAAGAGGAAGCTGACACAGAGAAACCGGCACTCTCCACCCTAGAGGGGGACTAGCCTCTGTCACTCTACTCCCAGAAGTCAGCTGCATCTCTGCCTTTTCCAGGGTTTTCTGCATGAGCCAATAAATCCTCCTGTTTGTCTAAGGTGGTTCCAGGCAAGCTTCTATCATTTGCAACCACAAGAGTTCTAACACGTGAGCATTCTTTGCACAGACATATACAGAGCGAATTTTCCCTTTTACTAAGTAAAATCCTCTCTGCTTCATTTTCCGACCTCAGCTCATCCTGACTTGGTGATGCTTCTTGTTTCCACACTAGGAGACTTCCGTTGCGATATCATTTACAGTCATTTGAAATCTCTGTGTTCACCAACCTTGTGCAAAACAGGATACAGAGTGAGGCAGGGTGTACTGTCTCCCGCGTCCTGCCCCATCCCATCCAGCCCTTCGCTGATCCAGCTTTATAGCCACCATACCCCAAACACCTGACCTCGAGACACTCACATATTCGCCTGTGTTGTCCCACCTCCTCTCTCTGCCACATTACCGCTAATCCCACCCTGCTGGTCAGAAATCGATAACAAAGAATGAGGAAACCAAGGGGATTGTGACATATCAAGAACATCTTTGCAACCCATCAAAGTGTCCCAACCTACCGGTTGGGAGACAGCAGCTCAGAACGCGCCATATATGCTGTTCATTTTGCAAAACAGCCAGCCAGCCAAATGCAAAAGGATTCAAGGGGTTTGCAAGACTGTTTCTTGCAAGTGTAAAAGTCTGAATAAACACACATGATGTTATCATTGACCTACTTTGTAATTTCTTAGCCAGTAAGACTACACACTCACAAAACAGTTCTGTTAACAAGCCCTGTCGTTCTTCCACCCAATCATTCATTTAACAAACATGAATAGAATCCCCGTTATCTGAGTCAGACATTTCCAGGTGCTGGGCCCTGAATGGGACTCCCAGTCTGGAACGAGAGACAGACACACAAGCAGACACACAACTACAGCGTGGTAAAGAAGTATGAGTCGCAGGATATTTTGTAAGTACTGTGGAGAAACATCTCATTTTGTTTTCAGGAGCCCAGAAGAACATCTTTTTTTTTTTTTTGCTTTTTTTGTTTTTCCCTCTTGGATCTTTTTTTTTTTTTTTTTTTTGTATAATTGCTTTACAATGGTGTGTTAGTTTCTGATTTATAACAGAAGAACATCTTAGTGGAGATAATGTCCAGGGATTCACCTTAAAGAATGAATGGAAGTTAATCCAAGAAAGGAGAGGAGGAACATTCTAAGAAAAGAGGCAGCATAAGCCAAGGCATGGCGACTACAAGCACTTTACTGCTGCAGGGGTATAAAGGAAGGCAGGGGTGGCAGAAGGAGAGGGGGTTGGGGGCATAGGGACGGGCATAAAGGGCTGAGAATATGGAGCTGCGCCTCCCAGCCGCCCTACAAGGAAGGACTTGATACCCCAGCTGTTGCTAGTACAGTGAGCAGACAGCCCTCAGCCCCTCAGGGTCTGCCTCAGCTGCAGAGAAGCACCTCACCCAAAATCACACTATTCTGGGGACAACCCACATACAATGACTGATTGAGGCAAAGGTAGAAAGGCCTGATCATCTCAGCCCAGCTTGGGACAACTTTGAAGGGTCATCTAGCTCTAGAGCCCCCTGTAGTATAGGCTAAAGCTGTCTTTGGACCTGCATTGCAGCTCGACATTTCCCTCTGCCCAGCCCTGCTTCCTTCGTCTCCTTTCCACAGGTGTTGATCTCAAGGGCTCTCCTTAATAAACACCCTGCACGCTAAACTCAGTCTCAGCCTCAGTCTGCTTCTGAAGGGAAGCCAACCTGCGACACGGGCCATTAATGTCTATTTAGAAACTTGGACTTAGAGCTATGCTGGGGTTTTAAAGAAATATCACTTCCAGCACTACAGCATTATCACCATATGTGTTCACCTTCAGAAACGGTGCTGTCAGACACAAGAGTCTTTCACTTACCCCAGTAACCATGCCTAAGAGTGGCTACCTAAGAGAGGTCCCACTCTGTCCTCCAGTTTGCCCTGAAGGTGACCTGAGTGTGTCTGAGAAGATGGGAGTATCCCTTCTAGAGAACTTCACCCATGACCCAGCCACAGCCCATCCATCCATTCATTTATTCATTCAAGAAACATGTCCTGAACCTATGCTAGGCACTGTGCTAACTTGGTCACTTCTTACCCTAGAGCTCATCTTTAAGATTATTTTAGAATTCTCAACTATGATCATTAAAAAATTAGATTGAAAGAAACTTTAGTCATAGGAACGCTGATGTGTATGGTTTGCCTTGAAATTCCTTAGCTGTTTTCTGAGTCCAGACTCTCTGAGGGCACCTTTGTTTGAGGTTTGCCTTCCCATATGGTGCTTGCAGTGAGAGACAAGGCCAGCCGGAGGGCTGGCAGAACTCTCTGCGGCTAAAGTTGCTATTGAGAACCCATAAATAGTCATTCTGGACTCCCTTTTTTTGTGCAATCAATTTATGAATTGTGGGATACAACGGGGAAATTCTTGGTTCCAAAAACAAACTCGAAATGCTGGCCCAGAGGTGGTATTCAGCTCAACATTTATGAAGCTCTTTGTGCAAAGCACTGTGTGAATACAAAGATAAGCAAGGCACATTCCAGCCCTTACCAAGCGTGTAGGCAGATGAGACAAGTCCATAAATGATGGGCACAATCAATAAAGATACAAGATATGATAAAGGGAAGAAGAAAGGAGAGCGTGGGAGGATCTCGCACTTGGGCACCTGCAAGGCACCAGGCATTTTATCTGTGTAATTCCCTTTAATGTTAACAGCAATCTTATGAGGTAGCCTTTTTTTTTCTTATTATTTTATTGATGAGAAAAACTGAAGAGTCTGTGTTCACACGGCTAGTAATTAAAAGAATACCAGCCTGCTTGACTCCAAAGTCCAAGCTCTCCCCTTACAACCTACCAGCTCCCATAGCACCGTAACAGAAATATGAAAAGAACATTGCTGGTGGCCTTTCAAGAGAGCAAGGGCTTCTGGGTTCAAAAGTCAGGAAAAACTACCTGGAATAGGTGATGTTAGGGAGAGGTCACGAAGTCTGGGTAGAGTTTTAACTAGCTGAGGATTATAGGGAAGGCGTTCTGGGTGGAGAGAATAGCGTGATCAAACGTCCCAATGTGTGGGAAAGGCCCAAGGACCTGCAGGGTGTGTTTCATCTCAGGTTGCCCAGGAAGCAGACTCTGGGATGGAGTTTAGCATTTCGGAAACGTATTAGGGAGTATCCTTGGGATCATCCCCTGTGGAGGAGACAAGGAAATATTAAGCAAAGGAAGGTGCTGGGCTGCAATATAGCCACACCAAACAAAAAGCCTGAGCCAATCTCATAGATTGGTCTGAAGCTGGAATAACTTTTCAGAGTTGCCTTGCCTTGAGACAAGGGGGATGGGTCTTGATAGCACCCTCTCCACACACACCTTTTTTTTTTTTTTTTTGGCCGCACAGCGCAGCTTGTGGGATCTTAGTTCCCTGACCAGGGATTGAACCTGGGCCCCCAGCAGTGGAAGTGCGGAGGCTTAACCACTGGACCAGCAGGGAATCCCCACCCCTTCTGACCAGTCATTGGATGTAGCCTGTCCCTGGGAAGGGAATGTGAACCTTGGGTGAGGTGGGTGTCTTCATCTGAGAGCAGACTACACGGTAGCCATCATCCACGAACACTCCTGGCAGCTGGGGGAGTGGGTACCTCAGTCCCGAAGGGAAATTCTGTCTGGGTGGCCCACCACGAAATTCACTACAGGCTGCGTGTCCTGGGCAGTAAGCAGGCAAAACACGAGAGTGCAAGACTAAGAAAAAATGTAGTTGGAAAGTTGAGAGGGGGTGGACGTTGAAGGCCAGACTTTGTGTTTTATAAAGAAGGAAAAAGAGTTACTGAGTTTTGCGTGAGGCAAGGTCATGGCTAGAAAATGCACTTGTCGTAATGCATGGGACATCTGAGAGTAGGGAGAACCTAGAGGAGAGCCAATGGGTTCTTCCATAGTCAAGGCGGAAGGTCAAGAGCAGAGGAACGACTGGGTGGCAGGAGTGAGGGGAAGGAGGGGATAGAGGTGGCAGAGGTGTTGAGGTTGCACAGACCTTGCATGCTAAGCACTTTCTACAAAAGGCCTATAAGACTGAAAAAGAGACAATACCTTACCATGGTTCAACCATTCCGTGGAATACTAACCAGCTTTTCGATGTAAACTCCATGTAGGCAGGGACTGTTGTTGTTTTCCCAGCATCTAGAGCAATGTCTGGCAAATAGCAACTATTTGTATCCATCAGATTTTGCTGTGATCAGGCCGAGTTACAAAAATTCCAAAATCTCAGTGGCTCACAGCAACGAATGTTTATTTTTTGCTCATGGTTCTACAGTCAACTGCAGTAACTCTGTTCCGGGCTGTGGGCTGGGTTCAGATCTGCTCCATGCATCTTCCTGTGCCAGAGACCAGGCTGAAGGACATGGGAAACATGCTATTCTTTGAATGGAGGGCAGGAGCTCAAGAAGGCTAGCAGAACTTGCAATGCCTCTGAAAGCTTCTGCTAGGATCTGACACGCTGTCGATTCTACCATCCACATTCCAGCGGCCTAAGCAAGTTATATGAGCAAACTCCACATCAACGGGGCAGCGAAATATACTCTTCCCCTGAGGAGCTGGGGAAAGGAGAGTGAATATTTGCTGAACAACAATAAAATCAGTATTGAGCACAGTGGTGCTCAATAGATATTTGTTGAATGTATGAATAAATCCACGTGTGTTGATATGGAAAGATCCCTAACACAGCCCATTAAGTGAAAAAGGCAAGTTACAAAGCAATACATACACTACGATCCAATTTATAAACACACATACCAAAAATAAAACCATACACTGATATATGTACATATTTTTTCATAAATGCATAGAGAAGGGGCTGAAAGTAGATACAATAAACAGTTAACAGTGTAACTTCTGGAAAGGGGCGTAAGATTGGGTAGGAATAAAAGGGGACATTTGCTTTTTTATCATTTGCAAACTTTTTATGACAAGAAGGTATTTGTGCTTACTTTGTATGGTTTTTTTAAAACAATGTGAAAAAAGGAAGAAGAAAAAATAAGGCAAGGTCCATTGTGAAGCTCTTCACACAGTCTGGATTGGAAAAATGTCAAATGAGTAATTTGGAGGAAGGAAGTTAATGTCATAGTAAGAGTGACAAATTAATAACAAAATGTGCCCTCTTATAATTGTTCAGTTACTGCTCTGACATTTAAAAACATTACAACCTTTATGGTAAGTGCCTTTATCTGACTTATGAAATGATTATGAAATTACTTTGACAGTATCTTGCACTTAGGTTGTGTAAAAGGGAACATTTACTTAACCCATGCCATGTACATAGTAGATAGTCAGTGTTTGTTGTACTTCATAAGCAAAACTCCTAGCAAGTCTATTAATAGTTTAGCATTTCCAAACTACATAGGAATATCAAGTCTTCTTAATGAAGAGAAATAACCTCTAAATGGCATTCTTTATCTTGAAGATGCTGCAATAAGCTCTACTGTAAAATACATTGGACATTCAACGTTCCACTCCTTTCTCTAGAACCTCATGTCTTATCAGGGTAGTCACAGATATAAACTTTCCGAAAAACTGAATCACTTTATCAAGTAAGATCTTAGAACATCTTACCAGGGCTGTGATGGCTACTTTTCATAACTAACATCTCAGCAACCACGCAAAGGATCACTGTTCAGTGGCTGAGGTCTTAGAAAAAAGTAAGTAAATCAATCAGCCCCCAAACCCTCACTGACTTTCTATACAGTGCATCCAGGATCTTAGATGAGTGAAAGACATTTCAAAGAACAAATACCTACCCCATTCCTCCCTCAAGAGAAAACAACAAATAGGTAATTTTTAAATATGGTGTTTTTAGGTAAACTGTAAGGGTTTTTTTTTTTAATTGCCACTAGTCACTTCTGTTCTGGATGTGATTTTCAAATGTGCGGGTTCAGAATTCAAATGTGTTAAATTATCCGAGGTTGAGCTCACCAGTTGGACTGGCTTGTGACAATCAGATTCACAGGAGGTTCACTTATAACCAGACCATGAGCTGATTCATGTACACTACCCTACCACATACCTCCCAGAGAAGGAGTTTCACTTGCTATATGGACTCCCTTCCCAGAAAAGAAAGGCTAAATTAAGTTCAAATGAGTGGTTGACAGACACTGGATTCAAGAAGATGGAACTGTGTGGTTTAAATAAAGGTTATTGATTTGTGGGACCACGATAACCTCACTGTTAATAAAAATATCTGCCTGGCTGATTTTACACCTGGGTCGTTCTACTGGAACAAGCCTCTTCCTTGATGGTGCCAGGGAACCCTGAAAAACTATCCTCATCAACTCCTCATTAAGGATTTAGTTCCAATGTTGGCCTGTGGCTACTGGGGGTGTCCCCAACCGCCAACTGGTCTTCATTTCCAATTATGTTAGTGATGTTAGTTACTTTCTTTCAATCAGAAGTATTAGAAAGTTAAAACTCAAACTAGATTAGGTAAAAAAATGTAACTTATTTGCTCATCCCTGAACCAAATATGGTGGGCAAAGGGATAAAATATGCTCATTGTCTGGGCCTGGGTTTCTCACTCACCCCTAGGATGAATCCTACCCCCCAAAATCACAAGGACTGAGGGAGGACAGACTTTCTCCAGTGGAAAAGAAGAAAGACTGGATGTTAGGCAGGCAATTAATAATAATAATAATAACAATAAATGTCTACTACACCAACTTTGTGCCTGAGATTCTTGGCCATACTTCCCTCCCCAGCTCAGGGTCACTTTCAGTGGGTAGAGGAACATTGACACCAATCACAGGTACAATGATGAATTGTTGATTCCCTCTGGGAGGAAAAGCAAAAACACAAAAAGGGGACACTGGAACAGACTAAAGGCTGTAAATTAAGATTTACCTTTCTATTTGCCTTTCAGCCTATTTATGTTTCACCTAGTTCCCGTTATCCTAGAAGCTCAGTATCCGAAGACAACATGACAACTTAATATAACAAATACTAATTACGCAAGTCCTGTGTGCCTTGATTTAAAGATTACAATTTCAAATTTAAAATGTTGATGGGTCAACATAATTTATGCCTCGTGAAGATATTAGGAACTCGGAAGAACAGGCAAAGTTATGAGAATCAGGGAGTCTGGGTCATTATATGGGGGACCGACTCACAGCTAATATAATGAGCTGGTTCCCTCACTATTTGGGACTAGAATTTTGGCCTAGAAAAGAAGGAGCTCCGTAACTACAGTTACAAACTTGGTTCCAATCTAGGCTTTGCCACTTACTAGTAGTATAACCTATGGCCAAGTTACTTAAAAAATAATAAAAATCAACATTTCCTGAGCTCTGACTCAGTACCAAGCACTTTACATACATAATCTTTAGGCTTTGTAAGAACCCTGGAGGGTATGCATTACCAAATCCCTCAATTATCAAATGCTATCAACACTAAGACATCATCAATGTAATAGCCGCTTTATAGGGTGAAAAATGTAGGACGGCAGTTATAAGGTACACTTCAATTTCAAACATTAAAATAAGAAGTGAAAGATCACCCATGTTACTAATCTCTCTTCTGAACAATGTAATTATCTTTCCTGTGTGTAAAAATATTTATTGGTTTCCTTTTTGACCTGCTCATTGTCAGTGTTTAGGAAAATATGGGAGAGTAAAAAATGAAAATAAAAGTCAACCAGAAAAAAAAAAAAGAAGTGAAAATAAAAGTCTCCTTAGAACACAAGAAAATGGAGTGTGATGCATTTTACATATGAAAACACTGAGGCTTAGAGAGGTTATGTAACTTATCTGTTCAAAGTCACACAGCTTATTTCTGGACATGGAGTCACTTAAGACACTGTCCCTCCAATGTCACAGTTCCTTGGTTTCCTCATGTATAAAATAGGGATGGTATTAGGTACCTCCCAAGATTATCATGAAAATCAAATGGTATCTATGAAAACATAAGTGCCTAAGAGGTAATCAGTGCTTATTATTCTTTTTAACAACAAAAGAACCATAAGATGTACCAAGTGAATAGAAAAGAAGATATTAAGGAGGCTGGGGATTAACAAAATAGGAACCAGGCAAACTTTAAATTAAGGTAACTTTTGCTTTGGGCAGGACTTCTTTTAAATATCCTTCTGGCCAAGAGGTCAGTCCCAGAACCTGGAAAATCCATGTTATAAATTTGGGTTTCAACTGGTTGAGTTGTATGTGCCAGGTACTACATTAAGGTTGCTCAAATAGCCAAGGACTTCCTTTGCCCAGACTCTCCCAAATTAAACAGTGAATTTTCTTCCAACTTAACTTGATAAAAATCAATTTCTTTATTAAAATGTTTAAACACAACTAAATGTAAAATCAAGAAAAGGACAAAGTCTGAGCCAAAGGTGGTATAAATTCTGAATCAACTGGGTGTTTTTTTTCCTCTATCCCTTAACTGTTTGCATTCCTAATCCTTTTGTTCTTTTATTCCCATGCTCCACTTTAAAGAGGAAATGCTCACCTACTTAATTCTATGCCAAAAGTCTTTCCTTAATACAAGATAAGGCCACTCAGCTGACTTAATCTTATTTGCTGTGGTTACTTTCCTTCTCAACCTTCTCCTAACTTGCCTTTATTATAGTTTTTATTGCTGTTTTCTTTTGGTTCATTTAAAGTGACTATTCTCCTTTAAAAGGGGCAGAAAATAAGCTTTTTCATTAGAAAAGCCATGCATTGCAGATTGCCAACCACATACTTTGTCTTTCAATACTCTGCTCACTCTCTGGCATGATGAAATTCGTAGGGCTTTCTTTATGGTGAGCATCTCTATTAGTTTCCTAGGGTGCCATAACAAATTATCACAAACTGAGTGGCTTACAACAATAGAAGGGTATTATCTCGCAGTTCCGGAGGCCAGAAGTCTGAAATCAAGGTGTCAGTAGGGCCATGCTCCACCTGAAGTTTCCAGGAAAGACTCCTTCCTTGCCTTTTCCAGCTTCTGGTGGCTGCTGGCATCCCTTGGCTTATGGCCCCATCACTCCAATCTCTGCCTCCATAGTCACATGGCCTTCCCCTACATTTTCCCACTCTGTTTCTCCTCTTATAATAAAGGCACTTGTCTTTGGATTTAGAACCCACCCAGTTAATCCAGAATGATCTCATCTTAAGATCCTTTACTTAACTATAACTGCAAAGACCCTTTTTCCAAATAAGATCACATTCAAGGAACCAGGGACCAGGACTCAGATGTATCTTTTGAGGAGCCACCACTCAGTCCACTATAACATCCAACTTGAAGAGGTATCACTTTTAATCTAATAACAACTTAAATCCTATAAATGTTTCCCCTTCTCCATTTTTTTTCCCACTTTTCTATATTTTTGTTATGAGTATATATTCCCTGTATGATGGAATAAAAGAAGACATTTTAAGTGTATAATTCTTTAATGTCCCCTAGTTTCCAATATTTGAACATCACTCAAGTTTACAAAATTTCTTTACATTTATATCTCCTTAGATGCTCCCAGCAACTCTGGCTCACAGGCCTAACAAATATTACCACTTTCGAAATTCAGAAACTGAGGCTCAAAGACTTGTCCAAAATCTCCTGTCACTACAAGTTGGGGTTTCCTGAATCTTCATCTTTTCATTGCACATCACGTAACAAAAGGTGATTTTTAAAATTTTAAATATATACAGAACATGCTCATCTTGAGTATTAATCTTGATAGAAGTGAGAAACTCCGCTAGCATTTAATCTTTAGGACGTAATTAGCTTGCTCAGTGTGATGGCACCTAACACGTATTTGGAAACCATTTATTTGTGGTCATCTGGTCAAAATATAACCTCTGACCTCCAGTAGCTCATTCTTATATAGTTATCTATATAAATCCAGTACAGGAATGGTGATAGTCTGAGTGGTTTTCATGAGTGTCATCTTTCCTTCTGAAAATAGCAGTCCATTCAGGCTGCTATAACAAATTACGGTAGAACCGTGGTGGTAAATAGACAGGCTCAGCCCAGTAGGAGGACTTCCCAAAGAGGGTCACTTTGCACAATGCACAAAAGATGTGCTTCTCCCTTTTAGAAGGACAAGGAGTGCTGGAAAGCTGGTATGAAGGAAGAAAATAACAACTATTATATTCCCATGAACTTTAGAGAAAACAATATACAATTGTCATGAGTAGTGTAACCTTTGGACTGCTCTGGAATGCAATATCCTTTCCAAGTGGGCAAACCCTTGATGGTGTTGATTTGGTTTTGTGTTTGCTTCGAATAATAAAAGGGAAGTGGGAGATTTCTGGTGGCGGGCAGCCAAGCCATTCATCTGAAGATTTGGTATGTGTGTATGTGTTTGCTTTGAATTATATAGTTATTCCCATTTAATCATTTATACCGACTTTAAAGAAGTAAACAGTACCTACGTGAAAAGTTAAATTTATCAAGTGCTACATTCAGCAATTGCTTCAGAAGTTTCCCTTTTCAAAGAAAACAGTGATTTGTCTAATCTCAATCAAATCCAGCGTGCGTGGAACAGAAGATCACAGAGCCAGAGACGGAAAAAATAGCACCTGCTGGGTCTTTTGAGAGGTACATAAATTATGAGGGGGGGAAATTCTTCAGTAAATACGATGTAATGCACATCTCCATGTGCTATCTGTTCTATCGGCCTCTCTTGCTTTTCCTCTCTCTCTCTCTTTGTAGGCCAAAGGCTCTACAGACTTCCTTGTGGCCCCCATTTCAGCACTCTACACGTGCACAATGCCATACCCCAGGATACTTTAAGAAGAAAAGATGACCTCCCAAACACTAGATGTTAGTTATTATCACAGCTTGCAACCTATAGGAATTTTCTATAATGAAGATAGGCGTGCAGAGCAGAAGTTCAGTTGCACTGGTTCCCTGGCTTGGGAAAGGTGTTGAGCAGACTGATCGCAACACTGACCCTTATAATGGATACTGGTGGTGCCTCGTCCAAATCCCCTTTTCTGGGCCAGTACACCCGTTCCCCCAGCTGCCGGGAATGGTGGTTGCTGAGAGCTCACAGCTGCCCCCTTCTCCAGAGAATTGCTCTTGGCCAAATGGAACCATCTGGCAAGGAAGATTACACCTTACCCCATCACCCCCAGGCAGCCCAAAGCTCTGACTGACTGTCTGCAGGCAAAGTACAAAAGGCAGGACACTTGCCTCAAGGTGCAAAGTATTGTGTGGTGCCATCAAGCTGCAGAGCTTCCTGTGGGATCCAACCGAAGCTGGTGGTCAGGTGAGACCACCTCTTTTCTTAACATTTTCCTCTGCTCCATCCTTCTCCCACACTCTTTCTTCTGAGAACACTCCCCTAATAAACCCCTCACCCAAGATTCTCTGTCTCAGGTTCTGCTTCTAGAATCAGCACCCCAACAAGGATGATCTACCTCTGACCTCTGACCCAAGTCAGATTCTCCCTCTCCCTCACCCTTGTCGCCCATGAGCCACCAAATAAAACCTCTATCTCCTCAACATCTCAACGTCTTGTCATTCTAAGCCCTCCTCAGTCACCACCCGAGTTTAGACTCTCGTGGCTTCTTAACCAACTTAGTATCATTGCTTCCTAACTGGTCTTCCTGACTCCAGGCTTGCTAGCTGCCTGCTGGAATCTTTCTGAATGACAAGCATATGATCATGTTACCTTATCCTCAAACGCTCTCATAGGCTGCCTTATTCCTATCAGAGTAATAATAATTGCTACCCTTTATTATATACTAAGTGATTTACATTCATCTTCTTATCCTGTAAAGTAAAACTGCAACAAAGTTATAATCATCTTCTTTCACAGGTAAGAACATTGAGTCTCTGGACCGGTAAGGAATTCACCCAAGGTCACACAGCTAGTAAAGGGTTGATCTGGAAAGAATTCTAGCTGACTCCAAAACCATGCTCTTAGTCTCATCACTATATTACCTCTCAATAAACCCAGACTCAGCATTCTGGCTTTATAAAGCCCTCTGTGGACAGAACCCAAACTAATTTTTCAAATTTCTCTCTCCCAATTCATCACACTCCCCACCCAAGCTACATCAGGCAACCTGCCATTCCTTCAACATCCCTCTTTCCTATTCCTGCGGTTCTGCCTAGAAGGCCCTTTGCCCACACCTCCACCTGCCACACCCTTGTGGCAGACTGTACATTCTCTTTGACAATGTGACCTTGATCCTCTTCCCATTGAGAGGTGGGGCTCATGACCCCTTCCCTTGAATCTGGGCTGGCCCTAGTGACTTTCTCATTACCAACAGGATGTGGCAGAAGTAATGCTGCGTGACTTCCAAGGTTAGTGCGCGCAAGTTCTGCCTGAGGCCACCATGCTACAGAGGCCCTGTGCAGGCACTCCAGTGGCAGCCCAGCTGAGCGCCCAGCTGCGTTCCCACTGACAGCTGGCATTAATGCCAGCCCCGTGAGTGTGCCATGTTGAATGTCCAGCCACTCGAGCCTCCAGATGACTGCAGCCCCAGTCGCATCTGATCGTAACCTCTTAAGAGACCCCAAGCAAGAACTGCTCATCTGAGACCTTCCTGAATTCCTGAACGTGAGATTTTTTAACAGAGTAAAATGATTGTTTAATGCCACTAAGTTTTGGCGTAAATTGTTACACAACCATAGTAACGATGATAGCCCTACAATCTTCCAGGGCCCTAATTAAATGCCAATTCCTGTAGTCAGATTCCCTAGTCAGATTTAATTTCTACCTTCCTGAAACTCTCAGAACAACTAGCTTCTCCAATATGTCACTTATTCCAGTTGGCCTCATATTAAAGTTGTGTGTTTGCTTTTTCCCCCTAATCCACACATCTTGAGTGTAGGAAGAGTGCAGTATTGATATTCATTAATCTTTATATTCCATAACTACTAGCCCTGTGGCTGGTATCAAGTAGATACTTAATAAATGTTTGTTGTCCTGAACTAAACTGAGGCAATGAGGAATATCTTATTCTCCACCGACAGGAGAGAGTTATAAATCTCTTGGCCTGATGGAACTACCGTCTTTTGCTACATTTCAGACCCAAAGAGAAGAGTAAAACTTGCCAATAAAAGAGTAAAAAGCCCACATTAAATAGGAGAGATGGTATTGTGTTGTATCATTGAAGAGTATGGGTCCTGCCAGCCTGGGTCAGAATGTTAGCTCCACCACTTCCTAGCTACATGATCATGGTAAGCTACTTCTCATCTCGGAATTTCAGTTATCCCCTCTATAAAATGGATTGATAGTGCCCACCAACTAGAGTTCTCCTGAGGAGAAAAAGAGATAATTTCTGTAAAGCACTTAATTTGAAGCTTCAATAATAAGCCTTCAATAAATGGTAGCTATTAATATTATAGGTGGCGAGTATACATTAAAATTCCTGAGATGACATCCATTTCACAGTTTCATTCTTTTCTACACAATGATTTGTCACATAAATCACTAAAAGCTATTTGTAAGGCTCCTTTTAAATATATTCACAGGCCATAAATAACCCCTTGCCAGACCACTTGTCCTGATTTTTGTTTGAAAAAATATGGTCACCATATCCATAGACCAGAGGACCAAAATCTCCTGCCTCTGATGGGTCACCCCCTGTGCTGTGTGTACCATGAGGGACCAAGCCTTAGTCACTTCCACATGCCAGCAGTGTTCAGAGGAAGGAGAGTATCTTAAGCTGGATTTGATTGCCAGCTTCTGACTCAGGTTGTTGTAGCTTGAACTGTAGATAATGCTTTCTAGAGACACTAAATGAGGCAAGACTCCGAAAGTGCCATTGGGAAACAAAATGTGGACATTACTAAGTGACGCACAATTCCAGAGCTCACCATTTACACTGTTGAATTCCAGGGGGCGCCATTCACATAGGGTATAATGTAATAGTGTCTTTTGGAGTTGCGTAACAACATGGCAGCCTAGATCTTGGAGTGTGTGCCTTTACTTAATCTGCCTTCCCTACTGCAAAAGAAAAAAAAAAGCTAAAAGCACACTCCACCCCAATTTGCATCTGTAAGTTCTCTCAAGTGTGGGTACCAAGAAGTACTTTATTCTGGAAGAGAGGATAAGTAATTTATGCAATAATTATTTTACAAGATGTGAAGACATACTCTCAAACTATTACCTAACATGAAAGGCTCAAGACAGATCTGGCTTTTTCATTTTTTCCAAAGCAGAGAAAATTCTGTCCGCATAAACTTTTCTTAAACAAATGTTCCAATTTTCTTTTCTCAAGAAAGCACCCCTTCTTCCACCAAAACAAATAAGCCAATAAAGTTGTTCACAACCCTACTCATTATACAACAACAACCTTTATGAACAGGACAACAGTGGGGAATATAATGAAAGAGGATCATTTGAAACTTACCCCAAAATGATTTTAAACATAATGAGGGTTTAAAAAAAATAATCCTTGGGAATTCCCTGGCAATACAGTAGTTAGGACTCAGTGCTTTCACTGCCGTGGCCTGGGTTCAATGCCAGGTCAGGGAACTAAGATCCCACGAGCTGTGCAGTGCAGCCAAAGTCATCATCATCATCATCATCATCCTTGGCTTTGTTCTATAATGTGTGCATTTTGTATTATATGTGGGGATTCCTTTGGGTGTCTTAGATAATACAAAGCCAATGCTGAACCGTAAAGCTGGACTACACTCAAATAAACCCAGAGGCAATGTGTTCACGGTATGGAATCTTCTAGCACTGAGGGTCTTGGAAGATCTTGCTTAAGTCCATTCTAACCCCCTGTGCTCCAGCGCCTCCATTTCCTTTTACGTTGTCCTCAGTGGAAATGGGAAAACTCCCCACCATTGAAACCCCTTGTCATATAGGCAGTCAGTCCTTCCTCTTGAACACAGGTTATGGGGTTCCCAAACATTTACCAGCAGAGAAAACCCTGACACCCGCGTGCTCTGGCTTTCTTTTATTGGCTGTCTATGCCAGCCCCTGAATGAACTGAGAGATCAAGGCAGTGAGAGGGGAGTACGGGTCTTCGTTAGTGTAAAAGAATTGGAATAGGACAACGTGAAGAACTGGTGAAAAGTGGGGCTGTTGTTCTCCAGTGTTGAAACCTTTCCTCAAAGTTAAGGAGAGCTCTCCGATAATAATAACCACAATTCCTACTACCTTTTCAGTACTCTTTACAGAACCCCTACCAGGGACCAAACACACTGAATCTTCATAATAACTTTGCAAGATAGGTATTATTATTACTGTTTTACTGAAAATGAAACCAAGACTCAGAAAGATAAGGGCATAGAGTTAGAAGGCAGCAGAGCTGGGATTGGATCTCAAGTGTGCTGACCTGAAAGCCCACAGCAGGCTGCCTCTGGCTTATGCAAACCACACTGCCGCTTAAACCATCTACCCCCTAAAAGCACTGGTCAAATTTGGGCTCAGAAACAGAATCTCCCTATGAGTCCCAGATAGTTTCCTCACAACTAGCTAGTCTGAGCTTTGTCAAGATTTAAAAACTGGAGACCTTATAACTTGTTATGTCCTAAAGTATCCTAACCCTTCCTACCCAGTCCCTTTGGCCATGGCCCTCCCCACCATCTACGTGGCAAGTGGAAGAGCCATGGGGTCACTGGTCACATGGCTGTTGAGATGGAAACAACTTTTTAAGCAGACAGTTGTCCCAGTTCCTCTGGAAACAAACACATTTTTAAAAGTAGGGGTACACTGCTCCAAATATACTGTCACCCAAGTAAGATACAGCATATAATCAATCTTTCACTAATACTTGATGAGCAATTAAGATGATAGAATTTTCCCTAACACTTTCTTACATTGCTAGGATGGATCTAAATTGGTACAACCTCTATGGAGGCAATTGAACAATATCTATGAAATTTATAAAAATTACGCATGCGCCAAGAGATCACATGTTATATGACTTTATTTATTTGAAATGTCCAGAATGGCAAATCCGTAGAGACAGAAAACAGAGTGGTTGGTTGTCAGGGGCTGAGAGAAATGATGGCTTACTGGGTATAGTCTTATTTTGGGGGTGATGGAAAAAAATTTAGAAGTGAATAGAGGCATTGTGTGCCAATTGTGAATACACTAAATGTCACTGAATTGTATACTTTAAAATGACTAATTTTACGTTATGTGAATTTCACCTTAATAAAAAAAAATGTGATTTAACAACAACAAAAAGATTACATGTGCACATACCATTTGTCTCAGACTAGGCTCCCCAGAAACAGGGGCTGAAACAGGGATTCTTGTACAGATGACTTACTGAGGGAATGTTCTCAGGAGAAACCTGCAGGGGAGTAAGGGAAGCAAGATGGCAAAGGAAGGAGATAGGGCGAGATGTGGCATAAGCCTCATCCCACAGCCTCATCCCACAAGGAACTCCTGAGTGAAGACTGCACCACAGAGGCTGTTCTGCACAGGCTAGCCTGTGACACCCGCACATCTGTAAGTCATTAGCCAGGGGCTATCCCCAGAAGGCCGTGTAACTTCCAAGACATCTGCGGGCCAGGCAGCAACTGTCAGTCAACAGCAGTTCCCCAGAAAAGAAAGTAGATGTGAGGGACTTCCTTGGTGGTCCAGTGGTTAAGACTCTGCGCTTCCACTTTAGGGGGCATGGGTTCCATTCCTGGTCGGGGAACTAAGATCCCGAGATCCTGCATGACACCAGTCCCATAAAAGAGGTCAGGGCCAGGCACGAATAACACCTGCCAGCATTTGACCCGGTAATTCCATATCTAGTAATTTATCCTCAGATGCGTTTGCACACAGGCAAATTTATTCATTGCAACATTGTTTATAATAGGAAAAGACCCACCAGTAAGTGACTAGTTAATTACATTCTGGTACATCCGTACAATGGAATATTAAATGGATATGGAAAAAAATAAGAATAAGGAAACTCTCCATGTATGAATATGGAATGACTTTAAATATATATTTTTATCTACAAATAGCAAGGTACAGAATACAATATGTATAGAATGCTATTATATATGTTTTCTTTAAGAATATATATATGTGTTTGTTTCTGTATGCTCCAGTTGTCTGGAAGGATAGACAAGAAACTGGAAACACTGTGGTTGAAAGACAGATTGGGAGGGACAGTTTTCAGTTTATATCACTCTGTGCCTTGTGAATTTTACACTATATGAATATATTACCCATTCCAATGAAATGAATGAAGATGGATGGTAGGTAGGTAGGTAGATAAATTGATTTGCTCTGAGACTCAGCCAGAAGTTTCTGCCACTCCTTTGACCACCAAAACAAGCAGAACCAAGGGACATTTTAAAATTCAATTGTTGGGACTTCCCTGGTGGTCAAGTGGTTAAGACTCCAAACTTCTAGTACAGTGGGTGCGGGTTCAATCAAGATCCCACATGCCATGTGGTGCAGCCAAAAAGAGAAAAAAAAAAAGAATATTAAATAAATAAAACTCAATTGTTTTCCTGTCCAGACGTAATTTCCTTCCTGATGATTGCTGATGTATTCCCTGCACTAGTGTGTAATTTCTGGTTTAACGAGTAGCCTCTTATTTTCCAGTACGATATTTCAGATCCTCCACCCATCCCTATTATTCATACCTCCCCAAGGAAGTTTGATTTCTTTATCAAGATGAAGTCAATTAACTATTGCAACTGCAACAAGTTCTCTTTCTGAATTCTGAGCCAAGCTAGAGTCTGAAGCTATAACTGAAAAATTTTATAATTGAAAACTGTATTAATCAGAGTGTTAATTTTATCAATCAGTTCCTAATAGATATCTAAAGACAGAATGGCTCTGTGGCTAAATAAATTTAAGCTAAATTTATTTAGATTTCTGTACTGCAGGACTTATCAGAGCCTTTAATATTACAAGGTGCATTTTCAGTCTCCTAAGATGCAAGATCTCTCTAAAACTATTTGACTGCAGAATTGGAGAAGGGCTCAGTTGGGCTGTTCTTGTTTGGACTCTCTCAATGACTGAAATCATCTAAAGGCTCACTGAGCTGGTCGTGCAAAATGACTCACTCATACATCTGGCAGTTTGACTGTTGGTTGGGAGTTCAGTTGGGCTGTCGGCTGGAGCGCCTCCACGTGGCCTCAACAGCATGAGGGTCTCAGAGTGGTTGGATTTCTTACGTGGCACCTGGGATCCCCCACAGCAAGTGCCCCAAGGGAACCAGGCAGACATTGCATTGCCTCAAAAGTTATGTAAATCATTTTGCTGGTTCTGTTGGTTACAAATGAGTCTCTAACGTCAGTACAGATTCAGGGGGAGAGGCCATAGAACCCACGTGGGAAGGGTGCCAAAGGATTTGCGGACATATTTTAAAACTGTCACAATTCATTATTGCTTTGATTGTACAGATGGGACCCCAAAAATGTATCTGACCAAAAACAATTGACCCATGCTGCTGAAAAGACAAAATGGTAGTATACGTATTTCAGCCTCAAATACAGGGTTTCCTTAAGTTCTTGGAGGATGCTGTATAAACATGTATTGCCATTTAATCAAAGGCAAAGCTGGTTTCTGCATGAACCTGCTCTGGACCGTGAATCATGTCTATTTGTCATAGAATCATGCCATGTGTTAACCGCATGTTTCACTGACTCATTATTTTAAATTGACAAATAAGACAGGTTGCAAAATTAATTACAGTGTATAAGAAAGAAAGAGCTGTCAAGTGTTCTATGTCAGTCTATTTTATAATCATACCATTTATGGCAACTATGAAGAAAGGATAGCATTTCTGATCAATAAATTTCACCATGTTTATGAGTACTGAACTTGCATCCTTTTTGAAACTAAAATTTGAGGGGATGAAATAATGCTCTATGGTTTACTTTGACAAATACAATATGAATACCCATTAATCTTTAGTATAGGAATTTTGAGTTCTCTGTTTAGAGTATCATTATTACTTCAATCTTTCAATGGTATTTGTCTATGGAATTGAAGTTGAACATCTAGATAAAAGAAAATGCTGACTGCCTCTACCATCTGACTAAAGGAAGAAAATACCAGAAGGATTTTATTTCATCAGGACAATGAATCAAAATTGAGGACCCCCACTTAAGCATATTATGGTGGTAAAATACCCCGTCAGCAAGTCTGAGGATTATGTAAGCACTACAAGTAACTTCTCCCCAGTCCAATAAAATGACATTAGCAGCAAAAGCTCAGAGCATGTGAGTAATGCATAATTAACACATTTTGAAAACCATGTGACTAAGGCGAGTAAATCTTTCACAATCTCTTGATACATGGAAGATTTTATATATTCAGTGAAGAGAGGTGAGCAAAACAGGCTGACTGAAGAAGAGGTTTGAAAAAGGAAGGTATGGGTCTTTGTCCCAGATCCTTTGTGCGTTTGGTTAAGCAAATTGGTCAAGGAGACAGGGGGCAAAAGTGTTTCTCTCCCCTCCAGCCACGCTGGAGGAATAACAACACCTTTCACGGATCAACACTGAGCAGTCAGCTGGGGCAGGAGAGCACATCTTCATTGGCAGGTCACAGCATAAAAATCAGGGGGCAGGACCAATGGGAGATGGCTAAGGATTGGAGGGAGGGATGGTTTGTTCAGGAAAGCCAGAATTATGAGAAAAACTGCAGAAACACTGGGCTTTGCCTTCCCAATCACAGGCCGGTGTGCAAGGGGCTCTTGTCACTTGACTAAGAGTCGTCCAGCTCCCCAACCTTGCACGTTTTCCTTGCTACTGATGAGTCTACCGGGGACTCTCTCTGGACCTTGATAAAGAGTCAGCATATCTTAAAACTGGAAAAGACCCTAGAGATCTTTTGGTTCAGCCATTTTTGCTTGAGAATTGTGGTTAATTTCCTATGGAACTTCTGAGAACCACCTGCCCCCATCCAGTGCTTCGTGCCCGTAGACCCTCACTTCCCCAGCTTCCCCACATCATGTAAGCCCTCAGGCCCTTGGTTTCCCACAACCCATAGAGTGGCTCTGTTTTCCTCACCAAATCCCGTCTTCCTGACAAAGTTTGCTTGTATTGAGAGATGTTCGAACTCTCCCCCTGCATAGAGAGAGCCAAGATTGTTACTCCAAAGCAGGAGTTCTGGGAGCAGGAAGTCCCAGAGTGTAAGTGCAGTGATGCTTGGCACAGAAATCACAAACACACTGGATCAAGGGATGCCCAAAAGACATGTATTTGCTGTACCTGTTGATTGCTAGTATCAGAAACCCATTGGAGCTAGCTTAAGCAAAAAATATATATAAGGGAGGGGTAGAAGGATACTGAGGTGTGTCCTGGAATTAAAGGAAGAGTTAGACAGTCAGACTTCAGGAAAGGCAGAGAACAGGGCTTGAGGAAAATGGGGAACTCATGAATTCCTCTCTTCATCTTTTTTGCTTGTCTCTGCATTTCTGCTTTGTTCTTCCCTTTCACTTCAGAAAGGTTTTCTCTGTCTCCCAAGCAAATGGAAGCAAAGATTCTAGATTGGTTTCTCCAGAAGAAGCAGCTGGAGATAGAAAGAAGGCCATCCTCCTGTACCAAACTTCTACAGTGGTCAAGTTCACAAAAATTTGAATGCAGTCTGTGTACACAGAGGCTGGAGCCTCAGCCTGGAAAGAAGGCATGGCTGAGGACCTGGTAAGAGAGAAGGTGAGCTGGTGCAGAATCACATTCCAAGAGGTACCACAGGTGCTGTGTGGAAGTGGTGGTTTCATTTTCCACAGACAGTGGTTCTTCAATAGTATATGGAATGACAAACCTAGGAAACAGAGGGTTTGGGTGCTACTTGTATTCAATTTCCTGCTTGCTAAAGGGATGCCAAGTTGAGGCAATTGCCAAACCACTCAACAAAGTCAGGATGTAAGTGAAAACAAAACAAAGGAAAAGGAAAGGAAAGGAAAAGACACTCCAAATGAATGTGCAAACAAAAATTCTAGAGCACATGAAGAAATTTCACGCTACAGAAAAAAACTTCTAACAAAATAATCTGATATGAATCCAATACAGGTGAAGTCAATGTTGCAGAACAGAAAAAAGTACTTAAAAGTAATTATGTTTGGGATGTTCCAGGAGATCAGTGAAGGCATAACACTCATTCAAAGAAGGCAGGCCCCTTTCCCCCTCCCTGGGCTTCTGACCACAAGCATCTGGCCACTCAGCACTGCCCCACCCCCTCAGACCCCACTCCCCTCTCCCTTAAGGCCACAAGGCCCATTCAGTGCGCCCACGGTTGTTCCTTCGCTCCTGGGGTCTCTGCTTGGGTGTGACCTCAGGAAGCCCGACCCCCTTGTCCCCTCCAGGTTCTGGGCTCGGTGACTGCTCTCCACTGTGCTCCAGATGCCACTCTCATCTGGTAGATTCCTCCTTGTGGAAGGCCTGTTCTGTTCTCCCACCATATGAGTGCTTTTTTTTTTTTTAATTAATAGACTATTTTAGAGCAGTTTTAGGTTTACAGAAAAACTGATCAGAAAGTACAGAGAGTTCCCAAATGTCCCCTCTTCCCCACCAACCCAGTTTCCCCTATTATTTACATCATGTATTAGTGTGGTACGTTTGTTACAATTGATGAATGAAGATGGATACATTATTATTAACTAAAGTCCATAGTTTACATTACAGTGGTTCACTCTTGGTGGCCGTATATCCTATGGGTTTTGACAAATGTATAATAACATGTATCCACCATTACTGTATCATACAGGATACTTTTGCTGCCCCCCAAAAAATCCTCTGTGCTCTACCTGTTCATCCCTCTCTCCGTCCTAACCCCTAGCCACCACCAATCTTTTCACTGTCTCCATAATTTTACCTTTTCTAGAAGATCATAGAGTTGAAATCACACAGTATGTAGTCTTTTCCGGTTGGCTTCTTTCACTTAGCAGCATTCGTTTAAGTTTTCTCCATGTTTTTCATGGCTTGATAGCTCATTTCTTTTTAGCACTGAATAATATTCCATTATCTGGATGTACCACAGTTTATCCATTCACCTACTGAAGGACATCTTGATTGCTTCCAAACTTTGGTAATTATGAACAAAGCTGCTATAAACATCCATGTGCAGGCTTTTGTGTGGAGTTAAGTTTTCAACTCCTTTGGGTAAATACCAAGGAACAGGATTACAGGATCTTATGGTAAGAGTATGTTTAGTTTTGTAAGAAACTGTCTTCCAAAGTGTCTGTACCATTTTAAATTCCCACCAGCAACGAATGAGAGTTCCTGTTGCTCCACATCCTTGTCAGCATTTGAGCTTGTCAGTGTTCCAGATTTGGCCATTCTAATAGATGTGTAGTGGTAACTCGTTTTCCTTTGCATTTCTCTAATGAAATATGATGTGGAGCATCTTTCCATGTGCTTATTTGCCATCTGTATATCTTCTTTGGTGAGGTGTCTGTTCAGATCTCTTGCTCATTTTTTAATTGGGTTGTTTACTTTCTTATTGTTGAGTTTTCAGTAAGTGCTCTTTTTTAATGACTGCTTTTCAAAGAGCCACCTCGCTGTTGCTGAGATGTTGTACAAACCTTGAGTTGGGATTTTGCCTCTCTTTCCTGACCCTCACGAGAGCTTTTTGATCTGTGGACATGGACCGTGGGAGTGCATGGGCCATCATTGGTACGCATGCTTCAGGGCCCAGGTGCTATCTAGAGCTGTGATCAGTGCATCTGGCCCATCCTGCCTGCGAGAGATCATTTGCAGTCCCTGCACTTGTGACAAAGAAACCAAATGGTAAAAACTGCCAAGAGTGTTTGTAGTCATGTCAGGACCCAACAGGATCCAGTTCACCTCTCTCCCAGGCCCTCTGAATCTCACATTTTTAAAGAAATCTGGGCAAGAGGAGGTTGGGAGAGCAGAAGAGCATTGAGATCCTAAGCTGGCTGCAGCAACTGTTCTGTTGACCCAGAAAGTGAGCGCTGCCCAGAGTACTACCCAGAGCTGGTGAAGAGTTCACAGGATGGAGTGGCAGGTCTTCAACCTGGAAACAAGGTTGGAAAGAATCATAGAAAAGACCATACACGAGACTTGATTATCGTGGGGGATGAGCATGATGAATCTCATTCTTCCACCAACTGATTTGGACTTGAAATATATGATGAGCTTCTTCAAATGGTGCTTCTCTGACCACAAAGTACAGAAGATTTTACATTAACCCGAGAACCCTGCAGTTACAACAAACATCAGAATCTGACAACGACTCTACTAAAGAAAAGAGGGGGAAAAAATCACCAAAGAAGAAGAAGAAGCTGCAGGAAGGTAGTGAGAAGGGAAGAAAGAAAAAGGATGACACTTTCAACAGGGAAAAGAAATGAACAGAGCTCAGCTTTTCCCAAAGGAGCTTCACAGCTCTCAACGCTGGTAAGGAGAAGAAGAAGAAGAAGAAATGTTCTTGAGGCTCGAAGTGATAAAGAGATGTTAAAGAAATTTCAGAATGAGAAATCGGCCCGGGAAAAACAGGCCTGAGGATCATAAGCCTGTGAGAATGGGGTAGCATCCCTCGCTTTCAATCTTCTGCTTGGCTCCTGAGAGCAGTTTGCTCTAGGAGGTCACTGTTACTGTCTCTCTGACTGATTTGGACTTGAAGCAGCTGCTCAGTGAGTCTCCAGAAGGAAGCCCCTTCTGTGATATGGGTGATGAAAGAGATTCCCACAGGGTGGTATTGGACAGGGAATTCACAGTTTTCTTTTCTCCGCAAAGGCCTGCCAGTGGCTGTGGAGGAGTGCCTTGAGGAGTTGCTCCAGCCTGCCAGGACTGCTGAGGGACAGTGCAAAAGGAAGCTCTTCACCCAGGATATCCATGAGATCCTCCTGGGCACGGAGGTAGAAACCTGGAAGCTGAACAGCCAGGTCAGTTCTGAGGAGCGTGGCCATGTGACTTCATCCCTGCTCTGCAGCAAGGACATCCTGGTCACACTTGCCCCAAAACTTCATCTCTGTGTGTTGGGGGCAGGGGGTGCATCTGAAGGCACCTCTACAGAAACTTAAAGAAGCTATTGGCAGGGCAATGCCAGAGCAGATGGCCCAGTACCAGGATGAATTCCCGGTACACCACAAGCAAAGACTGCAGAGATGCTGGAAGAGGAAAAAGACGAGGAGCAGAGTGAACAGATTTGTTCTGGTAACGAAGAAGGAAAGGGGAGCAGAGCCCAGAAGACATGTCAATGGAATGCTGGAATCAAGAAGGTGCTCTTTCAGGTGGTAAAGATGGAACCAGAGGGCTATGGTCTGGAAAGGAATGAGAGCCAGTCTAGGGAGGACTGCATGGAAGCTCTTCTAGATGCTGAAACGCAAACTCTCTGGCCCTAAAGCTGGGTGCACACCAGGTCTCTGTGTAAGGAGAGCAGACCACACCATGGGTCCCTGACATCCGTCCTGACCGAGAAGAAAGTCATGGCTCCTTCAAAGTCAAGGTGAAGGAAACATAGACTAAGCCTCCTAAAAAGGTTCTCATCTGATTACCCCGAATGGGCAACCCCATTGCTTTGTATAAAAGTCACGGGTCTTCATGTACAAAAGTAAAAAGGGAAATTTCCAAAGCCCAATTCTCTGGACCATCACTGTCTAGAGCTCTGTAATCACCCCCTCAATTTTCTGGCTGAATGGACAGTGGCACTGGAGCAGTCTGAGGAGAAAAACCCCAAGAGTTCTGGCTACAAAGAGCTCTCTTGCCAGGCGCCCCTCAGCAGAGCTTTCCAGAAGAACAGAGGTCTCAATGGCAGTACCACAGAACCCGGACCCAAGTCAATCTTGTATGCAGTCACCGAACAGCACAAAGCTTCACTCCCACACCTCACCTAGTTCCACTTGACAACAACCTCCCCAAATCTTCCTCCTTCAGCACCTATTCCTCCATGGCAGCCTCTCCAGGTAGCTTCATCCTACACTTCCCTGAGCCACATGGCAAAACGACATTCCGCCAACTCTTCAGGACTGTCTTACTAGTCTCCCCTTCTGGCTCTACCTCCCAACATGAGGTTCCTTCTAGAGGCTCTCCTCTGGAAGAACAACAATCCAGAGCTCTCCTTCCTCCCCAAAACTTTCTCCCATGTGTACAGCCTCCCTGCATGGGACTGTCTGTCAATGGACAGGTCCCAAGCCCACAGTGAACAAACTTCTGTTCCTCAGAAGCTGACCTTGGGGGTACAAATGGAGATTCTAGTGACGGGAGCCAAGGAGGCACAAAGGTACTGACCTTGTCCCTGAAACCCACCATGGGTAGCAGCCCGTGCTCCTCAAAAGGAACTTGCCTGGTCTCTGGGCTTCACAGTTGTGTTTGTTGTTGGACAGTTAATGGCAAGACCGACCTTGGGATGGAGAAAGTTCTGAATTTGGTATATGGGAGCATAAGTGGTTCTGAATTCCAGCACTGTGGCAGATCAGTTGGTGCAGCTGCATTTTAAATCTGCCAAACACCTTGGCATTTGGTCAGAATACCTCACGGAGTCTCATAGGCCAAGGGCTCCTTCTGGCCACAAGAGGATCCATGGGATGGTCATGGTGTCCATCTCATCCTTGGATGGTGTGTTCAACAGGACAGAAACCTGGACTAAAGCCACAACTGAGAGAAGTAGCTTTGTCTCTGAAAATATATTCAGAGCACTTGATACATACTCATTGTATGGGGCCAATTTCTCCTCTGAACATGACAATGAAGCTCTTTTAAAGACCTGTAGATCCATCAATCTCGAGACAATTGTGATAAGCCTTTTAAAGGCACTTATGCTGGGTTCAGCTTTTACCATTACCACTAAATGCATTGGATAGAATAGGACTGTTTGTGCCATATCACATTATAGGAAGACATGACTCCAGTGCCTTTATAGTGGAGCAGAATTAGATAACTCACATCCTCCATTTCAGCCCTCTGAGTACTTTTCAAAGACCTTTTTAAAAAGACATGTCTGTTTCTGAGACGGAACCAGTTTTATTTAGTTGAGATTTTTACAGTTGAATTCTGTAAATTTGTGGCATCCTGACTTAAAGTTCATCTGAGCCCAGAAAACTATATTCCCAATCTAACCAGAGTTCCAGGGTTTTTTTCCCCCAGAGTTTATACAGGTGGACCCCAGAGCTACAAAGCTCTTGTTGGTCAAATCTTCATCTCTTTATGGGCAGAGGTCATGAGGGGTTCCAAGTCACAAACAGACATGTCAGTTTGTTTTATTCTTAGAAATCCTCTTAGGCAGGGCTATAGTAACAGGCCTCTAGGAAGTCACCTGTCATCTAGAAATAGGCCTTGAAGTCTTGGAGTTTTCCAAGCACTGGAGTATATATAAACATAAGGGCAACATGCATTAAGCTTGGAGGATGGATCAAGGACAGATAGATATTCCAGAGTTCCTGAGCCACCAAGCTGTTCACTAAACTAGTGACTGTTTCACAAAGGTCTTTAGAGTGCTTACTTGTACCTGTGAAATGTATATCACAAGGTGTATTTGAACTGTCTGCTCTAGCTAAATGAATTCAAATACGTCAAGTGTAAACAGAATCCGGGTGAATTTTATGGTTATGTAATTTATGCAAAATCCACAATGTGGCAGCCTCTATAGAACAAATGACTCATTTTCTTCCACAAATAAATTAAAGGGGGGAAAAAAGAGGGAAAGGAAACCTCTAAGCTAAAAGAAACTTAAGATACATATCAACTGAGTGCAATGTGTGAAGCTCGTTAGGATACTGATTTGTAGAAATCAACTGTTTTGTTTTGTTTTAATGAGACAATGGGAAAAATTAGAACATTTATTGGAGATTTGATGAAAAGAGGAATTGTTTTAATTTTTTAGGTGTGATAATGGTATTGTGGTTGGGAAGGAGGGAGGGAGGGAGGGAGGAAGGAAGGAAGGAAGGAAGGAAGGAAGGAAGGAAGGAAGGAAGGATGGATTTGGCTGGCTTTTATTGCCAGTTCCTGGGAGGTAACCTCTAAACCCTTAACGTTTCCTAAGGGACAGGAGGGGAGTGTCTTCGTTACTCATGGTGGGTCCTTTAGACCCAGCCTGATAGTGTACGTCAAAGAGATGACTCAGGGTAAGTGCTGGCCACACCAGAAAGACCAACCCCGTGATTAGACGGTTGGGGCTGTGAGCCTCAGGGTATCAGCCTGACCTCTGGGAGCAGAAGGGGGCCGGAGATCGAGTTCAGCCACATGGGTGATGATCCAATCAATCATGCCTACATAATGAAACCCCAATAAAAGTCTGGACATCAAAGTTTGGGTGAGCTTCCTGGGGTGGCAATACTCCATGCACATATTGCCACATAGCAATGCCGGGAAAGTAATGCATCCCTGGGGACATGGGAGCTTTATACTTGGAACCCTCGCAATCCAAGATTCTGCCCTATGTGTATCTTCTAATTTGCACCCTTTGCCTGTAATAAAAGTGAATGTGAATATAATAGGTTTCTGTGAGTTCTGTGTGTCCCTCTAGCAAATTATCAAACCTGTGGGGTTTTGGGAAACCACTGAACTTGCAGTTGGTGTCAGAAGTCTTGGGCAGACTTGGCAGTCTGGAGGATGGTGCCCTTAACCTCAAGTTTTGCTAGTTCCAGTTAGAAAGAAAAGAAGTCCTTGTCTTTAAAGATACATATGGAAAGATTTACAGATGAACTAGTATGTCATGGATTTGCTGAAAAATAATCTGGGGGAGTGGGGAGAAGGAAGTCGAGAGCTAAGTGGAACAAGATTAGCCATGTGGAATCGCAGAAACTGGTTACTGGGAACATCAGGGTTCATGAAATTATTTTCTCTTCTTTTGTATATGTTTTAAATTTCCAAAATGAATATAAAGTAGTGATCCACATGGAAAAAATATGAATCATTACTTTATATGATGTGGTAGGCAGAATTCTAAGATGGCCTCCAAGATTACAGGCCCATGGTACACACACACCTTTTCCTAGTTATTTATTCAAACACAAATTGAGGTAGTGCTGTTTAGGGGTTTTGCAGATGTAACTAAGATCCCAAATCAGTTGACCTTAAGATAGATTGGGAATTCCCTGGCGGTGCAGTGGTTAGGACTCAGCGCTCTCACTGCCGGGGCCCAGAGTTTGATCCCTGGTTGGGGAACTCAGATCCCGCAAGCTGTGCTGTGCGGCCAAAAAAAAAAAAAAAGATAAGAGAAATTATCCTGGGTGGGCCTGACTTAATCAGGTGAGACCTTAAAACCGGTAGGACTCGTCCTGAAGAAGAAATTCTCAGTCAGAAAGATTTGAAGCATGAGAGCGATTCCACACAAGGGAGATTCTTTGAAGATGGCTTTGAGAGGAGCTGAGAGCAGCCTCTGGCTAACAGCCAGCAAGGAAATGGAGACCTCAGTCCTACAGCTGCAAGGGACAAAATTCTGCCACAACCATGTTAGTTTTCAAGAAGACTCCAAGTTCCAGTTGAGCACACAGACAGTCAACAACTAGATTTCAACCTTGAAAGATTCTCAGTAGAGAAGTCAGCTATTTTCTACCAGACTTTTGTCCTACAGAACTGTGAGCTGATAAATCTGTGCTGTTGTAAGCTGCTATGTTTGTAGTAATTTGTTACAGGGCAGTAGGGAACTAAAACACACAATTCAAAAAATAAATTCCAGTTGTGAAAAATAAGACTTTACAAATTTTTGAACAAAATTTAGAAAAATACATTTGTGGTCACAGTACAGGGAAGGATTTCTTAACATACAAAAGGCAAGATTAATAAATTCAACTATATTAAAATGACATACTTCTGAACTATAAAATGTACCAAAAGATAAAGTGAAAAGAAAATCCATGGGGGACTTCCCTGGTGGTCCAGTGGATAAGACTCTGCACTCCCAATGCAGGGGGCCCTGGTTTGATTCTTGGTCGGGGAACTAGATCCCACATGCATGCCACAACTAAGAGTTCACATGCCGCAACTAAAGATCCCGTGTGCCGCAACTAAGACCCAGAGCACTCAAATGAATAAATAAATATTAAAAAAAAATCCATGGACTAGATGCTATTTTCAAGACATAAAATTACAAAGCATATTTTTAAAAGAAGCTCCTACAGGGAAAAACAAGAAACAAGCCAACAGAATATGGATTCGTAACTCACAGAAGAGGAAGCTTAAAAACCAGTAAATATGTGAAAAGATGTCCAATATGGCTATTCATCAGAGACATACAAACAGTAATGAAATGCAATTTTACCTCCAGTGGACCAACAAAAGGTAAAAATCCAGATAATACTGAGTTCTGGTGAGGATGTAGGGTAACAGAAGCTCTCATGTCCTGCTGATGAGAGTGTAAATTGGCACTAGCATTGAGGAGAGCAATGTAATAATATCTAGTAAAATTAAAGATGTATATACCCTTTGACCCAGCAATTCTACTTATGGGAATATACTCTAGAGAAAATCTTCTACATAGGCTCAAGGAAGCATCTACAAGTATTCCACCATTATTTGTAATATTGAAAAAGTGCAGACAACCTAAATGTCCATTGACACGAGAATGAAGTTAATTAAGTTTTCATTTCTTTCCATCCTCAGTATTCTCCTTTAATCTTGACTGGCAACCCATCTGCTAATCTGCGAGAGAATCACACCAGTTGAAAATGAACTGCTTATTTCACCGGTTCTAAGAGTTACCCATGATTCTCTCAATTGTTGTCATTCACAGAAAAAATGTTTTCACTGACTGTGATCTTCAAGGAAGGCCTCTGAGCCAAGAGGGATCAAAAGTGCCCAATATATCTGGAAATGCACTTCCACCCGAGGATGAAATGACTTTCTAAACTGAGCTGGAAACTGCTGAGCTGAAAAAGAATATGGATAATCCAAGTGAGGCAAATGAATGCTTCTATGCTACTGAAAAAAGAAGATTCTTTTGAAAGGCGCCCGCAAATCACATGAGAATTAATTTCATTTAATGAAGTTGAGCGTAAGCAAAGCTTAGTGTCTAAAAGTCAATCTGTGGATCTTCCAAACATACTAGCACAAGATAATCATGTCCTGCTGTTTAGAACACATCAGATTTTTAAATTACCTCCGAAGTCTCCATCTTTATTTTATTTATACCTTCCTATCTCATCTGGGAAAAGTCTGAATAAGATACTGGATAGTAAATATACTCAAGAAGTACTTATGTTTGGATTTAACAAAATAACGAAAATGGAGGAAGGACTTTTTTGTCTTTTACCTGTCCATGATAAACATTCACTTTTAAAGCATGTTTAATGTCCATTCCAGACCCAATTTATATTTCTTTATTTATATTGGATGTTTATCAGGGAGTATACATTGGAAGCAGATATATGCTGTATTATTTATAATTGTATTTATTGAATACATCTAACACTTTCCATTGCAATAACTGACTAAACCAAACTAGCCAAGATACATTTTTTTCATTTTTGCTGATAAATAGTTATAATGGAGTGATATTTTAAAATTCAGATAATATATTTTCCTAAAATATTCCAATTGCAGAGTTATGTATGAGATGTTACAAAATAGATGTGAGTTTGATTAACAGTTTTATGAATAATCATATCACATAATTACCCAGATTTATCACTTTAAAATAAATGAAAATTCTTTGTGGCAGAAGGTTTGTATGAATATCAAAGTGTTGATTTTTGTTCTCATTTGCTCAGTTTGAACCATGCCACATTGTGACTTGCAAAGCCATTTTCTCTTTGTGCTAATTATCCAAAAGTGAGTTCAAAGTGCTTTTCCATTTACCTAAGTGTGCAAAATCAAAAACCTAATTGCAAAGTCAAAGTGTTAAGCAAAGGCTCTAGATTTCTTCAGGTCCAACCCTAATGACTCTTAACATGATGACTATTTTATCAGGCCAAGGAAGGCTCTACTGCTTAAAGCAATTACTAAGCTCAAGGCAAAAGAATGTCTCATTATAATAAACTGATGAGAGACTAAAATAATAAATAAGACCCTGTCTTAGTCTGTTCGGCTGCTATCACAGAATAACATAGACTGTGTGGCTTATAAACAACAGAAATTGATTCCTCACAGTTCTGGAGGCTGGGAAGTCCAAGATCAAGGCACCAGCAGATTCAGCGTCTGATAAGAACCCGCTTCCTGATTTATAGGCAGCCATCTTCTTGCTGTGTCCTCACTTGGTGAAAGGGTCCAGGAAGCTCCCTGGGGTCTCTTTATAAGGGCACTAATCCCATTCATGAGGGCTTCACCCTCATGATCTAATCACCTCCCAAAGGCCCCACCTCTTAATACCATCACCTTGGGGGTTAGGTTTCAACATACGAATTTGGAGAGGACACAAACATTCAATCTATAGCAGACCCTTTATATGATATTCAGGGGGAAATGGGCAATATCATACCCTAAGAAGTCATTACAAGAACGACTTGTAACAGGAGGGGCTGCCCATGGTAGTCATTTTTCCTGGACCAGAGCCCTGCTCCGATGAGCCTGAGCTCTCCTTTTGCTATCATGTGGCCAAGATGTTGGTTGTCACCTCCTTTCTGGCAGCCTCCACATGGGGTCCACACCAATTTCTGTTCCCCTGAGATAATTCAGTTGGGCCAAAGCATTCAGAAGTGACTTGGATTTTCTGAGGTAGATGTAGGAAGGGACTGCGTCATGCCCAGCAGAGCAAATTCAATCCATCTTGCTATTTCTCGCTTCCATGCCCCATTAGTTCATCTCGCCACAAGATCGCCCCTTCCTGATCTCCCGCAGCAGGGCTCTGCCACCTCTTTTCTTCTGCTTCTCCAGGCTTCTGCTTCTGTCCTTACTATCTCAGCTGATTCTTTTTCTTTTTTTTCTTCCAGTTTTATTGAGACATGATAGACATGCAGCATTGTATAAGTTTAAGGTGACAGCATAATGATTTGACTTACATACATCATGAAATGATTATCACAGTACACTTAGTGAATATACATCATCCCATATAGACACAAAAAGAAAGAGAAAATTGTTTTCAGCTGATTCTTACTAAAGCAGTTTACCCCTCTCATAAGTCCAAACTTGTCCCCCATCATCTATTCAGCAAACAAAGGGTCCTCCATTTATGGGATCCCCCCCTCCTTGGGGTCCAGAGAGGGATTTCAATTAACAAAGACTACAAAAATGTTTCGTGTTCTCTCATATCTATCTACCTGCTTTGGCTGCCTCACAGGATTCAGAGATAATACAAGTGAAAAAAATTTTTTAGCCATAACATGCTACATACTTTTTCTCAGTGATTCTTTATTCTAACCTTCACATTTTACAGATGATACAACTGAAGCCCAGGAAGGTTAAATAACTTGCCCAAACAATTAGTGGTAAAGATTGACTTTAAACCGGGTCTCTAGCCTGCTGCCCTATCATTCCTTCCATTAATCTGAACTGCCTAGGGTAATTTGTGGATTTCTGGAGCTCTGCTTTCCCACACTCCATTAATTTGGGATTAAATGTGATCATTTTCTTGGGGGTCTCCACCACACTTATGCACATACATGTGATCATTCACACAGACCCTGTGGTTGAGGAAATTGATGGGAAGGCTATTCACTCTTTTACTAATTCATTTGTTCCACAGATATTTATTGAGCACCTACTAGGTTCCAGGTGCTGTTCTAAATTCTGAGGATATAGCAGTAAATAAAATAGACAGAAAACCCATGTCCTCATGGACTTTGCATTCTAGTGGGAAAAAGATATGATAAGCAAATGCATAAGGTATTTAGCATGATGAAAAATGCTGTGAAGAAAATAAACCAGGGAAGGGGGATAGGGAGTGGCACAGGGGAGAGGGAGGAGGTTGGAATTTTAAACAGGGTGGTCAGAAAAGTCTTCCCTGGGACTTCCCTGGCGGTCCAGTGTTTAAGACTCAGCGCTTCCACTGCACAGGGCGCGGGTTCGATCCCTGGTCAGGGAGCTAAGATCCCATATGCCACATGGCACAGCAAAAAAGTAAATAAATAAATAAAACAAAACAAAACCACAAAAGTCCTCCCTGAGGGGATGACATTTGAGCAAAGAGCTGAAAGACATGAAGTGTCAAACCATGTAGCTTTTGGGAGAAGAGCATTCCCAACAGAAGAAACAGCCTGTGCAAAGGCCCTGCATGAGAAGCAGCCCCGGCACACTGAAGGAGCAGCTAGGAGTCAGTGTGGCGAGAACAGAATGAACAAGGCGGAAAATCAGCAGAGGAGGGCAGAGAGGTGACAGGGGTATCAGTGCAGAGGCCCTTATGGGTCATGGTAAGGACTTTGACTCTAAATCTGAATGGCAGGGCAGCCAATGGACAGGTTTGAGCTGAGAAATGACTTCTGCACCCACATCATTCCTGCTGCCTTCTCCCTCCAACGCCACCCACTCAAAGTTTCAGGATAAAGGGGTCAAGTCATCTAGGTCCAGGTGGGAAGTTCAGGCATCACATCTTCTTTCACTGGGATATCTGCTCTTTAAAACTGTTATCTTGAGGCTTCCCTGGTGGTGCAGTGGTTGGGAGTACGCCTGCCGATGCAGGGGACACGGGTTCGTGCCCCGGTCCGGGAAGATCCCACATGCCGCGGAGCGGCTGGGCCCGTGAGCCATGGCCACTGAGCCTGCGCGTCCGGAGCCTGTGCTCCGCGACGGGAGAGGCCACAACAGTGAGAGGCCCGCGTACCGCAAAAAACAAAAAAAACCACTGTCATCTTGGCAGGAAAAAAGAGTTAATTAGAGAGTTTTTGAGAATCTGGGGAAGTGTTTTCCAAGACCTCTGTGGGTTGCCTAAAGTCTCTTTGCAGAAGAAGAGGTTAAAAAACTAGGAAATAGGTTAGGAGAGGCAGCTGACAAAGCATTGAGGAAGTTAAGAAATGGGGGCTATTGCAGAGGGAGAGGGCAGAAGTGGGGCTAGAACACACGTAGAGACTCCTTACCCAGCACTTCCTGTGCCATTGTTTACAGTTTATATAGCAGTAAACAAAATAGACAGAAAACCCAAAATAGATAAGTGGGGCTACATCAAACTAAAAAGCTTCCGCACAGCAAAGAAAACCATCAGCAAAATGAACGGCAACCTATGGAATGGGAGAAGATATTTGCAAATCATATATCTGATAAGAGGTTAATATCCAAAATATATAAAAATGCAAACAACTCAATAGCAAAAAGAAAACAAATTATTTGAAAATGGGCAGAGGAAGTGAACAGATATTTTTCCAAAGAAAATATGCAAATGGCAAACAGGTACATGAACAGGTGCTCACCGTCACTAACAATTAGGGAAATGCAAATCAAAACCACAAGACTATCACCTAACACCTGTTAGAATGGCTGTCATCAAAAAGACAAGAAGTAATTATTAGCAAGAATGTGGAGAAAAGACAACCCTGGTCCACTGTTGGTAGGAATGTAAATTGGTACAGCCATTATGTAAAATAGTATGATGTTCCTCAAAAAATTTAAAAGCTGCCACGTGATCCCCAAATTCCACTTCTGGGTGTGCAACAGAAGAAAACAAAATTGAAGAAATATCTGCACCCCCATATTCATTGCAGCATTATTTACAGTAGCCAAGACATGGAAACAGCGTAAGTGTCTGTGAACAGATAAAGAACATGCGGTATATACACACAATGGAATATTATTAAGCCATTAAAAAGAAGGAAATCCTGCCATTTGTGACAATGTGGATGGACCTTGAAGACATTATGCTAAATGAAATAAGTCAGACAAAGAAAGATGAATGCAGTACTGCATGATCTCACATGTGGAATCTAAAAAAATCAAACTCATAGAAACAGAGATCAGATTTGGTGGTTGCCAGAGGCCTGGGGATTGGGGGCAGGGGAAATGGGTGAAGGTGGGCAAAAGGTTCAAACTTCTAGTTATAAGATAAATAAGATCTGGGAACATAATGTACCGTATGGTGACTATAGTTAACAATACTCTATTGTATACTTGAAAGCTAAGAGAGTAAATCTTAAAAGTTCTCATCATAAGAAAAAAACATAACTGTGCAGTGATAGATGTTAACTTATTGTGGTGATCATTTCACAACATATACAAATATCAAATCGTTATATTGTATACCTTAAACTAATACAAAGTTATATGTCAATTATATCTCAATAAAACTGGAAAAAATAAATTAAAATTTTCAACTTATATATATAAAAAAAAAAAAACATGCCCTTATGGACTTTGCATTCTAGTGGGGGAAAGATATGCTAAACAAATATGTTAAATATTTTGCAAGACACAAAGTTTCTAAAAAGGAAAATGAAGGCAGCCCTCCTCAGGAGGAAAGCTCAGTGGTCCGTGGGTAGGACTTAGTGAGACAGGAATGAGCCCTGAGCGCCTCTCCTGATGGAATCTGGTAGTGGGTTCCCTCCAGGGGAGGAGCCACCCTGGCTGGTCCAGTGTAGCCTCAGTCTAGACACAGTTGATGTTGGAGCCTGGGGCTCAGCCTCTCCTTCCCAAATATCCTTCCTAAAAGGTTCAGCTTCTAGAAATCCCTCTTACTCTAAGGCCCTGGTCTCCCACACACTGCCTTATTTTCTTCCCAAGTCCTGGAAGTCAGAAAACAACAGAGCAGGGCTTCCCTGGTGGTGCAGTGGTTAAGAATCCACCTGCCAATGCAGGGGACACGGGTTCGAGCCCTGGTCCGGGAAGATCCCACATGCTGCGAAGCAACTAAGCCTGTGTGCCACAACTACTGAGCCTGCGTGCCACAACTACTGAAGCCCGCGTGCCTAGAGCCTGTGCTCCACAACAAGAGAAACCACCGCAATGAGAAGCCTGCGCACCACAACAAAGAGTAGACACCGCTCACCACAACTAGAGAAAGCCTGCACGCAGCAACGAAGACCCAATGCAGCCAAAAAACAAACAAACAAATAAATAAGTAAAATAAATCTATATAAAAAAAAAAGAAAACAGAGCAGGGGGAGAAACTGTTACCTGGGGCCTGAGAAGCTGAATTTTTGGCCTTTAGTAAACTTGCTCCCTCCTCCCAGTGGGCCAGAGCTCCTTGACATGGCTGTCCCTGTGTATTTTCCCTCTACTAGCCATTCCGAGGCTCTTCCATATTTTACTTTTTGGAAGAGTGCAGTAAAAATATTACCAGTTGATGGCATTTTTCGGACAGTTCGTCATCAGCCATTATTGTACATTTAGTTACAACTCAGTGAAAGCCTGCTGTGTACATGTCAAGAGCTGCATTAAGTGATCTACATAAATTTCTCAAGAACTACAAAGGGTCTGAGGTTTTACCCTTCTTGCAAGCTAAGAAGCTGGGCTGCCACAGTTTCATGGACACTGCAGAAGACAAAGGATTAGGGACAAAACATAGTTTATTACTCACAGTAGAGGCAGTATCCAAAGTATCATCATTTGCCCGGTTTCCCAAGCTCTAGTTCCCCAAAGGTAATGCAGTGAAGGCCAGGTGAAACCTGCACACATAGTGGGGTGTATTCCAGGAGAGGAACCCCAGCTTAAGGAACCCAAATCTTTTATAATGGGCAGTAAGTCTGCCTGACTCTTGCCCCAGAAGGAGACGTTGTCTATATTATACATGACAGCAAAAAGTCTGCCCTCTGCTCCAGGGAGAGACACTATCTCCCGCTTTCACGGCTGTTTGGCAGACAAACATCCTTGAAAACATGGTCTGGAACAAAAGCTCTCTTTTTGTGAGCAGTGCCTCTGCTTACCAACCCGGCAGATATGCAAGAGACCTAAGGAGGTTTGTCTTCCAACAATGTTATCCCGTTTAAGCTGACACAGGCATGGTTTTCCCCATTTTTCAGATGAGGAAAATGAGGCAGAGAAGCTAACTTGTCCAGGATTCCACAATACAGGAGGCAAGGTCTGTGTGAGCCCAAAGCCTGGGCCACGTCCTTGGGTATGTAGAGGAGATAATGGTCGGGCACCCACTGTGTCAGACACAGAGGACGCAGAGACTGAAGGGCACAGCCCTGCCTCTGAAGGACTTACAACTAGGGAGACAGAACATGCCCACCATACCCCTGAGGAGTGAGGGGGAAGCTGGGTGGGCGTCCAGGGTCACCTCTAACCACCTACAGCATGCATGGTCTTTTCCCACTTTTCTCTCTCTCTCCTTCCCTCTCCTTCTCTCTCTCCCTCTCTCTCTCTCTCTCTCTCTCTCTCTCTCTCTCTCTCTCTCTCACACACACACACACACACACACACGTGCAAGAACAACTTGCTAACATATTTGTTATAAGTTGTTCTCTCTTTGGTGCTTGCTATCGCTTATCTGCTAGAAGCCAACAAAATAAATAATGCGTAAATCATATATCGAGGCAAAACAATTGTCTTTTCGCAGAGACATGTTTGTTCCTGGCTGTGATTTTCTTAATATGACATACTTAAAATATAGTCTTATTTTTGAGAACTGTAATCATTCCAGGTTGCTGTGAGGTAATTAAATATCCCAATATTTTGTGTCTTTCCATAAAGAGCACCCTAATCCTAGGGGCTTCCCCACTTCAGCCGGTCACAGAATTTCTGATAGGCGCTCAGGGTGGAATGTGGCTTGTTGGGTTTTAAAAGACAAGAATTAAGACAGTTTGGCGGAGGCAGAGAGGCCATAGAGAGGGAAAGACAGTGACTAGCCGGACAGGTATGAAATCAGGAGCTGGTCCCAGGAGAACTTAAATGCCAGGATGGACTTTGCTCTGAGCAAACAATTCCTGAAAGTTTTTGAGCTGAGGCTGACTTGTACACCTTGAAAGGGTGAATTTTATGCATGTGAAAGAAGGAAGGGAGAAAGGAAGGAAGGGAGGGAGGAAGGAAGGAAGGGAGGAAGAGAGGGAGGGAGGGAGGAAGGGAGGGAAGGAGGGAGGAGAGAAAGAAAAAGAAAGAAAGAAAGAAAGGAGGAAGGAAAGAAAGAAGGAAGGAAGGGGAAAGAAAGAAAAAAGGAGAGAAGGAAGGAAAGAAAGAGAGAGAAAGAAAGAGGGTGGAAGGGAGGGAGAAAGAAAGGAAGGAAGGGAGCATGGAGGGATGGAGAGGGGATAAAAAGGAAGGAAAGGAGAGGAATAAAGAGAGAGAAAGAAAGAAAGCTCCCCAGCAGGTCCCAATGTACAGATAGACTGGAGAGCCACTACTCTAGAGAAAAGGAGACTTTTCTGCTATGATCCAGACCCAAAGTGTGGGGTGTGGCAGTGGGACAAGTCCCAGTGGAAAGGTCAGCTGTGAGGAACAGTAGAGAAGAAAACAGACCAGCAGTCCAATATTAATAGCTGATTGGTTGCAGAAGGTGAGGAAAAGAAAAAAGAAAGTAAAGACTTAAGCCAATGTTTTGAGCCTCGGTGACTGAAGAAACACAGATTTCGTAGGGGAAAGGGGACACAACTGGAGGTGAGTTCCATTTGGACATGTTGAATTCAAGATGTTGCAAAGAATTTCAGATGTTCAGCAAGCAACTGGAGGTTGAAATAAAAACCATACCCTATGACCACAAGATGGGGAGCACAATATACAGCAGTGAGGACTGGATGATTCCTCAGAGGCCATTTCTTTTTTTTAAATTGGAGTATAGTTGATTTACAATGTTGTGTTTGTTTCAGGTGTATAGCAAAGTGATTCAGTTATACAGATAGATAGATTCTTTTTCATATTCCTTTCCATTATAGGTTACTAAAAGGTATTGGATATAGTTCCGTGTGCCATACAGTAGGTCTTTGTTGTTTATCTTTTTTATGTACAGTAGTGTGTATCTGTTAATCCCAAACTCCTAATTTATCCCTCACCCCCTTTCCCCTTTAGTAACCATAAGTTTTTTTCTATGTCTGTGAGTCTATTTCTGTGTTGTAAATAAATTCATTTGTAACTCAGAGGCCATTTCTTATCCAGTCTGCTACTTATGGCTGTGTGAGTTTAAACAAGCCACTTAACCTCTCTGAGTCTGTTTGCATATATGTGAAATGTGGTTAATAATACCTGCCCTGCCTACCTCACAAAGCTGTTGTATGAACGAAATGAACATGAAAGAGCTTTGAAAACTATAAAGTGTCACGTGACTGAAAGGTGTAAGATATATATAGTCAAATGATTTTGAACAAAGGCACAAAAACAATCCAATGGAGAAAAAAGCCCTGTCAATAAATGGTGGTGGAGTAACTGGATATCTATATGGAAAAAAATTAACCTTGATCCCCTACCTCACACTATACAAATGTCAGATGTTGGCTTTTTCACATGTTAACACTTGTGGAAACATTAAGTGTTCTTCAGTAAATGAAATAAATAATTCACCATTAAATATTATTCATGTGATTTGATTTTGCCAAGTCAGCTGTAAATCATTGGATGCATAAATCTCTGCAATTACCACCCTTCTCTATTATAAAGGGGTCACTCAAATGATGCCTTACATTGCTGCCAAGGACCTTGAACACCTGTTTCTTTACTTGACTTATTAGGCTGACCATGTATAAAATAGCAGATCAAAAAGTTAGCTCTTTCTTATCAAGCAGATAAGATTCGCTTTCTTTACCTTAGCTAGGTGGAGGAAAGGTGAGGGGAGGAGAAATTTTCCTACAGTTGGAGCCATTAAAGTGAATTATGTTAACTCTGAGTTAAAATCTTGATTGAACCAGAAGGGAAAAATCTGTTGGTAGCTTGGGTCCAGTTGATACTGTTCTGAAACCCAGCTTTGGAAGTGCACTCACATTTTGAGGTGGAGGGTAGCCTTCGGTCCCTGTCAGGGCCGTAGCTTCTTATCAGGAACAAAAGTATAGGGCCCCTTCTTTCCCTAGTACTTCTTCAAGATGACATCCAGGCCTCTAGGTGGGCTTCCAAGACTGCACCTGTCCACCCTAGAGAGTTATGGAAATTCCCCACATATCACGAACTGCTGAGAATGGATAATCTGAGTCATGGCTTTTGCCATTCTCTTCACTTCTGGATAAGAGTCCTCTCTCAGAGAGGGAAAGGCAGGAGGAGAGGCAGAAAAAGGCAGGAAAACTCAACTCAACAAGGCACTTGTTAGACTATTTCAGTGAAAGTGAATTTGTAACCAATGGAAAATATTAAAAACTTGCATGACGTAAGAGTTTCGCTGTTGTGTTCTCATATCCCTACTGCATAGGCATTAGGGAGTCAGTCTCACAAAATTTGATCTTTACTTATTAAAAGAGTTTCCTAGGACTGCCAGAGCAAAGTACCACAAACTGGGTGGCTTAAAACAACAGAAATTTATTGTCTCACAGTTCTGGAGGTTAGAGGTCTGAAATTTAGGTGTTGGTAGGACCATGTTCTTTCTAGAACCTGCAGGTGAATCCTTCCCTCCTTCTTCCTAGCTTCTGCTGGTTTGCCAGCAATCTCTCGTGTTCCTTGACTTGCAGCAGCTGCATCACTCCAATCTCTGCTTTTGTCATCACATGGCATTCTCCCTGTGTTTCTCAGTCTTCGCATGGCCGTCTTCACATAAGGACATCACTCATATTGGATCAGGAGTCCGCACTACTCAAGGATGATTACATCTTCCTCATATTAACTCATTACATCTACAACAACCTTATTTCCAAATAAGGTCACATTCTACGGTACTGGGGGTTAGGGCTTCCAAGATATGTTTTTTCTTGGCTGTGAGGGGAGGGAGGAAGGAGGATACAATTCAATCCATAACACTGTCAAAGGACATCAGCTCGTACCAGAAATCGCACATAGGATCCAAAATACATTTTTCTACCTGGAAGGAAAAACCAAAACTCAAAAAAAAAAATCATAAACTGTCGTAAGATGCAGAATTTTGAAAAGTTAAGGTTTTACAGAAAGAATTTAAAGGCAACTTGAATATTCCATTCAGGTTGATAGCATGGAACAGATCAGAAAGCAAGATTAAAAAGCTGACAAAGTGACATCAAAAATTAAAGGTAGTATATTATAGTAAAATAGAAAACGAAGCAATAGGTAGTATAGTCTAGTGTCAAATCGTCTTCTGGTTTCAAGCAGTTTACCATGTCAGCAATGCCATAATCTAAACCATTTACCTCATTTATGGTGAGAACAGCATCTAAGCACTTCCTTCCTAAAGCCAATCACAGAATCCTAACATTGTTGTATGTCCACATAATCTGATTCAACATGAAATAATTTGTTTATTTAGTCAGTGCTACACTTAGCTGCCATAACTAGAAAAGAACAGATGTTGTGAGAGGAGGTCTATTTATTTAGGATTTTCACAAATGTGAAAATTTAATCCTCAACCTACAAAATGTACCCTGATTAAATTCTTCATGGACCGTGTAAGTAAGACCAAACTGTATCTCATATCAAACACTATGTGTGTGATTGAATTTTGGTCAGCCTCATCGTAATACAAACCAAGAGTTGGCAAGCTTTATTCGTAAAGGGCCAGATAGCAAATGTTTTAGGCTTTGTGAGCCATATGGTCTCTGTGGCAACTCTTCAGCTCTGCTCTTGTTGCACAAAAGCAGCCACAGACAATACGTAAACAAATGGGCAGCATGGCTGTGTTCCAATAAAACTTTATTTAGAAAAACAGACAGCGGGACAGAGGGCAGACCGTGTGAAGACACAGGTAGAAGACAGCCATCTACAAACCAGGGAGAGAGGTCTCAGAGGGAACCAACCCTGCTGATGCCTTAATTTTGGACTTCTAGCCTCCAGAACTGTGAGAAAATACATTTCTGTTGTTTAAAAAAAACACAGATATCAGCCGAGATTTGGTCCATGGTTGTAATTTACTGACCCCTAGATTAAACATACTAGAAGGCAGCTTGTTCTGTAAACTAAACTTGTAAGGTGTTCTTTATGACATGAAAAAGTCCTTTTTTTCCCCTGTTCCCCTGCCCCACACACTTTTGTTTTTGAAATTGAATTTAGAATATTGGATTTGCTTTAAACAAGGTAAACACATACTGAATGTGATTTCCACTAGAAGGAATCTTGAGCAATGATTTTGCTTAGTCTCCTAACATCAAATAAACCTATGTCTAAATTGCCTCAGAAAGATGAGAATTTGACGATCCACTAAGAGCTGCAAGAAAGAGAGATCCATAATTGCCTTATAGTCCATGCTCTACTCAAAATAAAATCGTTTTTCCTAATAGCTAATCCCATTCTCTTCCAGCTACTTAAACCCATTTCTTCTATAGAGCGAGTGGGCATCCAGCTTGTCACTTCCTTCAGTATCGCCCACCTCAGGCCAATAATTTATTCATAAAGTCCGCCAAAGATAATCAAGGATCATTTGGCTGTAAGATAGCTTGTCCTCTTGGGCAGTTCTTAAAGCCACAAGCACGTTCATAGAGGCAGTGATGTCTTAGCACAGCATTTATAATCTTTTATGCGTCTTTTTTTTTTTAATTGGGGTATGGTTGCTTTACAATGTCGTGTTAGTTTCTGCTGTACAATGAAGTGAATCAGCTATATGTATATATATATATATATATCCCCTCCCTCTTGGACCGCCTCTTTTAGCAAGCCTTTATTGCCATCCCCATCCCCTCCCTGCAACACTCCAAGCAGGTACAGTAAGTATTAAAGAAATTAAATGGTCATTGGACTGGTTAAAATATGGTTTTTAAATATCCATTATTTAGTCATTTAGCACATTTGGCTTCCTCTGTAAAACTCATGCGTGAGCCTTAATAGAGCTGACCTGTGAGAGAGAACTAGAGAAATCCACATGGGAAACGTACAGTCTGCCTGCAGGAGGAATCTGACAGGCTTGTCACATCTGGGACTCCTCTAACCTGGCCGATGTGGTTTTACTGTGAAACTTCAGGGCCCCTCACTGCATGGCTCCTTCCAAGGCCCCAGGGAGGAGTCCTAGCTACGTGCTCACACAGTCAGACGTTTCTGTAAAATATGCAAAAGTCAGTGTCTTAGTTCGGGCTGCTATAACAAAGTACCGTGGACTAGGTGGCTTAGACAACAAACATTTCTTTCTCACAGTTCTGGAGGCAAGATCAAGGTGCAGGCAGATCCGGTGTGTGGTGACAGCCCACTTCCTGGTTGGCTGTTTTCTTGCTGTATCCTCATCCGGCACAGAGCAACGGGAGGGAAAGCAAGCTCTCTTGTTTTTTTTATAAGGGTACTAACCTCATTCGTGAGGGCTCTGACCTAATTAACTCCCCAAAGCCTCACCTCCTAATCACATTGGGGGTTAGGATTTCAACATATGAAGGGGGTCGGGGTGGGGACACAAACTTTCCGTCCATAGCAGTCAGATACTAAAATTCCAAACAGCTACAATGCTGTCTCTTTCCACTCCAGCTCAAGTTTCAAGTGTACAGCGAAGTGGTTGAGTTTCATATATATATATACATATATATATATGTGTATATATATATATATATATTCTTTTTCAGATTCTTTTCCATTATAAGTTACTACAAGATATTGAATATAGTCCTCTGTGGTCCTTGTTTATCAGTCTCCAAAAAGGTACTCTTTTTTTTTTTTTTCGGTACGCGGGCGTCTCACTGTTGTGGCCTCTCCCGTTGCGGAGCACAGGCTCCGGACGTGCAGGCTCAGCGGCCATGGCTCACAGGCCCAGCCGCTCCGCGGCATGTGGGATCTTCCCGGACCGGGGCACGAACCTGTGTCCCCCTGCATCGGCAGGCGGACTCTCAACCACTGCACCACCAGGGAAGCCCCAAAAAGGTACTCTTCATCACACTTTCCCTCCTGTAGTGTGGCGGCAGAGTGGCTGTGGACATTCTTAATAAATATTCACTTCAAATTGGATTTACTTCTGAATAAATGTTCACACTCAAATCTAATTTTGGATATTTTTTCTTAATGTGAGCTCTCACCCACCCCCAAACACACACACACACACACACACTCACACACACACACGCCATCCCCAAGATCTATCTCTGTATCCTGACTATAATCTCAGAAAGGAAAAAGACCAAATGTGGTTGGAACACATGGGATGGAAACTAAGTCAACTGAATTGCACCTGTTTGGAGAAAGTGTGGCCCCAAAAAGGGAGTAGTCAGGCTCCAGACTAGAAAAGGAAGCCCAGAAACCCAAAGTGGGCCATGTTTATCCTACACTGGCTGAGAAGAAACACACACAGCCAGGATGAACAATCCATTGAGCTTACTCACCACATCTCTCTTGATTCCATCGTTACTGCTTTCTTCTATAACAACTCATTCATCTCTCCAAATTCCCTCAACAAGAAGACAGTTACTATGGCCAAGAGCCATGAGTCTTCTGGCAATTGAAACAGTATATCTCCCATGCTAAAAGATTGATAAATTGTCATTCTGCCTCTTTTAAACATGGGTCAGCCCCTTCAGAGTATAAACAATGCTGTGACCATGGAAACCAAAGTTCAGGTTCTGGATCTGCAAGGCTGAAGCCAACCTGGTCAGCCTGGTCTGGGCAGCTAGCCAAGTCCCCAAGGGACAATCCTTTATCTTGATGTCGCCACCTCCAAACTATGGCGCTTTAGAGAAAAGGTGATATCCGGGAAACCAGATGGACCCTAAACTGTTTTTGAATTAGATCACCACAACCATGTCACATCCAGGAAGATATTCTCAAAGAAAAACAGATTAATAAGTCCCCAAAATGTATTCATACTTCTTGGGTGATGAAAGAGAATCTCAAACTTTGTATAGGAAAATAAATTTTCTACTGGTTATCATGAAGAAAAATCCTCTCTGCTGTAGTTCTGAAGAGTTTCTCTTTCCAATTCTCCACCCCTCAAGCCTACAACCATCTCTTCTGATCACAGCTACTATGTGCCAGGCACCAAATATTTACTACTTGCAGTTCTTCCAACTGCCTTGCCAAGTAAACATTATTGCTTACACAGATGAAGAAACCGGTTGAGTAACTTGTCCATAATTACAAAGCCATGAGGTGGTAGAGCCAAAATTAAAATGATGCTTTTCAAAGTATTCTGCTCTCTCAGAATTGCTAGCATTTTCCAGACTACTTTGAATCCAGAGTAAATAGTGGGATATCAGTTCTACCATTTATTCTTTTTAAAAAAGTACGAATATATTGACAGTAGGTGTTAGGCACCTAGGTATTCACCTGTGACTGGAGTGGCAAAGGAGCAAAGGCATATATGAAAATGTGTTACTTTAAAAAAATATACTTCTCCAGGGACCTCCCTGGTGGCGCAGTGGTTAAGAATCCGCCTGTCAATGCAGGGGACACGGGTTCGAGCCCTGGTCCAGGAAGATCCCACATGCCGCAGAGCAACTAAGCCCGTGCACCACAACTACTGAGCCTGCGCCCTAGAGCCTGTGAGCCACAACTACTGAGCCCGTGTGCCTAGAGCCCGTGCTCAACAAGAGAAGCCACTGCAATGAGAAGCCCTCGCACCGCAACGAAGAGCAGCCCCTGCTCGCCGCAACTAGAGAAAGCCCGTGTGCAGCAATGAAAATCCAATGCAGCCAAAAATAAATACAATTAAAAAAATATATATATAGATACTTCTCCAAAGAAGACATACAGATGGCCAAAAAGCACATGAAAATATGCTCATCACTAATCATTAGAGAAATGCAAATCAAAACTACTATGAGGTATCACCTCACGCCAGTCAGTCAGAATGGCCATCATCAAAAAATCTACACACAATAAATGCTGGAGAGGGTGTGGAGAAAAGGGAACCCTCCTACACTGTTGGTGGGAATTTAAATTGGTACAACCATTATGGAGAACAGCATGGAGGATCCTTAAAAGACTAAATATAGAACTACCATATGATCCAACAATCCCACTCCTGGGCATATATCCAGAGAAAACCATAATTCGAAAATATACATGCACCCCAATGTTCACTGCAGCACTATTTTCAATAGCCAAGACATGGAAGCAACCTAGATGTCCATTGACAGATGAATGGATAAAGAAGATGTGGTACATACATACAGTGGAATATTACTCAGGCATAAAACAGAATGAAATAATGTCATTTGCAGCAACATGGATGGACCTAGAGATTGTCATACTGAGTGAAGTAAGTCAGACAGAGAAAGACAAATACCACGATATCACTTGTATGTGGAATCGAAAAAAAAATGGTACAAATGAATTATTTACAAAACGGAAATAGAGTCACAGATGTAGAAAACAAACCTATGGTTACCAGGGAGGAAAGGCGGGGGAGGGATAAACTGGGAGATTGGGATTGACATGTACACACTACTATATGTAAAATAGATAACTAATAAGGACCTACTGTATAGCACAGGGAACTCTACTCAGTACTCTGTAATGGCCTATATGGGAAAAGAATCTAAAAAAGAGTGGATATATGTATATGTATAACTGACTCACTTTGCTGTACACCTGAAATTAACACAACATTGTAAATCAACTATACGTCAATAAAAGTTTTTTTAAAAATTAGAAAGTAAAATAAATATAAAATTTTAAAATATACTTAAAAAATTTTACTGCCACTTCAAAGCTTCAGAAGAGGAGGCCTCTTTTAGATTGAAGATTCTTGGCTTCACTAAATACCATGGAACCTCTGGCATACTGATAACATTCTCTACCTTGATTGGTTTCACAGGTGTATACTTAGATGAAAATTCATGAGTTATGCCCTTTACTGGATGTATATTATACCTCATTTAAAATAAAGAGCATGGTACAGGACAGTGTGTACAGAAAGCTTGCATTTGCATAAGAAAGAGTGGGGAGATTCTCTAAGTACTTGCTTGGATAGGCATATAATGTGTCTGGAATGATGCAGAAAGAGCTGGCAACAATGGTTGTTTGGGGCACTGAGCGATGATATAAGGTGGACGGAGACATTTGCACTGTATATCCTCCTGCATCTGGTGAATTTTTACTATGTGAATGGCTTATATATTTTAAAAATTAGTAAATAAATACTTTCAAGGAAAAAGAAACACACAAAACCCACAAAATTTCCATGTATGTACCAAAATCAGTCCAGAAAGTCGGTCTGCATTTGTGATGCTTGAGGGAGTGCAATAATAAAGTGGAGATTTTCAAATACGGTATTCTATTTTTTCAGTAGCAGGAGAAATTATGAGGATTTGCACTCCCTCTCTCCACGGTAGTTGCTATGACACTCAGGTAATGATGGGGGATGAGGGTGAGGTTGGTGGGTACATGGAAAAGGAACATCTAACTTATTCAGAGGCAAACCTGCGTTGGTAATTACCATGAATGAATAATTGTTGCTGGGTATGATTTTACATTTTTGCTTTTGTCTTTCAACTCTTTGCTTTCCTTCTATTTTTATTCTTCTCGAGTATGTGCATGTCATAGAAAGTAGAGATGAGAAATTCAGAGCAAACTCTGTTCAGAGGGCATCAATTGAGATGCTATTGGGGTTAAGGAAAGAATGATGTACATGAAAACTAGAAAAACAGATCAATCCATGTGTCTCGTTTAGACCCCTATTCCAATACTACTTGTCCTTTTCCTCCCCAACTCCCGAGATGGCTTGTTCTTTCGTTAGGAGGTGTTTGTGTGTGGCAGCTGTCATCTCGAAAATGTCGAGTTATTTGTCCCTTGTTATCTGCAGATTTCAGACCACTTTGCAAAAAAACACATGATTATTTTAGATCTAAATGAATTAACAAATGAGGAACAGAAGAAATTAAATGATGAGCACAAGATACCTCAGTAAAATAATTTCACAAGCACAAGGATCATTAAAAAAAACAAACAAAAAACTTTTCTTCAAGTCTTTGTTTCCTTTGTTTCCTTTGTGATGAGCACAAGATACCTCAGTAAAATAATTTCACAAGCACAAGGATCATTAAAAAAAACAAACAAAAAACTTTTCTTCAAGTCTTTGTTTCCTCTTAGTTTTACAAAGCTCTCCTACAGTGTGTTGAAAGAACTTTATGCTCCACTTTGTTTCTAGGTACCTCTAGAGATAAGTTTACCATTTCCTACAACAGGTTTCTCAGCCTCAGCACTACTGACATTTTGGGCTAGATCATTCCTTGTTGCAAGGGGGCTGTCCTGTGCATCCTGGGATGTTCAACAGCACGCCTGGCCTCTACCTACTAGATGCCAGTAACACACCCAAGTCATGACAACCAAAAATGTCTCCAGATATTGCCAAATGGCGCCTGAGGGGCAAAATTGTCCCCAGTCGAGAGCCACTGCCCTAAAAGTTAATATCTAGAGATCTTTATTTTAGGAAATACACCAGCATCTCTTATTTCCAGAAAACAGGCACATGTGTGCAACAGTGCATATGTATACCCACAGACTCCAGCCTTAAAAAAAGAATTTATAAGCTTTTAAGAGGAAGTGGTGGTCATTTATTTTGAAATATTTTTTTTTAAATATGATGGAATGAGTGATAGATTGATAGATAAGTGATAAAACAAGTACAGTAAAATGTTAATTGCAGAATCTAGGTGGTAGGTATATGAGTGGTCACTGCAACATTCTTTCAACTTTTCTGTATGTTTGAAAATTTTTCATCATAAAATGTTGGAGGAAAAGATTTTATGAATATTTGACTATCGCAAGCTAAAAAGCAAGAGGTTCATTTTACTTAATTATCTTAGAGAAAAAAAGGAAAACATCTCACTGTCAGTGCTAACAGGGATATTCTTTTTCTTCCAAACCATGTTGTGAAATTTAAGTAATCTAATCACATAAAAGAACTACCTAATTGTCGTGAGGCAGATCAAAATAGTGAGCATTGATTATAGCTGAAAGAGGACTTGGTTTCTTCATTTGCAAAATGGGACCCTTAGTGAATCTAAGTCCAGGAGAGAGCATGCCCTGTATCTTTAAGGAATTGCTTTAGGGACTTCCCTGGTGGCGCAGTGGTTAAGAATCTGCCTGCCAATGCAGGGGGCACAGGTTCCATCCCTGGTCCGGGAAGATCCCATATGCCGTGAAGCAACTAAGCCTGCGAGCCACAGCTACTGCAGCCCGCACGTCTAGAGCCCATGCTCCGCAACAAGAGAAGCCACCGCAATGAGAAGCCCACGCACCGCAACGAAGAGTAAAGAGTAGCCCCCGCTCTTCGCAACTAGAGAAAGCCCGCACGCAGCAACAAACACCCAGAGCAGCCCCAAATAAAAATTAATTAATTAATTAATTTTAAAAAATAAAGAAATGCTTTAGACAGGAGTCTTTTTCTAGTCTTCTAGTTTCAAGGATTCTGTCAGTGAACGTTTATTTTAAAATAATCTTAAACACTATTTCCCCCTGGGAGCCTCAAGGCCCAATAAAATAAGATACTGAAATATTCAAGTTAAACCAGATACATCACCTTCTGAAAAACCCTTCCTACCCTTATAGTGACTGTTGCCTTTAAGCAGTTCATTAGACCATAATTCAGCCAATGTTTATTCAAAATATCATATGTCAGGAACCATGTGTACAGTACAGACAGTGAGAGCATTGTGAATTGTGGAGATTTATACCAATGTGAAATGGCTGTGCTGTTGTCCTGTTGTCCTAAGACTTTTGGAATCAGATGACTCCACAGGTACAGGCTAGATTCTCTGAGTTTAGTATTTTACAAATTTTTAAAAAGCAGGCACGGAATGAAAGATGCTCAAAAATCATCAGAAAATGCAAATTAAAACCATAGTAAGAGACTACTATACATAACCTCCCCCCAGAATGTCTAAAATTCAAACACCTGATACTTCGAGGTGTTGGCAAGGATGCAGTACAAACTGGAACACTCATACATAGCTGGTAGGAGTGCACGATGGTACAGCCACTTTGGAAAACAGTGTGGCAGTCTGTTATAGAGTTAAACATAATCTACCATACAACCCAGAAATTCCACTCCTAGATATTTGCCCAAGATAAATGAAAATATGTCTAAACAAAGAACTGTACACAAATGTTCATAACAGCCTTAACATGGCAGCTAAAAGCCAGAAATATCCTGTATCTATCAACAGACAAATAGATAAACTGTGGGTATATTCATACAATGGAACAGTAGGCAGCAACAACGAGGAACAAACTACTAACACAACATTGATTCATTTCAGAAACGTTACACTGAGAAGAGGATTCTCACACTTTGAGAACCACTGCATTACTCCAATACTTACAAACTGTTCCATCTCATATAGCTACTTGTTTTCATGATATCTTTTCTCACTGATGCAACAGACGTGACACTCCATGTTACTATGAGCATATGGTCTAAGAAGTAACTTGTAAGCACTGCAACAGTAGAATCAGTTTTAGAACTATACAGGAATTGTGAGGTCAACCACCACAATTTCCCAACCCTTTTCAAAAATCTCCTTAAAGTGCACCAGTTCTGCCTTTTCCCTTGTCAAACCCAGAATGCTGAAAAACAGAATTTTCATCAATTTAGGACCCTGCAGTTCTTCATCTGAAATACCAATTTTTATTTTATAACATTGACCCATGTAGACAGCAGGAGATATGCAGGTTTATCTGGGTCTTTGTGGTTTCCTTTGATTTCTACTCCTGCAGCTTCCCATCTCTAGCAGTTCTTTTGGACTTGGTTTCCCCCTTCCCCTCTCTCGTCCTCCCGCATTGGGTCAGTTTATTCTCAAATTAAGAGCACTTCTTTCATTGATTTTTTTTTTTTTTTTGCCATTTTTTCTCAGTCAATAAATGACCGATACTGACAGGGTTTTTGTTTGGTTGGTTGCTTTTATGTTGTTTTGTTCTGATATGTGTCTCTAGCTGTAAAAATTCTATCTCTACAGTTTTACATACCTTGATTCTTTCAAATCTTTTCAGACTCTCCAGAAAATTTGCTACACATGTGCCGTTTTCCTGACATTTTTCTGAATATTTACATAATACTTTCACATAAAATATGTTCTCAAGCAACCTTGACTCGGGGCGAGAGATTACAAATTAAATTACTACCCCCAGGCACCTAAGCACTGACTTTACTAGCCAGCTGATCCCATTCATTCACATTTGGCCAGAGAATGTCTATCATCTCAGCTTCATCTACACTCCCAATCAACTCTTGCTTTATAGAAAACAAAATCACCTCTACTCCTTTCAATTTAAAAATGAACAAGTGGGGACTTCCCTGGTGGCACAGTGGTTAAGAATCCGCCTGCCAATGCAGGGGACACAGGTTCGAGCCCTGGTCCAGGAAGATCCCACATGCTACGGAGAAACTAAGCCCATGCACCACAACCTACGCGCCACAACTACTGAAGCTCACGTGCCTAGAGCCCGTGCTCCGCAACAAGAGAAGCCACCGCGATGTGACGCCCGCGCACCGCAGCAAGGAGTAGCCCCTGCTCGCCACAACTAGAGAAAGCCCACACAGCAACAAAGACTCAACACAACCAAAAATTAAAATTAACAAAAATAAATAAATAAATAAAAATGAACAGGTAGAATCCCTGGCGGCCCAGTGTTTAGGACTCTGTGCTTTCACTGCCAAGGGCCCAGGTTTGATCCCCGGTTGGGGAACTAAGCTCCCACAAGCCATGCGGTACAGCCAAAAACAGAAAAAAAGAACAGGTAATCTGTTTCTCAGATTACCATAAAGCAGAAACCCTCCAGTGTAGTGGAGGAAAAAGCTCTCCTCAGCCCTTTTAGGGTCCCAGGCTGGGTCTGAAAAATTAAACCGACAAAGACAGATTAACAGGAGAAAAGCATATAAATTTATTTAATGTAAGTTTTATATGACAAGGAGCCGTCATAACGAAATGAAGACCCGAAGAAACAGGTCTGGGAATATTTATGCTAGGTTTGATGAAGAGTGGACAGTTGTGGACAAATAGGAGAGGCAAGGAGTACAAGATATATGTAGCAAACTGGGGGAAATTTAATAAGACCTCTTTGGACTCTTCTCAGGGTCCCTTTGTCTTTGGAGATAATGATGCTCCTTTCTTCCAGGTATAGGGAGGGTACCTATCACATGAGGGTTTTATGATCTTCTCCAAAAGGGATGCGGTGGAGGGGATCAGAGTGACCTTCCTGCTTCTGCTCTTTCTCAAACTCCCTCAGCTTAAAATATTCAATACACCAAGGTGTTATATTTGGGGGAAGCATATTCGCAATCCCAACACCAGTCTTTGTTAAAAATAAAGGTATTCATTCGAAAAGATGAATTTTCTCCAGTGTTGGCTATAATAAATTATTGCACTTCCTCAATCTGAACAGCAAATGTAAGGCTCTGTTTCAGCTCTACAGCTTACACAAATTTAACTTTTTAAAAAAGAGGTTGTACATTCACATGATTAAAAGAGCAAAGTGAGGGCTTCCCTGGTGGCGTAGTGGTTAAGAATCCATCTGCCAATGCAGGGGACATGGGTTCAAGCCCTGGTCCGGGAAGATCCCACATGTCACGGAGCAACTAAGCCTATGCATCACAACTACTGAGCTTGCACTCTAGAGCCCACGAGCCACAACTACTGAAGCCCACGTGCCACAACTACTGAAGCTTGTGCGCCTAGAGCCCATGCTCCGCAACAAGAGAAGCCACCGCAGTGAGAAGCCCGTGCACCACAACGAAGACCCAACACAGCCATAAATAAATAAATAAATAATAAAGTAAATAAATTTTTAAGAAAACTAAAAAACTTGCAGAAGAAAAATAGGAAAAAAAATTTTTTTAATCAAAATGAAAGTGTGGGTATTCTCACTCTCAATATGATTCCTTTAACCCTACTTCCTCCCCCACCCATACAGATAACCACTTCTATTTATTTCTTATCTATCTTTTCCTTTTCCTAATACATCCAAACCAACATGAATATATTTCATATATTCCTAACTCTTTCAGAAAAGGAAGTATCCACTATTCTTTACCTTGCTTTTCTCATTTAATAATAAACACTGTTGGTTTTTTATTTCAGTATATAAAGCACTTTTTTTTTTTTTTTTTTTTGCGGTACGCGGGCCTCTCACTGTTGTGGCCTCTCTCGTTGCGGAGCACAGGCTCCGGACGCGCAGGCCCAGCGGCCATGGCTCACGGGCGCAGCCGCTCTGCGGCATGTGGGATCTTCCCAGACCGGGGCACGAACCCGTGTCCCCTGCAAAGGCAGGCGGACTCTCAACCACCGCGCCACCAGGGAAGCCCCATAAAGCATTTTTATAGCTAAATGGTATTCTACTGTGTGAATATATCATGATTTATTTAATCAGTCTCTGATTAATGGCCACTTGGGTTGTTTCCAAACCTCTGCAATTATAAACAATGCTGCAATAAATAACCTTATGCATATGCCAACAAAATATAATCATGATTATCTTATCTCTAGGAAATAATATCATGGATTTGTTTTCATTATAGTTTTCTCCATTTCTAAACTTACAATTAACATGTATTACTTTTATAAGGAAATATAATAAATGTTATCATTTTTACAGGACTTTTTTTTTAATAAATAAATTTATTTATTTATTTTTGGCTCATTGGGTCTTTGTTGCTGTGCACGGGCTTTCTCTAGTTGTGGCGAGCGGGGGTTACTCTTCTTTGTGGTGCACGGGCTTCTCATTGCGGTGGTTTCTCTTGTTGCGGAGCGTGGGCTCTAGGCATGCAGACTTCAGTAGTTGTGGCACATGGGCTCAGTAGTTGTGGCTTGTGGGCTCTAGAGCATAGGCTCAGTAGTTGTGGTACATGGGCTTAGTTGCTCCACGGCATGTGGGATCTTCCCGGGCCAGGGCTCGAACCCATGTCCCCTGCATTGGCAGATGGATTCTTAACCACTACGCCACCAGGGAAGCCCTCACTTTGCTATTTTAATCATGTGAATGTACAACCTCTATTTTAAACTCGTGTAAGCTGTAGAGCTGAAACAGAGCCTTACATTTGCTGTTCAGATTGAGGAAGTGCAATAATTTATTATAGTCAACACTGGAGAAAATTCATCTTTTCGAACGAATACCTTTATTTTTAAATAAAATTTAACTCTCAACCACTGCGCCACCATGGAAGTCCCACAGGACATATTTTTGAAGTACCTTAACTCTTTTTGCAAACAATAGTTTTTAGTTAGAATACTTGGAGATGCTGAAAGCTGGCAGCGATTTCCAGTCATCTAAAGGTAGCTCGACACGCCCCTATCCCCATAACTTCCCCGCCCAAAAGAAAGCAAAAATAAATATCACCACTAAGCACAATGAGAGACCACCATCTACAGTGAAGGACAAAGGAAACTCCAAAATGGTTTGCATTTTTCTCGTGCTACCTCATGACATTTTGTTGTACTTAACAATTCCCCTAACTTTAGTACACCTGCCACTTGCCCATGATACAAAACCATCCTTAAACTAGTTAACAACCTACTCCCCTGCCCCGCCCAGAAAAACCTGTATATTTAGGAAGAGATAACTCATCTCTCTCTCTTTTTAAAAAAATTGTTTTTAGATATTTACTAATCAAACCAAAAGCAATGCTGGGGATAAATCAAACCAAGGCACGCATGTCACTCCATAACAGGCCTTGACATTGCTAATCATTTCTTTTTGTTCTGCTTTTAACTATTACTTTATATTTATAACTATCCTTTGTTTTATAACGTTAAGAATTTTAATGGATTGGGACCAGTAATAGACTTCATTTACCTACACTCAAGTTTCACTTACAAGAAACATAGTAAGCTCCCTTGGGCTTAACAATCAGATGAAAGAGAGAGGACATTCTGTTTTCTTTTTGAATTATCTGATACATTATAAATATTTGACAATTCCTAATTCGAGAAGGCTCTTTTTTTTGGATGCTTCCTTCCTTAATTTTTCACTTGTTTTATGTTGCAATACTTCTTTAATTACACTGAAACACTGACCCGCTCAATATTTACTGAGAATCAACAATGTTAGATGGCATTCTTGAAAAAGAGAAAAGTTCAAGTAAGGATGGGAGTGAAACCAGAACTACTATTCACCAGGTAAAAGAATGATAAACATATTTTATGATAAAAAATGGATCAGAGAACATTATTCAGCCATAAAAAGGAATGAAATTTTGATATATGCTACAACATGGTTGGATCTTGAAAACATTTTGCTTAATGAAATAAGCCAGAAACAGAAGGACAAATAATGTATGATTCCACTTATATGAGGTACCTAGAATAAGCAAATTCATAGAGACAGAGAGCAGAATAGAAGTTACCAGGGGCTGAGGAAGGGGGAAAGGGGAAGTTATTGTTCAGTTGGTACAGCGTTTATGTTGGGGATGATGAAAAGGTTTTGGGTATAGATAGTGGTGATGGGTATACAACATTGTGAATGTATTTAATGCCTCTGATTGTACACTTACAAGTGGTTAAAATAATAAAAATATTATGTTATGTATATTTTACTGCAATAAAAAAGATCAATTTAAAAAAGGTCAAGGGAAAAAATGTATCAGGACTTATGGGCCAATGGGAGAGATTGAACAAACACATAACACTCCATCACATAACACTCAAATTCCATTGATATGACAGAAATTATACTTTTTAAAAAGAATAAATAACAATGTTAGGCATAAACTTAACAAGAAAGGTTCAAAACTTATATGAGGAAAATGACAAAACTCCTAAAAGACCAAATGTAGCCTTGAAACAATGGAAAAGACCATATTTGGAGATAGGCAGACCTAACATCATAAAGGATGTCAACTAATTCTAAGTACAGTTGACCCTTAAACAACACAGGTTTGAGTGCACAGGTCTACTTATAAGTGGATTTTTTTCAATAAATATACAAAAATACACTAGTAGAACATCATATGCAAAACTTGTATTGCAGTGGACAGCCTTACATAGCCATAAAGGTGAGTGATATTTAATATAAAATTAATGTTAGTTTTCTTACTGTTTTATAACTTTGCTCTCAAAGAATTACATTATTGTACAGTATGCCTCTCCCTCTCATAATGGGAGAAGCTTCATATCAGCCTATCATCACAGGTAAGTGGTTTTTTAAAAAGTGTAACAATTTTCCCAATACTGTATAATGAATATGACTGTAATACTGTATGCCATAAAATTTTATAATGGTTCATTCATTAGTGTATAGGCTAGGCTACCATGAAGCAATCGTATCGATTACACTAGGCTACCTTAAAGCAATCATATTACTGCTTCTTCATTATCAATGCATGAATCCTTACACCTGTAAATAAATACGAATTTCTTTTTCATATTATCTTTTCATTTTTGATGTCTAGCATTAGTAACACATATCTCAGTGTTTTGTATCAGATAAGACAATATTGATATAGGTACTGACAGGCAGACAATTCATCTTGTAAACAGATAATGTAAACTTACAGTAAATGCAGTACAGTACTGCAAATGTATTTTCTCTTCCTTATGATTTCTTAATAACATTTTTCTTCTCTCTGCTTACTTTATTATAAGAATGCAGCATATAATACATATAATATACAAAGCATATATTGACTGTTTGTGTTATTGGTAAGGCTCCCAGTCAACAGTAGGCTATTAGTAGTTAAGTTTGGGGGGGGAGTCAAAAGTTACACACAAAAATGTTGCAGGATACATACACAGAAATCTCTTGCATTCCTGTATACTAACAACGAAAGGACAGAAAGAGAAGTTGAGGAAACAATCCCATTTACCACTGCAACAAAAAGAATAAAATACCTAGGAATAAACCTACCTAAGGAGGCAAAAAGCCGGTACTCAGAAAACTATAAAACACTGATGAAAGAAATCAGATGACATAAACAGATGGAGAGATATACCATGTTCTTAGATTGAAAGAATCAATATTGTGAAAATGACTCTACTACCTAAAGCAGTCTACAGATTCAATGTAATCCCTGTCAACTTACCAATGGCATTTTTCACAGAACTAGAACAAAAATTTTACAATTTGTATGGAAACACAAAAGACCCCGAGCAGGGCTTCCCTGGTGGCGCAGTAGTTGAGAGTCCGCCTGCTGATGCAGGGGACACGGGTTCGTGCCCCGGTCTGGGAAGATCCCACATGCCGCGGAGCGGCTGGGCCCGTGAGCCATGACTGCTGAGCCTGCGCATCCAGAGCCTGTGCTCCACAATGGGAGAGGCCACAACAGTGAGAGGCCCGCGTACCGCAAAAAAAAAATAAAAAAGACCCTGAACAGCCAAAGCAACCTTGAGAAAGAAAAACGGAGCTGGAGGAATCAGGCTCCCAGACTCCAGACTATACTACAAAGCTACAGTAATCAAGACAGTATGGTACTGGCACAAAAACAGAAATATAGATCAACGGAACAGGATAGAAAGCCCAGAGATAAACCCATGCACATATAGTCACCTTATCTTTGCTAAAGGAGGCAAGAATATATGGTGGAGAAAAGACAGCCTCTTCAATAAGTGGTGCTTGGAAAACTGGACAGCTACATGTAAAAGAATGAAATTAGAACACTCCCTAACACCATACACAAAAATAAACTCAAAATGGATTAAAGACCTAAATGTAAGGCCAGACACTATAAAACTCTTAGAGGAAAACATAGGCAGAACACCCTTTGACATAATCCACAGCAACATCTTTTTTGACCCACCTCCTACGGTAATGAAAATTAAAACAAAAATAAACAAATGGGACCTAAATAAACTTAAAAGCTTTTGCACAGCAAAAGAGACCATGAACAAGATGAAAAGACAACCCTCGGATGGGGGAAAATAATTGCACACAAAGCAACTGACAAAGGATTAATCTCCAAAATATACAAGCAGCTCATGCAGCTCAATATCAAAAAAACAAACAACACAATCAATCAAAAAATGGGTGGAAGACCTAAATAGACATTTCTCCAAAGAAGACATACAGATGGCCAACAAACACATGAACTAATTATTAGAGAAATGCAAATCAAAACTACAATGAAGTATCACCTCACACAGGTCAGAATGGCCATCATCAAAAAATCTACAAATGATAAATGCTGAAGAGGATGTGGAGAAAAGGGCACCCTCATACACTGTTGGTGGGAATATAAATTGACAGCCACTATGGAAAACAGTATGGAGGTTCCTTAAAAAACTAAAAATAGAACCACAATACGACCCAGCAATCCCACTACAGGGCATATATCCAGAGAAAACCATAATTCAAAAAAGCACATGCACCCCAATGTTCATAGCAGCACTATATACGATAGCCAGGACATGGAAGCCAACTAGATGTCCATCAACAGAGGAATGGATAAAGAAGATGTGGTACATATGTACAATGGAATATTACTCAGCCATAAAAAGGAATGAGATTGGGTCATTTGTAGAGACATGGGTGGACCTAAAGAGTGTCATATAGAGTAAAGTAAGTCAGAAAGAGAAAAGCAAATATCATATAATAACACATATATGTGGAATCCAGAAAAATGGTATAGATGATCTTAGTTGCAAAGCAGAAATAGAGACACAGACGTAGAGAACAAATGTATGGATACCAAGGGGGAAAGGGGTGGGGTGGGAGGAATTGGGAGACTGGGATTGACACATAAACTTTATTGATACTATATGTAAAACGGACAACTGATGGGAACATGATGTATAGCACAAGGAACTCACCTAGTGTACTGTGGTAACCTAAATGGGAGGGAAGTCCAAAAGGGAGGAGATATCTGTATGTGTATGGCTGATACGTTTTGTTGTGCAGTGAAGGCTAACACAACATTGTAATGCAACCATACTCCAATAAAAATTAATTTAAGAAAATACTGTGGTCCTCCAAAGGGTCACAGTACGTAAATTTAAAAAGCTATACACAAATTTTCAACTGTGTACCTAATAAAAACAAGCTCATCAAAAACAAGGTAAGTCTGAGAAACTGTCACACCAAGAGGAGCCTAAGGAGACATGAAAACTAAATCCAATGTGACATCCTGGATGGGATCCTGGAATGGAAAAAGGACATTAGGTAAAAACCAAAGAGATCTGAATGAAGTACACACTGTAGTTAACCCTAACCCTTGCATTATTCAAGGATCGACTGCATATATATTTAATATATTGCAATAAAAAATATCATCAGAGGGACTTCTCTGGCAGTCCAGTGGTTAGGACTCTGTGTTTCCACTGTGGGGGGCAGGGGGTCCATCCCTGGTTGGCAAAATAAGATCCTGCACACCGCAGGGCGTGGCCAAAAAAAAAAAATCAGATTTTTGTCTCCTGGACTTGATTATAAAGTACTTTAGGAAGGACAAGCAAGCAAGAGTAGCCAAGAAACGCCTGAAAAAGATAGGCAGTGATGGGGGCTTGCCCTATCAGATACTGATAGGGCAATAATCCAAATAGCGCATAACCCAAAGTGAAAAATAAGTATCCAAGAGTTCACACTGATATAAATAAGTGATTGAATAAATAAATAAATGTAGACGAGACAAATCTCTCGTGCATTATTCCATTTAATTTATGTAGATAATCTGACCTCAAGGAAATAGAGCCTAACTCCCCACTCCTTAAGTGTGGGCTGCACATAGTGACTTCCTTCCAAAGAGGACAAAATAGAAAACAAGGGGAAAAAGGAGTAACTTTACAGTGAAGAAATCTGACAAATACTACCTCAGCCAAGTGATCAAGGTCAACATCAACAGTGACAAATCGTGTTGATATGGGCCCTTGATATAATGCGATGAGAATGGCACTTTACCTCTGTGCTCTTCTGCCCCAAAGCTCATAACCTCAGTCTAGTCATGAGAATAACATCAGACAAATGCCCCAATAGAGGAGCATTCTACAATATACCCGACCAGTGCCCCTTGAAACTGTAGAGCTCATCAAAAACAAGGAAAGTCCGGGCTTCCCTGGTGGCGCAGTGGTTAAGAATTCACCTGCCAATGCAGGGCACAAGGGTTCGAGCCCTGGTCCGGGAAGATCCCACATGCTGCAGAGCAACTAAGCCCGTGCGCCACAACTACTGAGCCTGTGCTCTGGAGCTCGTGAGCCACAACTGCTGAAGCCCGCATGCCTAGAGCCCGTGCTCCACAACAGGAGAGGCCACCGCAATGAGAAGCCCGCACACCGCAACGATGAGTAGCCCCAGCTCGTCGCAACTACAGAAAGCCTGCGCACAGCCACGAAGACCCAACACAGCCAAAAATAAAGAAATAAATAAAATATATAAATTAAAAAAAAAAAAACAAGAAAAGTCTGAGAAACTGTCACACCAAGAGGAGCCTAAGGAGACATGAAAACTAAATCCAGTGTGGTATCCTGGATGGGATCCTGGAATGGAAAAAGGACATTAGGTAAAAACTAAAGAGATCTGAATGAAGTATGCACTGTAGTTAATAATAACATATCAGTAATGGTTGATTAATTGTAACAAAGGTACCATGATAACTTAAGATGTTAATAATAGGGGAAACTGGGTGTGGGGTATATGGGAACTTTCTCTACAATCTTCTCAATGTTTTTGTAAATCTAATACTGTCCTAAAAAAGGTCTATTGAAAAAAATGCTGCACAAAACAGTTTTGTAGATGTCACCTTTTGGCCTTTGCTGTAGGTTAACTGGAGAATACACCTAGAAGTGAAGATGCTGGGTCATATAATTCAGCTTTGCTAGATATTGTCAAATTGATCTTAAAATGCTTGTACCAATTTTCATCCACACCATCAGTGTATAAGAAATCTAATTCCACCCCCCCCTTCCCCCATAACACTTGTGTACTCTTTGATTTTTGTATTATCAGACTTAAGTTTTTGAAAATTTACTGGGTGGAAACTTGACAGGGATAGTTGTATTAGCTTGCATTTCTGCCGTTGCTGGTGAGGTCGATTATCTTTTCCTGTTTCTCGACCATTAGGCCTTTCTCTTCTGTGTATTCGTGTTTGTTAAGTTTGACCAAGTTCCTATTTAATGAGTTTCCTGTTGTCTTTAACATTGTGATTTCTGGCTCTTCATATAGTTTAGAACATTTGTATATTATATAAGTGTCCAATGTTTTTAAACCATTTTAATAGTGTCTTTTATGACAGAAAACTTTTAAATGTTGATGTAGTTAAATTTATCTTTTTTTTCTTTATGGCATATACATTGTGCTGTTCCTTTGAAAAATCTATCCTATTGAGATAATAAAGCAATCTCCTATATTTCCATTTGAAAAAATAAAGCATATAAAAAAGCATATTACAAAGCCTCAATAATTTAAAGTAGGGTATTGGCACATAAGCAGAGTATGGAAACTTGGCATATAAAGGTGGCATCTCAATACTGTGGCGAAAAGATGGACCTTTAATAAATGGTAGTGGGGTGACTTGTTAGCTACACAGAAAAAGATAAAATAGGATCTGACAAATTCCAAATAGAACAGAGATTTAATAGTAAAAAAGTAAGCCACATGTCTAGGACAGATCATATGTGAATTCTTCTATAAATCAGGAATGTAAAAACCTTCCTAACTAGGACGCATCCAGAAACAAGAAGAGAAAAATATTGCTAAATTTGACCACATAAAATTGAAAAAAGAAAACTGCATGCCAAAAAACATCACAAACCAAGGAAAAGGACAAATGGCAAATAAGGAATATTTGCAACTTTCATCACAGATAAAGGTTTAATTTCCTTTATGTAATTGTTTAAAAATAGATAACTAAAAGGCCATCTGCCCCATACAAAAAAATGGGAAAGAGAAAAGAACACACATTTCAAGAAAAAGAAATGCAAATAAAATAGTCTTTAAACATGAAAAGATGCTCAGCCTCGCTGGTAATAAAAGAGATGCAAATTAAGTTACACAAAGATACCATTTCTCACCTATCAGATTGGCAAAATCCAAAAGTTTGATGACAAACTGGCTGGAGCACCAGTGCAAAGTTGAAAAAGAAGCAGTTAAAATTGACTTCCTGGTCCCATGATCTCAATATTTAACCATTAAATGTGATGTAGACTTTTTGTAGATACACTTTACCAAACTGAGGAAGTTCCCTTCTTAGTTTGTTGAGAGTCTATATTTTTTATAATTGTTTAATTTCACTAAATGATTTTTCTGGGAAATTCCCTGGCGGTTCAGTGGTTAGGACTCCTGCACTTCCACTGCAGGGGGCACAGGTTCGATCCCTGGTCAGGGAACTAAGATCCTGCAAGCCACGCAGTGTGGCCAAAAAAAAAAAAAAAAAAAAAAAAAGATTTTCTGCATCTGATGAAGTGATAAAGTGGTTTTTTCCCCTTTATTCTGTTAATGCGATGAAATACATTGATTTTGAAATGTTAAACTGGTCTTGAATTCCTGAAATGAATCCCAGTTGGTCATGATATATTGTCCATTTTTACGTATTGCTGGATTTGATTTGTAATATTTTTTCTAGGATTTTGGAGTCAATGTTCATGGGAGATATTATACTTTCATTTTCCTCTTGTAATTTCCTTGTTAGATTTTGGTCTTAAGGTTATGATGGCCTCATAAAATAAGTTTGAGAGTGTTTCTGCTGTTTCTGTTCTTCGGAAAAATTTGAATAAGACTGCCGTTATTTCTTCTTTAAAATTTTGAAAGAATTCACCATTGAAGTGACCTGGGCCTGGAGTTTTCATTATGGGAGGCTTTAAATTGTGGATTCAATTTCTTTAAAAGATATAAGACTCTTCAGGTTTTATTCAGATTCTCTGTATCTTCTTGAGTAAATTTTGGTAAATTGTATTTTTTGAAAACTTTATCCATTTCATGTAAATTTTCATATCCTGCCTTCCCTATAACTAAGTAAATCTAAAAGTATCCAGATAGTTGATGGGAAAATGTTCTTTTTTCTAAAAGAATTCAAGCTTATAAATTATTCGTTCAAGAACAAATAATTAAGTTAGAACATCACTATTTTGTAATCCAAATGAAATCATGGAAATAGGCAATCATTAAAAGCTGCTCAAACACTAAGCGATAAGCTGCTGGGAAGTTTTATAATGGTTGATTTAGGCTGAGACCGCTTGAACCACTGATCAGTTTTAATGCTCCCAAAAGAGAAGTAATCAGACATTATGTGTTGCCTCTTGCAATACAACACAAAGTATATACCACTACCTATGAAATAGTCTTGCAAAAAAAAAAAAATCAAATTCGAATCTAATTATGTCTGGTGATTTAACTATCAGTTGACAGGTAACATAGGGGCCAAAAGAACATGTTAAATGACACCACAAGGAGGTAATCAGCAACATTCAAAATATAGTAAGTTCAATAAGGAAATGACCTGGTTTCTTCAAAGAATAAATTATAAGAAAAAAAAAAGAGGAAGTGGGTTCGATAAATTAAAAGAGAATTAACAAACTTAACAGCAACCACATACAATGTGTAGACCCTGTTTAGACACTGATTTGAAAAAAACAACTATAATAAAAAGAAAAAAACTTGACATAATTGAGGAAATTTGAATACCGAGAGGATATTTCATACTATTAAGGGATTATTATTAATTTCTTTGGTGCGATAATAGTAATATAGCTTTCTTTAAAGAGTCCTTGTCTTTTAGAGATACATACAAAAGTAATTACAGGTGAAATTATACGTTTGGGATATATCTCAAAATAATGGGGGGGGCAGTGGTTAAAGATAGTGGGGGAATGTAGCTGAAATAAGATTGGCCATGTGTTAATCGTGGAAGCTGAGGGATGGGTACATGGGGGGTTGTTATATTATTCCCTCTACTTTTATATATATTTAGAAATTTCCAGAATAAAAAGTTTTAAAAAAACATAATAGTGCCATTCAAAGACCAAAATTTTTGTGAAATTCGAGACATTTGACAGCAGAGGGGACCAGAGGAGAAGTCAGAGGACAGGAAACCACAGATCAAGTCATCACAAGGGCTCTTGCCAAAGCAACCTTGAGAAAAGCAGGTGAGGAAGTATGCCTTCCCAGAGTTATGTATTTTCAAAATTTAGTGGCGTGAATAGGGACAATTAGCCTCCTTTCTCTCCATCTGGCCCTTTTTTCCCCTCACCTGAACAGAACTGTTGGCAGGAAAAGTCCAAGATAGTTCTCTAACTGGCCCTAATGAGGGTGTAAAACCCTGAGAAAGTAGCAATGGCAGTATCCTAGGGTCAGGGAAGAGAAACTAGAAAACAGGTTCCATCCCTCTAGCTTTCCGGTAAGTCCTCCATGGAACTGCACCTGCCTACTACTCCCTGCCCCTACCTATCTCTAAGGAAGGCCTCCTGCTGCTACAACCTGGCCTCACACTGAACCTGCACCCAGCCCTCCTCTTCAAAGGAGCCCCTGCCAGGAAAGCAGACCTACAGAGCCGCCAAGAAAACCCACTCCAGCTATCTATATTAACCAAAACAATCCTTTTATTCATAAAAATAAACCGAAAGCCAAGAGTTGCCAGATCTTGGAGAAAAACCAATCCCGTAACAGAAGAGTAAAATACAAAAAGTAGAACAGATTGCAATGAAAAAGAAACAACCGAAGACACAAAAAGGGTTCTTAGCAAATGAATGAATGAATGAATATAATTACTGACCTAAGTCTTTTAGTTAATAGGCTGAATGATAAAACCTGCCTAAAAGACCAAATTCGTGGGCTGGAAATAAAACTAAGGAACTAACCTAGAAAACAGAGGGGGAAAGAAAAAAAACGGATGAAAAATACTAATAAGGGGACTTCCCTGGCAGTCCAGTGGTTAAGACTCCATGGTTCCACTGCAGGGGGCATGGGTTTGATCCCTGGTTGGGGAACTAAGATTCCCACATGCCGGCGTGGTGTGGCCAAATATATATATATATATATATATATATATATATATATATATATATATATATATATATATATATATATAAAAGCTATGAAGGAAAAGTCTAGGAGCTCCAACATCTAACTGATCAATGTTCCAGAAGTAGAGGATAGACACTATGTCAGGGAAGAAATAATCAAAATTATTATTAAAATACAATTTGCTAAACATATTGATGGGGGTATCTCAAAGGGACACAGGAGCCAACAGAAAGAGCTTCCAATGAACAAAGCTGGAATAAGAGCAAGGAAATAAAGTCATATTGGATTATAGTCCAAAATGCAAAATAAATCTCCATTAATCCGAACTGATATAAATGACTGAACAAATTAAGGAATGAAGGAGAAAATACATACCTCCTGTGCAGAATTACAAATAATTTATATAGCTATTTCACACATAGTGACTTCCTTCCAAAGAATGCAGTAATGGGAAGTGGAGAGAAGAATAACTACAAAAAAGAGAAAGCTGACTAACACTAGCTCAGCCAGGTGACCAGGGTCAACGTCAACAGTGAGAAGTCATGTTGATAGTGTGTACCCTGATGGGATATGATGAAAATGGTACTTTACCTCTGTGATATCCTTCCTCAAGGCCTGTAACTCCAGTCTAATCATGAAAATACATCAGAAAACGTTCAACAGAGGGGCATTCTACAATATACCTGACCATTACTCCTCAAAAACTGTCAAAATCATCAGAAACAAGGCAAGTCTGAAAAGCTGTCACACCAAGAGGAGCCTAAGGAGACATGACAACTGAATGTCACATGATATCCTGGATGGGATCCTGGATTAAAAAAAGTAATATTAGGTAAAAACTAAATCTGAATCAAGTATAGACTTTAGTTAATAATAACATACCAAGACTGGTTCATTAATTGTAACAAACGTACAACACTAATGTAAGACGTTAATTATAAGGGAAACTGTGTGTGGGTCTGAGGGAGATACATGGGAATTCTCTGTACTATCTGCTCAATTTTTCTGTAAACCTAAAGCTGTTCTAAAAAATAAAGTCTATTGAAAAAGCACAATTTGCTTGAGGCAAACTGAATCTTCAGAATGAAAGGATCTAAAGAATGCTGCGTATAATGAAAGAAGAACACTGTATTTCATTTCCGTGATTCTGAATCCCTCCCTCTCATATTTACTGAGCACTAATTTTGGGGCTCTCAATCTCACAATCTAGGGAGTGAGTTTAGACCCTCCCGCTGGCTTTGGTTTTTAAATGTTAGCTAATATGTATCTTCTCTGTAATGACAAGAACACACAGCAAAAGGACACTAACATGCATTTTTAAAGTTCTCTAATTCAGTTTGTAAAAACTCACATTTCGAGACAAATTTATGAAATTTCAAAACTCCAAGATAAAAGAAGAAAATCTACAAGGCTTTCAAAGTAAAACAAAAAAAATTACAAAAGAAAAGGTTACCCAGAAAGTTCAAAATCAGACTGACATCATGCAACATCAGACAGTAGAATACAAAGGAGCAATGTCTTCGAAATTCTAAAGGAAAACTATTGTCAATCTTGAATTGTATGAGAACAAAAGATATTTTAAGCATACGAGAACTCGGAAAGTTTACCTCCCACACTTATAAGAGTTACTCAAGAAAATAGTTCAACCAAAAATATAAGTAATCCGAGAAAGAGCACATGACGTAAAAGAAACTGAGTTTGTTCCAGATTGGGGGTGAGGGCGAGAGGATTAGAAGGAAAGTTAAAAGAGGCTTTATTACATCTTGAAGCTTGGAGAATTCTCCACTGAACCGTGATGTTTTATAAATATTTCCTTTCTGTGGCTCTAATCCCACTACTTAGGTCTACATAGGATGATGTTTCTATAGAATCACATTGTGAATTCTGTTCATTTTTCCTTTTGAAGTGTGATTATTGATATATTTGGATTTATTTTTACCATCTTTTATGCTTCCTATTTACTCTTTCTCTATGCTTCTTTCTTCTTCCTTTCCTGGCTTCATTTAGATTGCTTATTTGTATGTTTGAAATGTATTTGTCCTCAACTAATAGTAATTCATTTAGGGATTGCTCTTAAAATTTTAACATGCATGCATACTCAAAGTGTGAGGTTAATCAATATGTTTTGGAAGAATACAAGGACTTTACATTAAGAATCCAAATATTTCAGTTCTACATTTGTTTCATTGCCCTTCCAACACCCCCCCCCCGCCCCCCAGCTCCAGAAGACACTTAACTATTGTTTTACACAAGCAATGTTGGCTTAGATTTACCCACTGTAGTGGAGACTGTTGGTGTCCCACCCAGATCCCTTTTACTGGGCCAATATGCCTACTACCCAGCTGTATATTAACTGCTGACGGCTAACAATCACACCATTCTCTTGACAGTTGCTCTCAGCAGGACAGTGCCTCCCTAGCCTGGAGGTTACCCACCCCAATCCCTAAGGGCAGACTGCAGCCAGTGCCTGATTGATACGGGAATACAAAAAGCTAGCTCTCTTGCCACAAGGGGACACAACTCAGTGGTGCCAGTATTAGATTTCTATTGCTGCTGTAACAAATGATCACAAACATAGTGGCTTAGAACAACACAAATTTATTATCTTACAGATGTGAAGGTAAGAAGTGCAACACGGGTCTCACTGAGCTAAAATCAAGGTGTCGGCAGGGCTGTGCTCCTTTCTGGAAGCAATAGGGTACTCTGTTTTCTTGCCTTTTCCAGCTTTCAAGAGGCCACCAGCTTTCCTTGGCTCATGGCCCCCTTCCTCAGTCTTCAAAGCCACAACAGCGTTGGCCTGATCATTCTTCTTCCATATTCACATCTTTGTCTCTCTTCTGCCTTCCTTTTCTTTTAAGGACTCTTGTGATCACATTGGGCCCACCAAGATACTCCAGAATAACCTCTTTGAGATCAGTTGATGAGCAACTTTAACTCCATCTGCAACCTTCATTCTCTTTTGCCATGTAACCTAAGGTATTCACAGGTTTGGGGGATTAGGACATGAATATCTTTGTGGCAGTGCGGGGGCAGGGGTGGGATTATTCTGCCGGCCCCAGTGCCCTTCATGCTCCAGAGCTACTTGCAGGATCAGGCTAAGGCTAGATTCCAGCTGAACCCACATAGATGGACCTACAGGAAGTTGTGTTCTTATTCAACAGTAAACGATATTTGTCACAGTAACATATAAAACTACATAGAATTTAATAAATTGTTACTACAAAGATATGAAAAGGAAGGCGTTATAGAGCTAAATCCACATCTATCATAATAGGAAGTACAAGCCAAGTTATTTATCATAATAGGAAGTCCAAGAAATATGGTTGCAGTAAATACCAAGAGAAACAACTAATATAGTTGAAACTTCTGTGGGGAAAAAGCCACTAAATTGAGGAATGGTAGGACAGAGAAGTGCTCCTTTTCTTAGAAGCCTTATTTATAGTCAAATACCATTTGACTTCTTGGACTATATGTATTATTTTGACAAAAACCACTTAAAAAATAAATTCACTGAATAAAGCAGAAATAGCCCCCTAAAATAGCAATAACCTATTAATTTTAATTCCTATTCCTGGTTCTAAAAAAACAATGTTTGCTTCCTACAAAGTAACATGTACTTATTGTAAAGACTTCAGATGACACAAAAATGTTGAAAATGCAACATGAAAATCCTATATACCAACCTCTCAGAGACAGCCTCTATCAGTATCTGTATGCACTCATGCTCACCTGCATATTTTTTTAAAAGTGGGGTCATACTTTTTGTAACCTGATTTTATCACTAATATGTGGACCTTTCTAGATCAATTTATATAGCTCTACATTCCTCTAAATAATTGTATAGAATTCTATCATTTGAATATGCCATAAAAAGTAATAATAATTTAACAAAAATCAGGAGGCCAGAGGGTAACAGGGAAGAAGTACACTTATTTTCCTCATCTTTAATAACAGGGAGTTAGCAGATATTATCTAAAGCTGGTAACTAAGGACAGAAAAAGCATAATATTTAAAGTAATAAAGATATCTACTAGAAAAACTAAAAATATATTAGCAATCAAAAAAAAAGGGAGAAACAGTGGATGTGCACAAAATTCCTTACCTTTCAGAGTGCACATTCAGTGTATATCAATACTATCCAAACTTGGACAATAAAAATAATATAAGTATAAATATATTAAAATATATGTATAAAGAACTTTTCATAATGGTTGTCTCATAAAAGGGGGTGAGGGTGGGCACTTGTATCTTTCTGTCATCATAAATGTACCTATTATAAAAAGATATTTATAAGTGAATATAGCTATTTATAAAACAGTACATAAACTGACAATTTTTATACAAAATACACATAATATGTATTCATATATATGCAGAAAAAATTCCAAAGGCTATGTATCAAAATATGGACAATCATTATCTCTAGGTACATCACATTATCGACATTCTATATATTCTTTACGCTGATGTATTTTCTATAATAAACATATTTCATTCATATTGCATTTGAAATAAGAAAATGTTAAAAATCATCTTTTTTGTGAGGGAGATTGGGGAGGGTTCTAAGAATAAAAAATAAAAATCAGTCAAAATGTCCTTACAAATTTTCTAAGCCACAAAATATCTATATTCCACATACTCAAGTTTTAATAAATCTTGCAAACAACCTTTATGCCCTCAAACATAAAAATCCCCATTTTAGACAAAGGCAGGCTATAGGCTTTTCATTCAGGCCAAGCCCCACCAAGTCATTTCTAACGGAGCTTCTGATTCTCGGGGCTGCCATACTGAGATTTCCTATAGGTTGACACCAACTCTAGCACAGTAAAATATGCTTTTCACATACTCATTCACAACATCAGCTGAATACCTATGGTGAGCAAAGCATTACACAGGCTGTGTCACAAGTTATAGATTAATTAACACCGCACACGACTGCCTCAAGTAGCGTACAGCCTCGTGGGGAAACGGCACGGACACGAGGCAGAACAAGGGGCACTAACAGAGAGGAGAGAGTATGGAGAGAGCTGATAATATTTTACACTGGTATACAAATATTTTCAAACAAATCAACAAATACTTGGAAATGTATAGGTAAAAAATGAAGTGCTCTTTTTCACTTTTCATTCATGTTTGGACTCTGAAAGTAGTTACCTCTACAACTCATTTGCCACTAAATCATACGCCAAGTTCTCCTATAGTAGTATGTAACTTTTCGTATAGGAATATTTAGTCTTTATTTGAGGGCAGACATTTTTGTGCCCCCCACTTTCCCAATATATCACACACAGAACAGACACTATAAATATTTCGAAAATGAACAAACTGAGCCAGCTCCTAGAACTTCCCACAGTAGCCTGCCACACTGCATCAGATGAAAGGTATCATGCAGACATGGCACACAGAAGCGTGGCCCAGGTTCTACCTAACGTAGAATATTTTTCCCTTTTAATTCCACAGTCATGAAAAGCTAGGCAAGGCAGAAAGAGAGAAAAGCTCAAAGAAGAAAAATTAAGTATTTATAAGCAACATCACTTCATATTAAGAAAGTCTGAGTTTTATTTAGCATTTTATCTGAGGCGCTGAGAGTAAAGGAAGAAAATGAAGATCAATCCCACATTCAATTTTAAGGAGTCTTGCAAAAATGAAAGCACACAGACTATAACAATCTCAAAAGCATGAAATGCCTTATGTTTACAATACACAAAAAATACTATAGAGACTTCCTATCAAAAGGAGATAGTCTTGAGTATCTGCAAAGTCTTTCCAATCTGAAGATTCCAACACACGTTGTTCTGCTGTTTTTCCCAATTCCAACGTAGAACTCTGGACAAAACAAACAATACAAAAAGCTTTTCTAGGCCAAGGACCCTCTGAGGGAGTGTGATATTTGCCCTGAGAAACAAGTCAACTGGCCTAGTGTTGGGACCAACATAAAATGCTACCTAAAAAGCTGAAAGCCTCAGCATTTACATCTCAAGACTAGATCAAAGAGATGATTCTCTTTAAACTGCAATTTCATGATTATATAGAAAATCACTGTTCTTCAGACAATAAATTCATACTATACTACTAAGTATTTTAAGGTGATTTTTACCTCTTTGTAAAGAAAGGGTCTAAATAATAATTAGGATTTTTTAAAATGAAAAACAAGCTTCACTCAAAGTTAATAAAACGAATCAGTGACCCAACTATATGTACCCTCAAAATAATTAATTCTACCCAGGCTGCCAAGATAAACAAATGAATAAAAAAATTAGAAGCTTATATGCAAGAAGATATTTTTACAACTACAGACATCAAAAAAAAAGAAGAGCTTTAGACATGTAGTATTTCCCTAGAAGAGCATTTACTACAGTTATTACATAGTAAGCAAAGTAAGAATTGCAGGAAAAAACAACCTAAAAATTGGTATTAAATTTGTTTAGTAACTTTAAGAATTCTATTATTTGTAAATCCTTCCATAAAAGGGCATTACAGTTCTTCAGTTTATTGCAAACATATCCTTAAAAAAAAAGTCAGCCCTACTGTTGAAGCTATAATACAAATTTTTAAATTATTGGCACTATACTAAAAAGCACAATGGAGAACATCTTATTTAAATAAAATGATGATGATACTTCACTGGGGAATATAGCCAACAAATTTTTCTCTCTCTCCATATCTACATCCAACGGTGGTGTTTTATAGGCAAATTTTAAACAAATGCAAGTTTTTAAAAAATAATGAAAGCCATGATTTGCTCAGGAATACTATTATACACAGACCATATAGATTGTTTTATAGCAGATACCAGTCTGCCAAATTTCAGATGGCAAAATGCTAAGCAGTGAGTTTGGTACTGTCCAGCTAGTTGTTTCTTGTCATCCTGGAGAATCTGTCAATGGGTAATGCTGAGACCATCTTGTCACCACCATTTCTCTTCTCAGAGGTGACTCCACTGTGATAGAACATTCTTATCCTTAAGATGCAAGGCCTAGCAAAAAGCCTCCCACAAATCCACTGGATATCACAATGTTCTGTTTGACAAATTCTGTTGCCTGAAACAAAGTTTAAAGAAAAATACTCTGATTTGTGCTACAACATGGATGAATCTTGAAAACATTACAGTAAGTGAAATAAGACAGACAAAAAAACGACAATGTTGTTATAATTTCCACTTATATGAATAGTCAAATTCATCAAGACAGAAAGTAGAACAGAGGTTACCAAGGGCTGGGGAGAGGGGCTGATTGTGGGAATTACTGCTTAATGGTTACAGTTTCTATTTGGGATGATGAAAAAGTTCTGGAAATGGATAGTGGTAATGGTTACACGAAAGTGTGAATGTACTTAATGCCAGTGAACTGTGCATTTAAAAATAGTTAAAATGGTAAATTTTATGTTATGTATATTTTACCACAATAAGAAAAAGAAAAGATATAAATTCTTAAAAATACTCTTAATTATTAAATCCAGAGCTAAGTATCGTTTTCAGATGTTTTCCTCAATTCAGTAAATATTTAGCAAAAATTCTTGTGTACCTACTATTGTAGGTGCCAACAACCAGGCAAGATGCCAGGGCTGTCCGTTACAGACTGAAGGAGCCTAGAGCCCCCAGCCAGGCCCAGTAAACTTCCTGCTTCTGAGATAACAGGCATATGGACAGCAAAATTCTCACAGGTAAAAAGAAATCTCCCTATAGGGCTGGCATAAATGGTCCATTCAGCAAGTTTTTAACGTAGATGATTTAATAAATTCCCACAGCATATGCACAATGATACTTATTAACAGTCAGTTCACTTAGCCAGTAGGAAAAAATGCACAGGATCAAAAAAATAACACCTTGATAAAATGTTTAACCCAAATAAAATCATGAAGAAGCAATCAGACAAAGCCAGACTGTACGATACTCTGCCTAGACGTTTCAAAAATGTGTCATGAAAGACAGAAAAACAAAAACAAAAAAACAGATGAGGGGACCATCTAAGATTAAAGCAGACTTCAGAGACATGACAACCAAATGCAATATGTAATTCTTAATCGGGGGGAAACGATGTAAAAGATATTTTGTGGAAAAATTGTAATATGAACTCTATATTAGGAAATATTATTGTATCATGTTAAGTTTGGGGGGATTAATAAGGGTAATGGTAATAGTATAGGAGAATATCTGTACTCTTGGGACATATGTGCTGAAGTATTTAAGAATAAAAAGACCTGATGTCTTAAACAGTTCGGGAAAAAACAAAAAAAAAGGGTAAATTTCTCACTCACTCACACACACACACACACACACACACACACACACACACACACCAGCAAATGTGGTGAAACATGAACAATTTGATGAATAGGTGAAGGGTATTTGGGTATTCACTGTTTTTGTCTTTCAACTTTTCAACCGATCTGAAATTTTTCAAAATAAAAGTTGGGGGAAGTAAAAGGACAGAATTAAAATAAAGGCAAAGGAGCATGCAATTCAATTCTAAACAGAATATAAGAAGAAAACAGGCAAAATTCACATAAAAACATGAATAAAACTAATATATATGTTAATAAAATAAATATATACATTTTCAAACTATTCTACTTCAAAAAAAAGGTAGTTTTAGTTAACAAGTAAAAAAAATGAGTGATTTAAATGGTGGCTTGATCCCAAATTTTACTTAACACTCTAGATATGACCAGAAACACCATTTTTTTTTTAAAGAAGATAATCCCTAGTCACATTTTCTACTGAGATTCACTAAAAAAAAAAAAGGAGCCAAAAATGTACATTGTCTTACTTCTTCTATTATATTGTTGATTTCAGGTGCTGCCTTATTTGCTCGTTTCTTAATCTGTCTTTTTGCTTTGTTTACATCTTTTTCAACTCTCTTCCAGTCGACCTGCACATAGCCACTGTGACTGGCAATCTGCAAAAATGTGATAAAAATGGTTAATTCTAAACCAACTACGTTGCTAATATATGAACATTTAGATTTCAAGAAATGTATGAAGCTTATGGGTAAGAAATCACAATTTATCCACTAATTTATTCATTAACAGACAGTGAGTGCCTATTCTGTGCCAAGCACTGTTCTAGGTCTCCAAGTTGTGGCCAAGAACAAGGGAGACATAGGTCCCCACCCTCAGAGAGCTTATGGTCCATTAGGGAAAACAGACTTAAGCATAAATAATTACTTAGATGTGATGAACACTATGTTAAGAGAAGTATAGTACTTAATGGGAAAAGATTCCAAAAATTGTATTATAACTATTCTATAATCCTATCATAATTTTTGGAATTTGAGAATTAGCTAAAAAGGCACAGAGACTATTGAAATTATATAGCTAATAAAAAAGTACCTTTAATTAAAGAAATGTTTAATTATAAGAGATCAGTAGCCAATCAGCTATTAGGTCACTAAAGTAGCTTGATAAAGGCTCTTCACTAACTCTGACTCTTTAGTCAAATTAAGAATACTTTCTGGTAATTGCTTTTGAAAGTGAAATATAAAAGAAAATATGCTCTAAACAACCTTCATGCCATAAATCCTTTTAATAAAACTACAGCTAAATGCCTACTACCCCTAAGAAAAACTCTCATATGGTGCTACTGAGACACTGCAAAATCTGAGCAGGAACAACAGTGTGTGTGTTAAGTCAGTAAAGGTAGTCCCTCCGAATAATACAATCAACATATAAAGAATCACATGAGTAGTAAACAATTGAGCCTTGTATACCATTATAAATCACTTCTACCAAGCTTATGCTTTCTTTGTAATCTTTTAATACATCACTTTAAGTATGAACCACACATAAAATACTTCAAAAAATAAAAATATCTGATTTTATATAAATAGGCTGGGAATCTTAGGTTCCATTTTCACTGTGAATGACTCCATAGAAGAATCTATTTATCTGCATTTATCCCTATATTTACTCACCTTCTATCACTTCTAACTCTAGCCTCAGCAAAACAGAGTGGTAATGAAACCAAATGGCAAGTGAAAGCTTTTCCTGGCAATACCTGACATGGCAATTTGGGTCACAGACATGGAGGGGATGATGAACCTTAAGGTCCCTCCCATAGACAGCGACTATAAACCCTGGTTAAAACACAAGGGCTCCAGAATTAACAAAAGGAAGCAGATTTTGAAGAGGAGGTGAAACTTGTAGGAAGAGACCAATGTAAGGTAAGTTGCCCATTTTTTTGGCTTTATCCTGAGGATAAGATGCAGTTGCAGGGTGGCTAAAAGTTCAATAGAAAACATGCCACCTTTCTGGCCTGAAGAACCAGAGGGCAGAGCCCAGGACAATAACAGCTGCCAGAAAGGACACAGCTAGAGAAGGGGAGCCCCAAATTCTATGTGTAAACTCTACCCAAGTTCTGAACCACACATTCATGGGGCATAATGAAGCACTCTGGCTAAGGCTTAAAAAATAAATAAACTGAGGGCTTCCCTGGTGGCGCAGTGGTTGAGAGTCCGCCTGCTGATGCAGGGGACACAGGTTCGTGCCCCGGTCTGGGAAGATCCCAGATGCCGCGGAGCGGCTGGGCCCGTGAGCCGTGGCCGCTGAGCCTGCGCGCCCGGAGCCTGTGCTCCGCAGCGGGAGAGGCCACAACAGTGAGAGGCCCGCGTATCGCAAAAAAAAAAATAAATAAAAATAAAAAATAATAAACTGAGATTTGAGCCACTATCCACCACTGGTGAAATGGAGTTTGCAATTTGAGTCTAACCAAGTTAACTGCCTATTAAAATCAAAACATTAACAAACTTCGGAGGAATAAAACAGAATCCAGATTCTCCACGATGTAACATTCCTAATGCCCAGGGATAAAATACAAAGTTATTTGATATGATAAAACAAGAAAATGTGGCCTAGTCGCAAAAGAAAATCAACAGATGCCAACTCTGAGATGACCCAGATATTGAAATTTACAGGACTTTAAAGCAGTACTGTAACTATGCTCAATGAGGTAAAGGAAACTACAGTTGTAATCACTGAAAAGATAAGAAATCTCATCAGAGATATAGAAAATATAAAAAGAACCAAATGAAAATTCTAGAATTGGAAAATACAGTATCTGAAATAAATTCACTGGATAGCCTTAACGGCAGAAGGTAGATGACAGAGAGTCAGTGAACCTGAAGCTAGATCACTAGAAATTACACAATCTGAAAAAAGACTGAAAAACTAGATGAACAAAACCTCAGAACATTATCAAAGAGCCCAACATTCATCAATCAGAGTCATGTTCAGAAGGAGAAAGAATAGGAGAAAATATTTAAAGAAATAATGGCCAAAACCTTCCTGAACATGGTTAAAGACATTACTTTACAGATTCCAGAGCTCAGTGAACTCCAGGTAATGATCTAATACAATTATGAAATAACAATACTCAGATGATGTGGGGGTTGGGGGGGTGGGGCACACAGAGAAGTTCAATACGTCATAGCTAAATTCCCATATTCCATAACGGGAAGCCAACAGTTAATACCTCAAACTGAAAGATAAATGTCCAATTCACTTGTTTAGGAAAAAGGAAATAAATACCTTAAGAATCAGCTAGTAGTTCAAACTGGTTACCTCAAGGGAGGGAAAAATGGGGAGGTAGCGAGGGAGGCAAAGAACTACCCTAATCTGTAATAAGCATTATACATGTACTTGACCCTCTGAATTATGGGCATGTACAACTCAAAAAAATAAATAAATAAATTTAAAAGATTTATATACCACTGTCTGTTTTAAGATGGCAGTGTGGTAAATATCTACTGGAAAACACCTGAGTTACTAGAAAAGCTTTAAGTTGTCAGCAAACTAATATTTATCTTTAATAAAAATATGGAAGCGAGACTAAATAATAGGTAATTAGCCTAAATGCCATTTGTTTCTTTTTTCTTCTTTGTTTCCTTCTACTGAGTTTTCAAGGTAAGTCATATTTGTGGGAAAAATTGGTTTGATGCTGACAGGTCTCATGCTCTTCTAATCAGTGACTTCAAACAATATGTGGACTAGACACGAAGTAGAAGGTGGCAACAGCAAAACGTGGGTTTGAAGGGTACATATCAAGTGGACTGAAATGGACTTCTGAAAAACTGACATGCAGAGTACACTGAAATGTATAATTCTCTCTATCTGTTAACATTTTAGGGAACTCTGTTTTGGTCCAGTACCCTTTTCCACTAAACAGAAATGACAACTGAGTTTTCAAAATAGCTATAGAATTCACTATCTTGATTCTTGATAACTATATAAATATCTTAATTCTTGGTTCTATATAAACCCAAGTCAAAAATCAGCTTAAATAAAATTCTCCTTTGTACAAATACTGGCATATTCATCCAAAGGACTAAATTTAGATATGAACCATATTCCTTTTTACCTCTTACCACAAGTCATAAGCAATTACCCCTAATAATACCACCAACAGAAAAAAAAATACATATATATATGTATATATTTAAACTGCTTAGTAAACAACTTAAAATCTGTGCTTAACACATATGAATCCAGTCCCTTTGTACTTCAGGCAATGACACTGGTTATTACATGATCAATGGCTTAGGTGCTGAACTCAGATTTTGGTTGCTATGACCATCAATCATTTTTAAAATCTGACAGATTTCTGTATCTTTAAAATTGTTGCTAACATTCATTCCCAGAAATTTTTAATTTTAGGATTTACTATATTTGATCTTCAGGGAATGATATTTTGGGGAAAATATATGCCAAAGAGACATGAATGCCAGATAATATCCTGATAAACATCCTCTAACAGCAAAGCATTTTTGAACCTTATACTTAGAGGAACATGAACAAGACTAAAACTTCAAATCCACTTGCCTCAGAAATAGGATTATGAATGATTTTTTAAACCCAATTTTCCACTTTCTATATTACTATGGTTCCCTAGTTTTAAAAAACATGTTAGAAATTGCTAACAGCATTTTCCCCTAGGAAGGAAAACTGGCTAGGAAACAGGAAAGAGACTTCTTGAATTTTATATATTGTGTATGAGAGTGTGTGTGAATTTTTTTTGAATTTTTGAATTATATTTTATTTTTTTATACAGCAGGTTCTTGAGAGTGTGTGTGAATTTTAAATATATGTTTTAAATGGTCAGCATGAACAGGTTATGCTATTGATGAAATGTTTATTTTTCCAGGGAGATGCTTCAAGGAAAATTTAGGTAAATAACAAAAAATGAGATACCTCAAATTTTAACAGTTGTGTTTTTAATAGCTGGGATCAAACTATGCTTAAAAAACCTCAGAAGTATTTAAATTGATGCTTTTCATGACAGATGCCAGCTTTCAAAACTCATTTAAGTTTTTCCATAAACTGATGCCTAAAAGAGAAATTCCATCTTCTATTAAAATGGACAGGAGTGAAATGGCTAAACTTGACTTTCTCAGTTCCTAAGGGCTACATATGTAAGCAGAGGCAAGGACCAAAAGCTCTGACATACCTGAAGGAGAAGAAAGCCACCACCTACTGCAGTTGCTGCAAGTTTTCCAACTTTCTGGAATAAAAATCCCGCACACCTTTAATGGAAGAAATGACAATGGATGAGAACAATCAATGATGTACTAGACTCTCTCCCTTCTTCTTTTCACTGCTTTCCTAATAAAATCTTAATGTCTTCCCAGTTCTTTTGATCATGCCCCTTACCCGCTCAGAAACCCACAATGTTTCCCGTCAGTTATATAGACTAGTCAAAAGTGCATAACTAAATTGTCTGAGATGTGCTTCAAAATAAGGGATGGAGAGAAGAAGAGGGGAATTTACAGGAAAAAGACTGGCTACTGAAACTAAATGTTGAGTACTCAGGGGTTCGTTATACTCTTCCTTCTATACTTGTATTAAGTTGAAATTCCTCATAATAAAAGTGCTCAGTTTTGTTTTGTTTTTTTTTAATACACTCAAGATGTTCCACACACCTGGCCGACTCTCACTCTACCCAAACCTTCTGCTCCAACCCAGTTTCCAAATATGTCACCACTGTTGCTCAAGCTATTAACCTCCCTGTTTCTAGGGGTTTCTACCTAGCTCTGCCTATCTAAAACTTTCCTACCCTTTAAGGTCCAGCTGGAGTTCCACCTTCACGACTATACTTCAGCCCATATTTCTCATGGCTTCCTTATCTATTCCTATCTCTATATTAAACCTGTTTTGTCTCATCTATCCTGTAAGGATGTCAACCCATACTTCTTTTTTGATTCTCTCCTTCAGTGAGCTCATTATTCCCTTAAGTATTCCAGACCCAGTATGCAAAAGAATCTCAGATTCCCAACTCCAGCCTTCTGTACTGGGTTGAAGAGTGTCACCCCCGAAATCCATGTCCTTCCCAGAACCTCAGAATGTGACCTTATTTGGAATAAGGTCATTGTAGATATAGTTAGTTCAGATGAGGCTATACTGGAGTTGGGTGGGCCCCAAATCCAATGTGTCATAGAGATACACTGAGGGAAGACAGCCATGTGACGACAGAGGCAGAATTGGAGTGATATGTCTACAAGTCAAGGAATGCCAGGGATTGCTGGCAACCACCAGAAGACAGGAGAGAAGCATGGAACAAATTCTCCCTGAGCCTCCAGGAAGGAACCAACCCTGTTGACAGCTTTCAAATTTCTAGCCTCCAGACCTGTGAGAGAATAAGTTTCTCTCATTTTAAGCTACCTAGTTGTGGTACTTTGTTACAACAGCCTTAGGAAACTAATACACATACACCTTCGTAAATGGAAAATTTACATTTCCAATTAAATGATGAGCTTCTCTTGCCACCCAGAACCACATATTCAAAATGTCCCAAAGCAAACATCTTTCCAACCAAACCAGCTGTTGCTAAGGTCCCAATTTGTAAGTGACTGCACCATTCTCTAGGCCTGTTATCTCATGCTCATCTCAGGCTGCCTTCTTCATTGCCTTTGGGGTCCAACTGACGGCCAATTGTATATACTCAAGTATCGCCAAAACATCATTTGATTGTCTTTTGTCTTCTTTCCATCCTCAAGGGCATCACTACCCTGCTTCCAGACCACACTAAGGACACTCTAGCTAATCTTCACACCTCCCATCTCGCCTAGCAGCCACCCATCCTGCTATCAGTTTTAATTTCTTATTATGATCAAGAACCTATAGCTACCTACAGCTAAACATAATCTCCTCAGTTTCCCATTCATGTCCTGAATTGGTCTGAATTATTAACTCGTTAAGTTAACATCTATTAACCATTCCTCCTTAATGTATGCCACAACAGTACATCAGTTTCATACCCTAAGAAAATTCCAAAAATTTATTACACTGAATCTAAAGTCGTTGCAATAAATCACCTGTATAATATTAGGGTCCTATTACACAGCTCCTGGACTGACACCTGGCTACAGTTCAAACATATGTGTCCCTCAGTAGGGGAGACAGCAACAAAGACTCAGAAAAGGGAACAGAGGAGGCAAGCAGCAGCCAGGTCTTAACAACATCCTGGGGAATGTGCTCCACAAGCATGTCTATCCTTTGCTTGACGGCATGAGCCACTAAAATGAGTCTACTAACTTCCCCTCTTCTGTCTCTAGGCTTTCCAAGCAAACGCTTGCCAATCATTGGGCTTCTCACCAAGCTTAGCCTACAAGGAGAAAACACACAGCAATTTAATTCTATTGCTCAATTATTTTTTAGTCTCTTTTAAGGTGGGGCTTTAGGCCTTGACTCACATTAACCCATCACCCATGGCACCAAATCGCGAGCTTATTTAAGCGGAAGGCCAGGCCCTGAATTGTGGGCATCAAGGTACCACTGGCCTGTGAAAAATCATCTGAATAACCAGGGCTCTGACCAGGCATCTCTCTAACTGCAGGCTTTTTTCATAAGCAGCACTAATAAGTACACATCATGAATAAATACTGCACCTCTTTGTCACAGAATCTTCACAGTGAGTGTTTCTACCATAAAATGGCATTTATTAAAAAAAGGCATAAAAGAGTGCACCATTGTTCCAAGGTGCAAGTAAAACACAAATCAAAAAAATCATTTTATACTCAGTTTAAATATGTAAATATTTAAATTAATGTAAGATGAATTTAACTTAGAATCTAAGAAATAAATGATTACTCACAAGTTAAGCACGTACACTAACTTCAGAAATTCTCTAGGGTCATGAACATTTTCAAAATAAAGAGTCAAACTTGTTTCTGACCCTTGTTATTTGGCTAATCTTTTAGTCTAAGAATAACAGAATTATATCTACAGTAGCAATTATATAATCATGTGATCTGAAATGTTAACTGGTTAGGTTAATGCTTATTAACCTCTCCCCCTTAATGTACTCCACAGTATTATTACTGAGTAAGCAATCAGTCCTTTAATTCCAACCAAGACCCAATCTACAACTCTTCTTCAAAGTATTATCATAATCCAAATTAGAATCATCTGTAACATAATCAGTACTTTTTACTGAGAATTTTACACTGCTCTCCACAGGGCCGATAATCCTGGAGACCAGTTTTACTGCGGGAATTCTCACAGGGTTTTCCGGTTGTTAGCACTGAACAAGTAAAGATTATTTACATATAATTAAGTCTTCTATATTTTTCCCTCCTTACCCACTGTCACTGAATCAGATTCACTAGATCTGCGAAATCTGAAATGGGCGAAAATATACAAAGAATCAAAGGAAGGGTGAGGAGGGGACAGTGGAGGGTGGCGGAGGATGATCACCAAAACCCAACAGTCTCTGAGTGTTGATTACACTAATCATACCACAGAGAAAAGCCTCAAGGTACAGCTCTTCTGGGATTAACAGTGTAAAGCCACTGACTGAGCACGTAATTGGCCCAGATACAAAAGGGCAGTAGTCAGGCTCCCAATGAAATTTAACAAAAAAAGACGTTTTTCTCACCAGCCACTCACTCCACCCATTACAATCTGGGTGGCTACTGAGTATTTTTCTACCATAGGTCCGGAACTGTGGCCAAACACTCGATTCCACCAGTGGTGTCTTCTTGCATACTCAGTTAAATCCAACACTTCGTAAGAATCATCATCACTTTCATATTCTTCAAAGCAAAAAATGAAAGCAACAAATTTACAGTCAACCGAAAGTTAAAAATGCCCTGTACATTTTCATCTGTTACAACTCATTGTTACATTTGGCATACAGCTAAAAACGCCCAGATGGAAACAAAGTTTCTTAAACCCAATCCCTGAGACTAGGGCCTTGACAGTAAAGGGCCACGCATCTCCTTCTCAAAGGCCCAGAGACCGGCCTGGGTGCCGGGGCAACGTCACTTACGCAGCAGAGGGGTCACCCCCGCACCCCAAATCTCAGTAGGGACAGGTCAGAGTTTCACAGCAGGGTCTCCCCCCAATCTCAGTGGGTCAGTTCAAAGTTTCACAGCATGAAAGGTCACCCCCAAATCTCAGGTTCAGGGTCAGTGCAGGGTCCGTTTTCATCAGTGGGAGAAAGAAGGGGGGGGTCCTCCACTGACGGAACCGGTTAGAGGCCCGACAAGAAGAAATGATTTCAAAACCAAGACTTAAAAAAAACAACAACCAAAAAACGTTAGAAGATGGACAGGAACGGCCGGAGGTGAAGGTAAGGCAGGAGGTGGGGCTGTGTTGAGGGCGAGGGTCCTAGAGGGGAGAGCGAGTCTAGTCCGAAGTGGGTGCTCAAAGGGTTGCCTCAAGCAAACAGAGCCCCCAGGAACCCTGGGACAGGGGAAGGAAGACGCACCCCCGAGCCAAGGTCGAGAGCTGTGAGCCGTCTCTAAGATACTACTTCGGGCCCCGGCCGCTCACCTTGGGGAGGGGCGTTCCGGGTCGCCATGATACCGCCGGCGGCCTGTATTGAAGGTGGTCCCAACCCGCCCGCCTCTCCCCGCTACTTTAAGAACCGCTCTAGGCCCAGGTGGAAGTCTATGGTCTCTTTTTTTCCTCCTCCTCCTCCTTTTCCTCCAGGCGCGTAGTTCTGTCCCCGCCCCCTCCTCTAAGCGGAGGGCTTTCCGCGCAAGCGCAGGGCACAGGGGCGTGGGGAGGGAGAGAGGGGAGAGACAGGCTGGATACCAGCCTGCGAGGGTTTGTGGGAATTGTAGTCCGTTGCCCTCCACAAGCCTGGTTTCCCACCCCTCCCCCTCTAGAATTTACAGAACCTGAATTTTGGTTATTTTGTTTTAAAGCGCCTCAGGGCTGGAGGGGAGGAGGCGTCACTTGGTTAAATCGGAAACCCGCTTGCTATTTGTAACACTATACCAGAAAGAGGCTTTTAAAAAGAGATAAGAGAAACCCTGTTTCAAACCACACTTTTCAAGCAGTCAAGGGCTCAACTAACGGATGGAAAATTTTTCTAACGCGCTGCAGCTGGGAACTGGAACGTTTTCATCCTCTCCGTCTCCACGCGTTTCCTGCCAGGAACCTGAGGAGGAAGAGGGAGGCCTAAGAACTGACCTGACACGAGTTATTCAAGAGGACATAATTTTTAAGCATCATTTTTATTATTTAAATCTGACAGGAAAAGGGCAAGTTCTTCACCCAGAAGCCTCACGAGATTCTGTTGAATGAAAAACCGTGTTGATTGCCAAGCAGCTAACTCAGGTTCACGTAAACCAGCCCCCAAACTTGTTTTGAGCTTGCATTGCACCCGCATTCGCTGTACAATTAAAACAGCCCTATCAGTATTCCTATTCCGAGAATATGGAGATGAAGGAAAAACAAGAAATTCTGGTAGAGGTTGTATTATTTAAAATACTGACTTACATAATTGCACTTGGCTTTTCAAGTCCTGGTGCTCTAAATGCAAGGGTTGATTCAAGTTCCTCACCCTGTGCCCCCCCAAAATACAATTCTAAGACTGGCTGGAGATGTTAGTCTTCAATTTGCGTAAGATTACACGTTTTGGAAACAAAATAACTTTAAGGGACATAACTTCAGAGATCTTCACTGAAATATTTTTTCCAAGAGTTAACAGGTTTGAGTTCATACACTCCTTCCTCCCCATTGCCTACCCACTCCTAATGAGGTGCTAAAGAATAAGAGAAACAGCAAATGATGGGCCACTGAAATGGAAAAAAGGAGAAAAGAGAAATACAAACTGAAAGAGCAAAATTACAAATTGGAAGAGGGTTGACTGGGCCAATGACATCCAAATGACACTTTCACATACTTATAGCAGTATCTGCCAAGTACAAAAAGAAGCCACTTTCCTGTCATGGAAATGGTATTTAGAATCAAACGATTATGGAGAAATGGGGAGAAAATGGAAACAAAACAGTGCTCTTAAGATAACAAAGAATAGACCTTTGTATCCAAAATGCATCCAAAACATGTCCAAAAATGAGTTAAAAGGCAATCATTTCTCTAAAGGACCTAAGGGCTGAGAAGGAACTTTTTAATGCTCTTCCCTTTTTTCTTGCGGTGATATGCCCTTGCCATTACCTCAAGGAATTTGGTTGTATAATATACTTTTCTAGTGTGAGTTTTTTTCTTTCCCAGTATCTAAAAAGCTGTCATTTTGTTGGCTCAATGACGAGTGGTTTAATATGTAAATTGTGTACACAGGCTTTAAAAGGTGCTTTGATCCTCCTGATGGGTTCAAGGCGGGTGATTTTTTTTTTTTAATTCCCACTTTGAATAGTGGGGGGTTTTTTTGTTTTTTGTTTTCTGTTTTTTTCAGTCAGCAGTAATAAACATTTTCATTGTGAACACTGATATCTTAACACTGGTACCAACTGTACCAAAACATAATTCATGTAGCCTCCAGCTTTTCAATGAGTAGTGTTCCAAAAGTTTGAGTAACTTATTTGAAATAGAAAACATTTTCTATTTACTCCATAATGAAACTATAATGAAACTATTCCTTCCTGATCTCCACTTTTCCTCATTGTCTTTGGAAACCTCATTTGTTAAAAACAATTTAGTCAGAATTGAGAAAACAAAAAGCAGACAAAAAAACAAACAGAAGAACAATTCAGTCCCTGGGCAATCTAACCTCCCCCATTGGCTACAACTAATCCCAACACAATGGATCCCACTCACCCCACGTTTGCACACTTAAAATGCTGTAAGTGACCTTTCAAAGTACTGAGGTAATCAATTGCTGATGAGAAAAGTGTGGCAAAGTTGATGCTGCATGAACTAGCTTGTTGGAGTGTAAACAGGTAGAAGGTTTAGTAATGTGTATCCACAATTTTAAAGATGCCACTTCAATAATCCCACTAAAGATCAGTGCCGAAAACTATTTAAAGTGATCTTATGCATAAAGATACTCATTGCAGGGTTGTTGTTTTGTTTTGTTTTGTTTTTCATGATGAAAAGGAATAGAAACAATAGGGAAAATGGAAAGTATCCAACAGTAGATGAATAGTTATGGAAATTATGGAATGTTATGTTTAAAAAGACTGTAATAACAGGAAAGTGCTTAAATGAAAAAACTGTTTACCAAATTGTATTTACAGTTTTATTGCAAGTGATTTATTCAATTTCTGCTAAAAAAAAAAAGCATTAATACTTGATAAACTGGAATGGATTATGTTGCAGACTTGATTCTAGCCTGCTGGCTGTTACTGAACACAAGTTCGTGTGCCCAATGCACAGTGAGGCCAAACAAACCAAAACATCAGAGTCTGGAGCAGAGAAAGGTTTATTGCAGGGCCAAGCAAGGAGAACAGGTGGCTTGTGCTCAAAACCCCCAAACTCCCCAATGGTCTTAGGGGAGAAGTTTTTATAGGCAAAAGTTACCTGAAGTTACCATCCTCCACCTGGGTGGGGGCATTAGTTCCTGCAGAACTCAAAGGTATTGTTATGTATATTCCTTGAGGAGAAGCCAGGACCCTGCCCCAAGTCTGCACTATTGTTTCTTGACCGCTCCTCCCTTGTTTCTACATCCCCTTCCTTCGCTAATTAGCGAACTGTTTGAATCTGCCCTTTGGAACTCAGGGAAGGTCAAGGGGGCTGAACGAAGCCTATTTCCTACAAACAAGAAATGGGGGACATGGAAAGGATTTGTACCAGGGAGGGCCCCACAGGGTCCTGCTTGGTTTCAGAACTAAATGGTTTATAAGGTATTCTTACTGAACCAAACTTGGGTCTGCTCACCTGCATGCAGTAAAGCCAATCGACTGACACCAGGCTGTGGTTGTAACAGGGAAGAACAAAATCTGACTCCATGTTGGATCTGTTTCTTTTACTTTGACCTTTGCTTTCCATTGCTTTTGTTCTATCTATAGCTATTGGCATATGTAATGGCCTTCCTCGGGAAACCCTGCCCCTCTGCCTGAATGTTAAACTAAAGTGCCTTTGTTCAGCTCACAGGGAAGCACCCTGACCCTGCCCACCTGTGAATGGCTGCAGAAAAGAAGAAATTAACATATCCCCTCCCCGAGGCTGGCCAAAACCAGGAGATATTTTGCAAGACTTATGGCCTTTTTACTTTACTTCCTCACCTCCTCCCCTCTCTGTTCTATAAAAGAAACTAGCATCCAGACACTGATAAGACACTGTAGGACACTAGTCTGCCATCTTGGTCTGCCAGCTTTTGGAATAAAGTCGCTACTCTTTGCCTCAACACCTTGTCTCCCGATTTATTGGCCTGTCATGCGGTGAGCAGAGAGAGCTTGGACTTGGTAACATGGTGGAGGGAAGTGCAGCATTTATTGTAAGGTGCCATACAAGTAGTCCAAGACAGCTAATGCTCAAAAAGCCCAAACTCCCCAATGGGCCTCAGCAAAGCATTTTTAAAGGCAAGGTGAGGGAGGAGGAGTCCCAGGGTAAGTGATCAGCTCGTGCACAGTTCTCTGATTGGTTGATGGTGAGGTAACAGGGGTTAACATTATCAATCCTTAGGCACCAGTAGATCTGGGGACTACATGCTCATGGTCATCAAGTAGTTAATTTCTTCCATTTTGTGGGGGTTTTTGCATCTGTAAAACAACTCCAGAAATGTGCAGCAGATACTATTATCTAGGTACTTCAGACAGGAGCTAAAGCAGAGGATATGGGGGAGGGGTCTGTCCTGGGAAGACACCATAGGGGCCTGCTTGGTCACAGTAGTGATAAAAGAGTACTGGTTAGAAAAATAAGCAAAGATAGCCAGGAAAATGCTAAAAGGAAGAGCAATGAGAGAGGACTAGCCTGACCACACATGAAAACATAATTTTTTTAAAGTTACTGATTAAAACAGTGTGATACTGGTGTATGAGCAGACAGACACACTAAGAGACTGAAATAGAAAGTCCAGAAATAAATACAATATATATCAGGGAATTCCCTGGCAGTCCAGTGGTTAGGACTTGGCACTTTCACTGCCAGGGCCCGGGTGCAATCCCTGGTCAGGGAACTAAGATCCTGCATGCCACGTGGCACAGCCGAAAAAAAAAAACCCAAATCAAAAACAATATGTACCAGAATTGAGTATACAATAAAGGTGGAATCTCAAGTAGTCAGGGAAATATGAACTTTATTTTAAAAACTGCTGTTGGAACAACTAAGGCTGATATCTGACATCTGGAAAAACATACAGCTAAATCCATTCCTTACAACATGTACCTGGATGAACTCCAAATGGCTCAAATACCTAGATGTAGAAATTAAAATAATAAAACTAATTGAAGAAAACTGGACAAATTCCTTTATAACTTTGCAGCAGGGATGACCTTTTATAAATGACTCAAAAATTGATAAATTTGGGCTTCCCTGGTGGCGCAGTGGTTGAGAGTCCGCCTGCCAATGCAGGGGACATGGGTTCGTGCCCTGGTCCGGGAAGATCCCACATGCCACGGAGCGGCTGGGCCCATGAACCACGGCCCCTGAGCCTGTGCGTCCGGAGCCTGTGCTCCACAATGGGAGAGGCCACAACAGTGAGAGGCCCGCATACTGAAAAAAAAAAAAAAATGATAAATTTGACTATATAAAAGTTAAAACTAAAGCATAAAAAAACAAACAAAATCAAAAGACAAACTGCAAACAGAATAATGTTTGCAATTCTTATCGAAGGCAAAGGACTAACCTCCCTAATATATAAAAGCTCCTTTAAAAGGGAATTTATAAAAGACCAACCACACCAATAGAACAGCAACAGACACATACACAATTCACAGAAAAAAGAAATACAAATGGCCCTAAAACACACAAAATACTCTCAACAACAATTATAATAATTGGACAGTATAATTCTCACTCAACAGATTAATTAAAATTCATAAGTATTACAACAGACTTGATATGTTCATGTGATACATTCACATGTGTGTATAAACTTATTCACTGTAGCACTGTCTGAAATAGCAAAAGACTTAAAACAACCCATGTGTCCAGCCTTATTGGACTGCTTAATAAACCATAGTATATCTGCATAACCACAGCTGTAGTAAATAAGTAAATAAAAAAATAAGAACAAAGAATTTATCTATGTCCTGACTTGGAAAGTTCCCTAGGATATATTGTTAAAAGTAGAACAGCAAGTTGCAGAAAAATGTGCTACTTTTTTTTTAAAAAAAAGCTTTATTGAGATATAATTCATATATCATATAATTTACCCATTTAAAGTGTACAATTCAGTGTCTTTTAGTATATTACATTATTAATTTTTTAAATTGTAGTAAATATATACATATATAATTAAAATTTCCATTTAGCCATCTTAAGAATATAATTCAATGGCATTAATTACATTCACAAGGTTGTACAACCATCACCACTATGTATTTTTTTTTAACATCTTTATTGGAGTATATATAATTGCTTTACAATGTTGTGTTACTTTCTGCTGTATAACAAAGTGAATCAGCTATACATATACACATATCCCCATATCCCCTCCCTCTTGTGCCTCCCTCCCACCCTCCCTATCCCACCCCTCTAGGTGGTCACAAAGCACTGAGCTGATCTCCTTGTGCTATGTGGCTGCTTCCCACTAGCTATCTATTTTACATTTGGTAGTGTATATATGTCAATGCTACTCTCTCACTTCGTCCCAGCTTACCATTCCCCCTCCCTGTGTCCTCAAGTCCATTCTCTATGTCTGTGTCTTTATTCCTGTCCTGCCCCTAGGTTCATCAGAACCATCTTTTTTTTTAGATTCCGTATATATGTGTTAGCATATGGTATTTGTTTTTCTCTTTCTGACTTACTTCACTCTGTATGACAGACTCTAAGTCCATCCACCTCACTACAAATAACTCAATTTCATTTCTTTTCATGGCTGAGTAATATTCCATTGTATATATGTACCACTTCTTTATCCATTCATCTGTCCATGGACACTTAGGTTGCTTCCATGTCCTGGCTATTGTAAATCACCACTACGTATTTCCAAAACTTTTTCATCACCCCAAACAGAAATTCTGTAATCATCAAACAATAATTTCTCATTCCTCCTCCAGTCCCTGGTTACCTCTATTCTATTTTCTGTCTCTATGAATTTGCCTATTCTAGGTACCTCATAAGTGGAGTCATATAATATTTGACCTTTGTATCTGGTTTATTTCACTTAGCAAAGTGTTTTCTATGTTTATCCATGTTGTAGCATATATCAGAACTTCATTTCTTTGCATAGCTGAATAATATTCCATTGTATGGATATACTTGACTTCTCCTCTCAAGCTATAAAGGTCCTAGATGTCACCTTCTTCCAAGATAAGGCTGTTTCTTATACATAGAAAATCTGTTGTTTAGTGTAGCCACCTTGATTTTTTTTTAATTTTTAAAAAATTAATGTTATTATATTTTTTATTTTTGGCTGCATTGGGTCTTCATTGCTGTGCACAGGCTTTCTCTAGTTGTGTTGAGCGGGGGCTACTCTTCGTTGTGGTGCACGGACTTCTCATTGCGGTGGCTTCTCTTGTTGCGGAGCAAGGCTCCAGGCATGCGGGCTTCAGTAGTTGTGACACGTGGGCTCAGTAGTTGTGGCCCGTGGGCTCTAGAGCACAGGCTCAGTAGTTGTGGCGCATGGGCTTAGTTGCTCTGTGGCATGTGGGATCTTCCCAGACCAGTGATGGAACCTGTGTCCCCTGCATTGACAGGTGGATTCTTAACCACTGTGCCACCAGGGAAGTCCCTGTAGCCACCTTTATTAATTGATTATTTTGGCTAGATTTTCTGGATAACTTGCTGCAGCTTCTACATCAGCAGTTGGTTTTTCACCTTGCAATTTTATGTAATGGAGATGGTTTCATTCCTTAAACTTCATGAACCAACCTCTGCTGTCTTCAAACTTTTCTTCTGCAGCTTCTTCACCCCCTGTCAGCTTTGTAGAATTGAAGAGAGTTAGGGCCTTGCTCTGGTTTAGGCTTTAGCTTGAGGGAATGTTGTGGCTGGTTTTGTCTTCTATACAGACCACTGAAGCTTTCTCCATATCAGCAATAAGGCTGTTTAGCTTTCTTATCATTCGTATATTCACTGGAGTAGCACTTTTAATTTCCTTCAAGAACTTTTCATTTGTATTCACAACTTGGCTAACAGTCTGGTGCAAGAGGCCTACCTTTTGGCATATCTCATGCCTTCCTCACTAAGCTTAATCATTTCTAGCTTTTGATTTAAAGTGAGAGTCGTGGGACTCTTCATTTCACTTAAACACTTAGAGGCCATTGTAGGGTTATTAATTGTCCCTATTTCAATATTGTTGTATCTCAGTTAATAGGGAGGCGCAAGATGAGGGAGAGAGATGGGGGAATGGCTGGTTGATGGAACAGTCAGAACACAGACAACAATTATAGATTAAGTTCATCATTGATTTGTGGCTCTCCAAAGCAGTTGCAATACTAACATCAAAGATCACTGTTCACAGATCACCATAACAAATATAATAATGATGAAAAAGTTTGAAATATTGTGAGAATTATCAAAATGTGACATGGAGACATGAAGTGAGCAAATGCTGTTAGAAAAATGGCACCAATAGACTTGCTCGAGGCAGGGTCGCCACAAATTTTCAATTTGTAAAAAAAACGCAACAAGTGAGAAGCACAATTAAGCAAAGCACAATAAAACAAGCTATGCCTGTATTTCTAGTAGTTTTAATTACATATGCTAATTAGAATTCTTAACCCTTAGAAACCTTAATTGATAGTGAAAACTAAGTAAGCACTTGTGAACTATCTGTTACACCAGCATTCTCTATATTGGCAAATTTACAGATACATTTCATAATTTCTAGAAGCATGTTCTTCCTCATAGTAAATTTTTCAATAAGTTACAAAGCATGTTTACTGAAAAACCCAAATATCTTTCATTCCTTTGTAAAAAGCAAAAGTAGATAAACCTTTGTTCAGTAATTAATATTTCAATATTTAATCTTATTTGGAAATAATCTGTATACTCAATGAACATCCATCATTTAACTTAACTTAGTCTTGCTCTAAGGTTTCAAGTTACCAAAAAGATTTTAGAAACTATTTTTAAGTAGACATACCATAAAACATAATTGTTGTAGAAAAGTTAATTTATAAACTTTTATCTTAATTACATTCATTTAATTCACTTGTTCTTAACAATTATGTTTAGATTACTCATAAAAATTTCATGAGACATTGAACAGATAACCATCATCTTAAGTTTTTTTGTTTCTTGCTAATGAATTCTCTAACAGGGATAACACGAACTTATTTTACTAGTGAACTTGGGTAGAATAAAAGTTCTGTGTCTGCATTATATTAAATGCTGATAACTCGGAAGACATGCCTATTTTAATCAAATCAACAAACTTAAACCAGCTTTTATTTACTTAAGATTGTCCCAGATCACATGAACTTGAAAAACATTTAGGTTAGTTTCTATATTTTTGAGAGTTTTAGGCGTACTTGATTTATATAAGTATTCCTTTTTCTTTAAGCCAATTAAATAAAGTTCACAAATTAATTTTGGCAGTACCATCCAGAGGTGGAAAAATCACACATCTATAACATATCTGTCCGTCTATCTATCTATCTATCTGTCTATGTATCTACCTATCTGACATACAGAAACAAAAAGACAGATGCAAACAGAGATGTTATAGCTTTTGCTGTAAAATTTTAGCCATTAGGCACGTACAACAACGCAAAACTCACTAGTTTATAAAAGAACAGTTGGGTCCGAATTGTGTTTTTGGCAGATGGCATAAGTTAAAGTTACCTGCTCAGATGGCTAAAGTTTTTTACTAATATTAATGGAGAAGACATTTAAGATTTTCATTCCCTGGTATCCAAATAGCCCCTCTTTTTTTCTTTTCTTTTCTTTCTTTTTTTTTTTTCTTTCCACTTCTTATAAGAATTACCTCCCTATAGTTGGCATTTCCAAGAGATGGCTCTGGGTTCCTAGAGAAGACAAGGTAGAATATTTACATCTCAAAGGCACAGAAGAAGGATGTAACTTTCTCCAAGAAGGATTTTGTTTCCTTAGTCCACATCTTTTATGATATCTACAAGCCTTTTGAGATGAATAGGGGAGGTTTTGGGTTTGGCAAAAAGGATAGATGGGCCTTAAATTGCTTTTAGAGCTGCATTTCTGTTCTTATACTCAATTAGTAAGACAAGAAGAGTTGTTTTTAATTCCTCAAAGAATTGGGTTGCAATCTGAGTGATATAGGGGCTGATCCAACTACATTGTCTTCAATTTGCTTCTTTACATCAGGGAGATTTCCGACTAAGATGGAAATCAAAAGATTCCTATCAGGGACTTCCCTGGTGGTGCAGTGGTTAAGTATCCTCCTGCCAATGCAGGGGACATGGGTTTGATCCCTGGTCCAGGAAGTTCCCACATGCTGCAGAGCAACTAAGCCTGTGTGCCACAACTACTAAGCCTGTGCTCTAGAGCTCACGAACCACAACTACTGAGCCCACACGCCACAACTACTGAAGCCTGAACACCCTAGGGCCCGTGTACCATAACTACTGAACTCACATGCTGCACCTACTGAAGCCCACACACCTACAGCTCGTGCCTAGAGAAGCCACTGCAATAAGAAGCTCGCACACCACAACGAAGAGTAGCCCCTGCTTGCTGCAACTAGAGAAAGCCCGCATGCAGCAACAAAGACAAAAGAAAAGATTCTTGTCTTAATCAACCAGTATGTAATTTTCTGGTCTACCTATCTTAGGGTGGAAGGTCTAAAAAAACAGTTCCTATCAAACTCTGAATATCAGCTTCCAATATGGCCAACTTCTGACCATAGAGCTACTTAAAAATACTCTATCAAACATCTTATCACTTTCAGTCAGGACAAACAGTAAATATCCCTGGAAGTGTTGAACAACTTTTTTTTTCCTTTTTCTTTTAAACCAAAGGCATATCTATCAAATGACTCAAAACCAAAACCAATTAGCCCTTTATGACTTACCCACGGATGCAAGAGGTGTCCCCACCCCATAGAGAACGCAAAAGATACTATCCGCCCAAGATCTAGGGCCATGCCCAAAGACAACCAAAAGAAAGATACAGACAAGTCCCCTGAGAGCTGGCAAGTCAGTAACATGCTAGCTGCAAATGGGGTGCAACCCACATTCTGTCTGGCCATATTTTCAGTGCCCCCAACCTGACAGTTGAGCCACCTGCATAGGCAGAACCCAAAATCTCCATGGCCTGAGCAGGCAGAAAGCCAAGCCAAGTTCTCAGAACATACAATGAGAAAAACAGGAGAACAGTGGCTGTCCCTGGGAGGGAAAAGCTCAATAACTAATAGGTACCCCAAAACCAAATTTTAACCAGCATCACAATCCAAAGAACTAAGTCTTACAAATGCTTTCCTCCTGCTAATCTGAATTTGGAGAGGAAGGGACAACATGAAATTTTTACCTTTCTCTCTTGACTGGGAACTACAGACAGAGAGCTGACTTTGGTAAGAATTCTTACCCTTCACTGGCTTCTTCCAGTTTTCCAGGATTCCATCTGCAGGCTCTGAAGCAAGTAGTGTATCTCAGTGGGTCCCATCTGTGTTGCCAAAACTGTGGGGGGAGGGGCGGGATAATTTTTCTCTAGCACTCTAGGTTCTTGTGTGAGACCCCATGTAATAAAAAGATTAACAGGAGAAAAAGGGAAGTTTAATAAGATGTATATACCTCATGTACACATGGGAGATACCCAGGAAAACTGAGTAAAATCCCCCCAAATGGCCTAAGCCATCACCTTAAATACCATCTCCAGCTAAAGACAAAGGAAAGATGTTGTGGACTGGGGAGGTCAGTTATAGGAAGTTATCAGGAAAAGCACAGTAAACAAGGGGAAGTTCGTTATGCAGATTCAAGTCAGGTGCCTGCTCCACTGAGTTTCCTGTGATTTAGAGTCATCCTTCTCTTTTAGGTACAGAGAGGAAGATACCCCAACAAATGGAGATTTCCCTTATAAATGTAAATTTCCCTTAAAAAAGGGTAAATTCTACTCTGCTTTCAGAGTTTCTCCTGTGTCTGCAGCCTCTCAAAAATAACCAGATGAAAATAATCTTTAGGCCTAAGAGGCATATTTTGAAGAGGCATATTCTGCTATTCTTCAACACTAATAAAAGCTGTTGAGGATGACTAACAGGGTAGGTAGATATGGGAAGTAAGACTTCTCATTAGGTATAACTTTTTATATTGTTTTTAATGTTTGACCATTTTTAACTTATTGCCAAAGCAAAAAATTCAAGTCTTATGATGTTCTAAATTTACTTACAGCAAGAGACCCATTAATGAGGTAGAAACCTACATATGTGGAAGGGTGAAGGGGCAAAGTAGACATGACTAATAAGTTATCCACTCTGCAGTTAGTGAACTATTTCTATAAGTCCAAATTGAGTAAAGAATAATTTAGTTACTTAATTCATTCTTTCAAACCATGTTTATTAAGTTTTTCCTTTATGCAAAGGACAGGAATGTCAAATTATGCTGATTATTTTTTACCTCTAATGTTTATATTAATATAATGATAGTTGTAAATAGCACACAGCATTACTAATAATATTGTTAGAAAAAAAATTCAACCAAGTAAATTTGAAGATCTAATTGGTCTTATTTAATGATTCATCCCACTTAGCAACTAGAAATACACTCAGAGGGGTTGTACAAAATGGGAGGTTTTTATAGGAAGAAAGGTGGGGCAAGGGAGCTATTAGCAAAAGAAAAGAAAGGGTTATTTTTAGGGCAAGACCTCTCCTTTTGGGGAAAAGGGAATTGCAAGGGTTTTATCATGCAGATTGCCTCTTCTTCCTCTGGGGGATGGAGAGGGCCCAGCTGGTAGATTACCTCATTGGTGCTGACCAGAAAATTACATACTGGTTGATTAAGATTACATTTGTGGTGAAGGTGGAAATGACAATTAGTTTAGGTATTAAATCTAGGTTTGGTTTCATGGGCTTTAGTACAAGTGATGCCATTTTGGACCTATGGTTTTTCTCTTTAACAATGCTATCTCTCTCTTTTTCAAATTACAGTATCCCGGGATGTAAAATAAAATAATCTCCGTAGGAGAACAGTGGTTGAAGAAAGTCAATTGCACGAGGAAATAAATGAAATAAAAAATAAAGCCAAATTTCCCTGGTTCTGTCTGGAGTAGATAGCCTTGCTGGAGAAATTAAACTCACACTGTCTCATACCTCCTTCCAAAAATGTCAGGTTTTAATGGCCCAGGAGCAGGAAAAGGAGACTGGGAAGCCCTTTTATTGTAACCAGAAAGGCCGAGAGCAAGAGAGAAATCATTCATTTTCCAAAGAAAAACACAGAAGAAGAAGACAAGGTTCATAATAATGTCACCCAATCATTTAACAAAAGGAAAATGAAAGCAACAGTCTTCTCAGATCAGTAAACACGCTATTGTTAAAGAGTATAAAGAAGAGAACATTTTTCACATGAGTCAGAGATGGTGGAGTAAGGAAATAACTCTCAATCAGATATGAATCCTTAAAGTCATAGACAAAATTTGCTGCAGCACCTGGCTAATCAGAGGCTATACAAAGCTTGTTTGTCGGTCCCGGGAAAACTCCGTCTGTGGCTTATCTTTTCTGGCTAGTTTCTCTATAACTCAACACACTTCCTCAGAGAACTAAAAGCAAGCATGTGACCAGCACAGTCAGCCCTGAGTATATCAGGAGACAGGAAAGCTGCCAACAGCCCCATTCCCTGATGTCAGTCTTCCTGCCCCTAAGCAGATTTCAAAACAACATTTCTCACTCCAGAATATCTAGTGCATTCTGACAGTTCATGGAGCGGTGGAAGTGGGTCTGTTCTTTGAGGGTGTTTTGAGAGTACATCTCTTGCACTGAGTTTTGAGACCCTACATTCAATGGAGAAACATCCAGAACATCAGACCATTAAAAACAAACATACAAGACAAAATAAAAAAAGACCAGCCTTTTCAGCAATCTGCTATGCTATAATCACCTGGCTGTGTCTCCAGGGCTAGGAGCTGAATGGGATCATACCCCACCCGGGGCAGGCAGCCAATTCATTTCCTCTGGATTTGAACCCTTCCCCAAATTAGAGCACGCGCATGCGTGTGTGTGTGTGTGTGTGTGTGTGTGTGTGTGTGTGTGTGTGTGTTTAAGCCATTGTCATCTGCACTGGGAAAACTAAGTATTAAGAAGGAAGCTTGTCTAAAGACCGATATAAACTCAGAGTCTTTGTTTCACCTATAGTTGGATCCAGATAGTCCACAAATGGAGGTGGGAGAAGGTGGGAGGGTGGGAGGAGGAAGTTGAGCTGTGCAGGTTTAGTCTCTCAGTTGAAAAGTCATATTGGAGGAAATGCAGATCCCTCAATTCTATAAGGTGCAGTTAGTAGAGTTCATTTCTATCTTCTCATACTCATAATTATTCTAGCATTAGATGAATTTTGAAAATCGTTGCAAGCATTAAAAAAATATCTAACTTAGTGCCATTATGCTTTACTTTCTTATAACAAGGTAGTTAGCAGCTTGTTCTTTAACAGATACTCTACTTTCGTGGTGGGGCAGATTTGTTTCTTTTTGCATAAAAAAGATTTCAAATGTTGACATGCAAGGTATCATTCTTGTTATCATTGAAAAATGAAAAAGATAAACATACCAATCTTCTGATTTTAAAAAGCTATTTTAAAGCAATTTGAGAGTTGTTTTAAAACCATTTTGAAGCTATTGTATAGGATTTAAATGACTGGGTGAAATGGGATTTTTATCTTATTTATGATTTTCTCTATTTTCCAAATTTTCTATGACATTTAAAAAAAATTTAAAGCAAAGTTCATGTTCCTATAATTTAACAGTTATACAAGGATTGTTGCAAAGAACAGCAATTCCCCAGTCCCACAAGCCCGTATCTCCAGAGGCAACAATTTTCAACTCTTTTAACTGACTGTATTTACCCCGATATTTCCAAATATTCTTGATTTTGTAGTTTCAGGCCCTACCTGTTGACTTCCCTCTATAGTAAAAGAGGATTTACCTCTTTCATACAGGCATGACTCCCGTTCCACTTATGGCCATTCTGTCAATATAGTCACATTGTCATTTTGGCTAGATCAATTAGGTATTTACATCCCTATGACTATATAAGTCCTGCTGACCACTGAACATGTGGTTTTGTATACAGAAGATTATATTTTTTGCTTTACAATTTGAAGGAAAAAAATAATTTACACTGGCCACTTTGGAAATGTAGGTCATTCATCTGTATACTGTGTTACTCAAAGACTGGGAATTTGAGAGAGCTTTTTGTCTGACCATCCATCCGGCACATTGCTGGCACTCAGTACATAGCTGTAGAATGAATGATTAAACACGGGCCTTCAAGTGACAAGTTCAGTCTGTTCAAGACACTGATTATTTGACCAAGGTACACTATGTGAACACGCCATTTGAAATCATCGAAACGGTCTTTACTGACATTATAGCTGTGTCGAAGACTTTTTTTGTTGTAATCACATTCCTTGTTTCCCAAACTCATGTGGGCAACTTTCCCCTCACCAGAGAGCATATTTCAGTATGGAAAAGCAGGCTTCTAGTTTTTTACATACTGCTCATTTCTTCCCACATGGTGCCAAAAAACCACGTGATTTAATCACACACAGAGCTTTTGATTTTCTTGCAGTGCAGCCGAACTCTGGTGGTTTGGTTGTTTCCCACGGATTATTTTCTATAAATACAGGAGGGTGTGGATTGGCATCAGGTTGAACCTGCTCCAGGTACACCCCTCCCACTTTGCTAGGCTACATCGTGGCTCATCAAATAACCACTAGTGAACAAAACCTCTCTCCTCCTATAGTATGACTTATCAGTTAGAACCCAAGCAAGCTGTCAGGCAGCCCTTCCTCTTCCTATATGTGCTGCATATTTGCTAAGCACTGAGTCATACTTGACACTTCAGTGGTTTCACCTCACTGTAAAGCAAAATACCAACCTAGTACGTGATATTATTTTTACCAGTAGCGAATCTGCTTTTTCTTCGAGCATCATATGTAGCATCAATTTTGAACTGGCTTTTATAAGCTTCCAGAAGTAATGTGATTTATGTGTGTGTTGGCCACAAGAAGGGCAACTTTGAATTGTGCCTCTTTAGGTTGGTCTTTTCTCTATCTTGAGGTATAAAATTCATAATTTATGTAATGGGAAGCATTATTTTATGCTTTCCTTGAAGAAACACAATAAATTTACCAGGGAGGTCACTCTGATTTGAAAAATGACAAGAGTTTCAATGTCTTCATCCCACTATTTAACAAAGTTACATAATAGACTGTGTCCTGGGGAGGTTTAAACAGATCACAGGTCCAATAAAATCCAATTTTCAGATATTGCTCATTATAGTTCCAAATCAAACTTTTCTTTTTCAACTACTTGTCAGAAATCATCACTAACAGATTCACTTGTACTGGCCTTTACAGACTCACAGTAAAAATTAAATTGGAGTTTGTTCATTATATTTATGACATTATTTTAAGTTGGAGCATTTATAACACTATTTTCATCGAACCACTTGTGAGTCATTGACCCATTTATATGAATTGTGGATCAATAAAACAGTAACTATGAAAAAATGCAAAATTTACAAATGTACTCAATAGCTTGGAAACAATGCGAGGTAATATTAGCCAAGCCCCAAAATGCTGTTAACTTAATGTCAGCAGTGATGAACCAGCTAAAATGGTACTTGCAGAATATGTTTATCCAAAGATATACAACTTCAGAAACTGAAAGGAAGCATGCCTGAAGCCAGATTTAGGGACTGGGTCCACACCACTGGTTAGTGGGAGAATGAGCACGCTATGAGCACAGTAAAAGGACCTAGACCCTTCGGCTACCCGCTCCTTGTGTTAAGGTCTAGCTTTTCCCCACTGCCTCATCTAACAGCCTTTCATCACAATGTTAACAACTGTCAAGCCAACAGGGTACCTTAAACATTGCTGAAAAGTTAACCTTTTGGAAGGATCTGCTCAGACATCTTCCCTACTCACCACTCTTCCATCTCCCACCTATACTAAAAAGGCAATGCTCATTAAGAAAATGCAGTTGACTGGAGATTATCATAGTAAGTGAAGTAAGTCAGACAAAGACAAATATCATATGATATCACTTATTTGTGAAATCTAAAAGAAATGATACAAATGAACTTATTTACAAAACAGAAAGAGACTCACAGACATAGTAAACAAGCTTATGGTTACCAAAGGGGAAAGGTGGGAGGGAGGGACAAATTAGGAATTTGGGAGTAACATATACACACTACTATATATAAAATAAACAACAGGGACCTACTGTATAGCACAGGGAACTATACTCAATATTTTGCAATAAACTATAACAGAAAAGAATCTGAAAAAGAACGGATATATGTATGTATCACTGAATCACTTTGCTGTACACCTGAAACTGACACAACATTGTAAATCAACTATACTTCAATAAAAAATAAATTTAAAAAAAAAGAAAGAAAATGCAGTTGACCCTTGAACAATACCGGTTGGAACTGCATGGATCCACTTATAGGGTGACATTTTTCAATGGTAAACACTACAGTACTGCACTGTCTGTGGTTGGTTGAATCCTTAGATGTGGAGGAACCTTGGATATGGAGGGCCAACTATAAATTGTATGAGGGTTAACCCCTGCTGTTGTTCAAGGGTCACCTGTGATAGGATCACTGTGAAAATAACAATTAACCTTACATTTCAAATTTGATGAAAGTGGGTGAACAAAATTGTTTCAGGACTTTTTCCTCTGAAGCCCACCTCCCCATCCACAGACCCACTCCCCCCTCCCTCCTCACCCCGTTGTTCCACAGGGATCTTCAGTGGCCTACAATGCACAGCTTTAGAAGCATCGCTTTAGTTTTTACTTTTCTCATTTTCCTTTTCTTCTTTCTTTTCCCTAAGTTAAGGTAGACAATATAGATCATAATGAGATATGTGAAGAGACTGTTAGAAGATTTAGGAAGGTCCTCTTTGAGGGAAAAGAGGAAGTTAGTGAGCAGCATGTCAAGGGATTATGGAGCTGACAGGAAGGATGCTTATAGAGGATGCCCTCTATCTATTTCCCAATCACAAGTGATAGAAGGACCTCAGAGGTAACTCAGTTCCATCTCATTTTACAGATGAAGAGCCCAGTTTCTGAGGATTTTTTAAGGTCATGTGATAAATGTCGTAGATTGTTACATTAATGGCCCCCAATGAATCACATCTTCTCCTGGTATCCAGGTTCTAGTATAGTCTCCTCCCGCACTTACTCTGGGTTTGATCAGGTGACTTGCTTCAATCAATTGGACATTAGCAAATGTGACACAAGCAGAGGTTTGATCAGCCTTCATGGACTGGGGCATGCCTTCTTGGAACCCTGATACCCCTGTGCTGAATCATCATGCTGTGAAGAAGCTAGGATGAAAGGCCACATGGAGGTGAGTCCAGGGGCTCTTGTCCACAGCCCACAGCAAGGACCTGACACGTAAATGAGGCCATCTTGGACACGGCAGCCCCAGTTGAGCCTTTAGTTGACGGCAATAGCATGAGTGACTCAGGACATATCAACGGAAGCACTGACCGGCTAACCCACTGAATCAGGAGCAATAATACATCATTATTGTCTTAATCCTGTAAATTTTGGGCACTTTGCTTCCCCATGATAGATAGCTGACACACTGAGTTACTGGCATAGTGAAGACAAGACCCAAAGCCACTTCAGAGAACATAAACTCAGAATTCAGACAAACTTGGGTTCAACCCTAGTTCATTCACTGACTAGCTAGACGACCTTGGGTAAGTTTCGGAAATTTTCTGAAGCCTCAGTTGTTTCTTCCATAAAATGGGAATAATTATAACTACCTGAAGGCATTTTCATGAGGATTAAAAGCATTTACCAGCTTACATGTGTAGGGGAGGGAAAAAAAGTTTAGTGATTAGTAACTCAAAGGGATAGCTATAGCATCTTAACAAAGAACAATTAAATTTGTAGAGAAGGGACAAGACAAAGGAAAAGAGTTTTAAGCTTCCAAGGGCAGCAGACTGTGGGAAGGTAAATATATGGGGGAAACTAATGGAAGATAAAGGCTGTTTCCATCAGGTTTGTTGTGTAGATTCCTCTCAGTGTAATCTCTGAGCTGATAAGTAGCTTCACTGAAGGTGATTGAGAGACAGAGTCTGCTTTTAGGCAAATGAAGGGGAGGGCAGAGAGCTTTTTTTCCCAGGCATCTGATGTTTCTCAATTGCCTTCAGCTCCAAATTATCCCTATGCCAAAATGGCATATTTTGGGGTGGCATACTGTGATCCCCTACACGTGTATTAGGCTTAGAACAGTGCCTGGCACATAGTAAGTATCCAATTCACATCTGTGAGTATTAGTATTGGAGTATTAGTATTAGTAATCACCCTTGTAAGGTACATGGCACATAAATAATAAATACATGGTGGCTATCATTACTTCTCTTCTGAACTTTTCCTGTACTCTTCTTGTTTCTATCTCTTGTGCAACTGTTTTCATTATGTTGCCATTTGTTATGTACATCCTCTCCTTGCTAGCTTATAAATTTCTTTAGGGCAGGCTGTGTCTCACTCACCTTTGTGTAGACCCTCCATATTGATGTGTTAAATGACTAGGTGCTTGTAAAATAGGCCATTGATCATAACATTACAGTTTCTGTGGCGAAACACTATTATACTGTGAGCAAATATGTTTTAACAGCAGCCTTCCCTACAAGAGAATACAATAGGATCTGGCCTTCCTCTAATGCAATACAAAATACGCACTTAATTAAGTAGATGTTTACTGATATCACTAGCTGATCCAACCAACAGTTGTCTTCCTTCATCAGAGAAGTATAAATTTATTAATTTTCCCTTTTTGTGGCAGTGGAGCTATATTCTAACTATAATGTGGTTTGATGCTTTCTATATTTCTGTCTAATCTAATTTCTATAAGAAATACTTCAAATATGGATAGGTAAAAATGTATTTCTCTTTCCTCTAAAAAATAGATTATACTAGCATACTAATGAAGATAAGTTGAAAAACAGTAGAATTTTAAATCAGAACCGACATTGTATGTCATGCTGTTTTGCTTCTAATGCAACAAGATGTTTTGTGCTTTCAATAAACGCAGACTGCATAGTGACAACAGATGTAGTAAACATAGAAAATACAAAGATACATTTTGTCATCGTGAGTTTCAGACTGTAAACAAATTAAAAGGCTCCTATATTTGGCTCCTGAGAAGGCAATAGTAATACTTTGCTTATTAGGTTAAAGAATTTTATTCCTATCCAAAGGAAAAATGAATTTAAAACTCAAATACAATGACAAAACTCATATAAACTTGATTCTACACTCTACGTGAGTACATGTAGAAACGTACACATAGCTATAACTACAACCCCAGCAGGAGCTGCAAGATCTGGGAGTCAAGAGACTGGAAAGAATTATAGAAACCCATCCAAAATAAAGGTTGCTTTACAAGGTCACCCACTGAAAGATGGTTTATTAACTCTACAGCAATTAAAACAAAAAAGAAAACAGAGATGGCCCCTGTCCTGAGGGGATTAGAGTCTGAAAAAATGTAAGCAGAGATGTCTCAGGTATTATTAATAAGCTATGTCAAAAATTAAACTAAGGTGCTCACTTCGGCAGCACATATACTAAAATTGGAACGATACAGAGAAGATTAGCATGGCCCCTGCACAAGGCTGACACGCAAATTCGTGAAGTGTTCCATATTTTTGCACATATATACAATGGAATATTACTCAGCCATAAAAAGGAACGAAACTGAGTTATTTGTAGTGAGGTGGATGGACCTAGAGACTGTCATACAGAGTGAAGTAAGTCAGAGTGAAGTAAGTGTGCTAACACATATATATGGAATCTTAAAAAAAGAAAGAAAGAAAGAAAGAAAATGGTCAGAAGAATCTAGAGGCAAGACGGGAATAAAGATGCAGACCTACTAGAGAATGGACTTGAGGATACGGGGAGGGGGAAGGGTAAGCTGGGACGAAGTGAGAGAGTGGCATGGACATATATACACTACCAAACGTAAAATAGCTAGCTAGTGGGAAGCAGCCACATAGCACAGGGAGATCAGCTCGGTGCTTTGTGACCATCTAGAGGGGTGGGTTAGGGAGGGTGGGAGGGAGGGAGATGCAAGAGGGAAGAGATATGGGGATATATGTATATGTATAGCTGATTCACTTTGTTATAAAGCAGAAACTGACATACGATTGTAAAGCAATTATACTCCAATAAAGATGTTTAAAAAAATTAAACTAAGAACCTTCTATCATTTTAGATTTACATAAATGGTATCACACTGTACATATTGGGCAACTGGCATTTTCCTCTCAATGTTATATGTTTGAGATACATCTGTATGCTCCATTGTACAAGTATACTACATTTGTTTATCCATTCCATTATTGATGGACATTTACTTGGTTTATGTGTCCCTTCTTAACTCTGCAATCACTAATGTCAGGAGCTAGAAATCAACCCCAGTGTATTCACACCTGAGAAATCTGAAATGTTAGAAAACAGAGCTTTTTATTCACCCAGAGAGCCAGTGGTCACATACTGCCCAGCAAGCTACTGCATATCCTGGTGTTTGTGTGAAGAGTTTCTCTAGATTATAGCACTAGAAGTCAAATTTTTGAATCTTAAAATACTAACGTTTTGGGCTTCCCTGGAGGCGCGGTGGTTGGGAGCCCACCTGCCGATGCAGGGGACACGGGTTCGTGCCCCGGTCTGGGAAGATCCCACATGCCGCGGAGCAGCTGGGCCCGTGAGCCATGGCCGCTGAGCCTGCGCGTCTGGAGCCTGTGCTCCGCAACGGGAGAGGCCACAACAGTGAGAGGCCCGCGTACCGCAAAAAAAAAAAACAAAAAAAACTAACGTTTTAAATTTTATTATATGTTGTCAAATTGTCCTGGAAAGTGTTTGTAACATTTTATCTTCCCACCACCAGTGTAAAAGTTTACTTTTTCCAAATTCTCACCAACATTTGGTATTTATTTTTGTCAAACTAATGGGTCTGAAATGGTATCATTGTTTGGCTTTTGTTTCTTATTAACTGCCTTATTGAGATATAAGTGACATAATAGATTGCATTATGTAAAGTGTATAAATTGATGTTTTCATTGATAAGCGATGACACTCATAAAACCATTGCTGTATCATGACAAGCAATAATGAACATATCTATCATCACTGAACATTTCCTTGTGCTTCTTTGTTATCCTCCCGTTTCTCTTACCCTGCCCCAAGCCTCAGTCAATCACTGATCTACTTGATATCACTATTGATTAGTTTGCATTTTCTAGAATTTATATATATAGAATTATACAGTATGTACTCTTTTTTTATCTAGCTTCTTTCACTCAGCATAGTTATTTTGAGGTTCATTCATGTTGCTTGTAATTCATTTCTTTTTATTACTAACTAGTGTTTCATTTTATGGTTATACTAATTTGTTTATCCATTCACACGTTCACTGATAATTGGGTTGTTTCTAGCTTTTGGCTTTTACACATAAAGCATTTATGCACAAATCTTTGTGTGGACATAAGCTTTCATTTCTCTTAGGTAAGTACCTAAGAATGGTGTTACTGGGTCATATGGTAGAAATAGTTTTAATTTTATAAAAAATTGCCAAACTGTTTTCCAAGCAGTTGTACAATTCAACATTCCCATCAGCAGTGTATATGGGAGTTTCAGTTGCTCCGCATCCTTATCAACACTTGATATGGACAGACTTTTTTGCATTTTAGACCATCTAATATGTAATAGTAATAACTCTTTGTGATTTTTACATTTCTCTAATGATTAATGATTTTGAGCATCTCTTCATGTGCTTATTTGCCAGCTATACGTCTTTTTAGGTGACGTGTTTGTTCACAACTTTTGCCTATTCTTTTGTTGGGTTGCTTGTCTGCTTATTATTGGGTTTGAGAGTTCTTTATGTATTCAGAATACAAATCCTTATCAGATATGTGATTTCTAAATATTTTCTCCCAGTCTATGTCTTATATTTTCATCTTCTTAACCATGTCTTTTGAAGAACAGAAGTTCTTAGTTTTCATGAAGTACAATATATCTTTTTTTTTTGGATTGTGTTTTTGTACTGTATCTATGAAAGCTTTCCTTCATCCAAGATCACAAATATTTTCTCCTATTTATCTGCCAGAGGGGGGAAAAGATATATTAGGTGGAAGACAGCGGAGGAACATCTTTAAAGTACTGGAATATTATATCAATTGAGAATATCTGTCAAAAGCTAAGGCAAATAAAGACTTTTTTGAACACAAAGACCTGAAAGAATTCATTACCAGCAGATCTGCACTACAAGAAATGTTATAGTCCTTCAGGCAAAAGGGAAATAACACTAGTTGGAAAGTTGGATCTGCATAAAGGAATGTAGAACACAAAAATCATATATAAATATATATATATCTACATATATATATATATATATATATATATATATATATATATCAATGAGGGCATACTGGTTTTCCATTGTTGCTGTAACAAATTACCACAAACTTGGTGACGTAAAACAACAGAAATGTATTCTTTTACAGTTCTGTATATCAGAAGTCTGACACGTGTCTCACTGAGCTAAAATCAAGGCATTGGCAAATCTGTGTTCCTTTTGAAACCAAGCAGGGCCCTGTGGGGCTCCTGGGCACAAAAGCCTTTCTGTGTCCCCCATTTCTTGATTACAGGAAATAGGCTTCATTCAGCCTCCATGACCTTCCTGAGTTCCAAAGGGCAGGTTCAAACAGTTGCTAATCAGGGAAGGGAGGGGATGCAGAGACAAGGGAGACAAGCTAGGAACAGTCAAAAAACAATAGTACAGCCTTGGGGCAGGGTCCTGGTTCTCCCTCAAGGGATACACAGAACAATATCTTTGAGCTGTTTTGCAGACACTGAAGCCCCCACCAGGTGGGAGAAGTTAACTGTTTGCTGCCCACAATCAGTAGATCCCAGACCGGTTGTAACCAGAAGGTTGATGATGCTGACTGCCACCTACCTCAACACCAACCAATCAGAAGAATGTCCACGAGTGACCACGCCCTCCTCTTTGAACCATTACTATAAAACTTCTCACTACCTCCTCCAAGTTGGGGCACACAGTTTTGAGGGCATTAGCCCTCTGTGGCCCCCTCTGCCTGGCAAAACAATAAAGTTATTCTTTTCTACTTCACCCAAACCTCTGTCTCTGAGATTTAATTCGGTGTTGGGCTACAGAGGCTGGATTCAACTTCACTTTGGGGGGCTCTAGGGAAGAATCCATTTCTTCTAAGAGCTAAGGACTACCCTTAGCTCTTAGAGCTTTCAGTCCTGGCATATTATAACCCCCTACATCTCAGAATCTTCTCACACTGCCATTTTTCTGATTCACTCTTTTGTTTCCCTCTTCCACTTCTAAGACTCATGTTAATAGATTGAGTCCACCTAATAATCAGGATAATTTCTCCATCTCAATGTCCTTATTCTTAATCTCATCTACAAAGTCTCTTTTGCGACGTAAGGTAACATATTCACAGGTTCTAGAAATTAGGACATGGACATTTTTGGGGGGCCAATGTTCTGCCAATCACAGTGGTAAACATGAAAGACTGCTTTCTTATTTAAATAACTTTAAAAGATATTTGGCTGTTGAAAGCAAGGATAAAAACAATATGTTATGGGATTTATAACATGTAAAACTCAGATATATGACAACAATAGCGCACAACCCTGTAGGGGAGAAAAAGGAATGTAATGTAAGGTTCTAATACTGTATATGAAGTCATATACTGAAAGTATTGAAGGGAGACTGTGACAAATTAAGCGAGGTTTCTAATTTTACCTAATATGAGAAATGCACATTGTTGTGCATTTTTCCTTGTATTGTGAATGAGGACTTCTTTAGGTTTCTATCAATGAAGGGAATTTGTAAGGTCAGAGAGCATGTGCATATTCAACTTTACTAGAAATTGCCAAAGTAATTGTATTCATTTATAGATTTGTTAGCAATACATGAGAATTCCTGTTTTATCATGACCTTACTTGGTGTTGCCAGATTGTTTAACTTTCATCAACTTCATAGGTTAGAGTATGATATCTCATTTCATTTATTAAGCATCTTTTCATACCCTTCTACATGTTTACTTATCATTCAGGTTTCCTCATCTATGAAAGGCCTATTGCTCTGTTTTATTTTTATTTTTTGTTGGATTTATGGGAATTCTTTATATATCTGTATACTGACCCTCAGTCAGTTATATAGATTGTAAAAACCTTTACTTAGTCTCTGACTTGTATTTTCATTTTGTTTATAGGCACTATTTTGTATAGATTTTTATTTTAATGCAGTCAAATTTATTGAGATTTTCTTTGAAGGTTTGTATTTATTTTTATGTGTTGCTGAAGAAAACTTACATTTTCTTTTGAAAGTTTCAAAAGTCTTCTTCTCACATTTAAGCCTTTAATTCACCTGGAATTCAGTTTTGTTTAAGGATCAAATTGTTTTTTTATTTCCATTTGTCCCAGTTGCCCCAGTATCGGGCCAGTCTTTTGCTTTTGACTTATAATGTTACTTCTGCTATATATCAAATTTCCATAATTGTTTGGGCCTGTTTCTAAATGTTTACTATGCTCAATCAATCTATTTATCTATCTCTGACTATTAGCACACTGGTTTATTTTACTATAGCTTTGTAATAAGTCTCAATATTTGGTAGGGCAAATCTTACCTCCCTGTTCTTCAAGAGATTTGAGGGTATTCTATAAAATTCATTCATTGTAGACAGGAGAATTTATTCTCTTTATTGTAATGTTTTTTGATTGTAAATGAGCACTTACTTGCTTAAAAAGTATCTGTCAGTTTTCACCACACCTAGAAAAACGTCTAAATCCCTTACCCTGACCCGCAAAGCCCTCTGTGATCTGTCTGCAACACATTCCACCTTTTAGCTCTAGGAGTTTTAGAATTGGGTTGTCAAATTCCAAGTAAATTCATGTTTAGTTTTGTTTAAAATTGTATTTGCATTTGTAGATTTCATCTATTCTGCAATGCCATAGATTGTAAGACACATCATTATTTTATGTGCCATTAAGAAAGAAAAATCGCTTCCCATTAAACTATGACATGAGGATTTCTTATCACATTACTTTTTATTTTATACTTATTGAAAAATCTCCCTTAGACTTATTTAGATACATACTTTTATTGTATATTTTTTCTTGTTGGTCCATAAAAACGAAAATATAAGTGAAATAAATTGGTTAAGATATCCTTAAAACTTCTTGGCATTCAGAGTTTGACTTTTCTGAATCACTATAAAACTTCAATATCTGTGTTTTTTCCACACAATAATAGCTTCTGTACCATCAAGGACATTGGTAATGCAGTATTTATTATAAGAATAGTCCACCCGCTACTGTTTCTGAAATGTTCTTCCCAGCCACAGTACCAAAACATAATTCAGCTTCACCTACTTTTGAAGTATCTCGCCTTTCTTGGGTCCTTGACTGTTCTTGGCAAGAAATTATGCAGTTTCAGTCTTTCTTCTAATAAAAGAGATTTGCTTCCTTGATATCAAATTTATGCCTCCTGCTCTGTTTCTGCATCTTTCTGCATGCACCATAAATTTTCATTTTAATGCTGAATAATAATATTACCATTTTAGGACATTTGAAACAGCCATTAAACTCAACACATGTAGTCCAAAAATGCACATAACTCAATTGAAATGACAAGAATATTAACAGCTATGATGAAAAGTTTATTCATGCTCAGACAATGAGAGCTACTTCACAGTCTTTCCTGGGGAACAAGATGTAAGAAACCATTGGTTGTAAGATACATCCCAATCTTAGAGATGCTTTAAAAAGTATGTTTATAATTGATGAACTATGGTCTTTGTAGTGCAATTGTTACCTTAAAAAAATAGAGTTATAGAATTCTTAAATATCATAAATGGAGATTTAATATGGGTCTTCTTTCGGTCTTTTAATAATGTTTAGCATTTTTTCTTATAATTTTTTGCTGTTATAAATGCTATATTTTATACAATTGCGTTTTATAATTGATTATCGGGTTTAGGAACATTACTTTTGTTTTATATTGATTTTCTATTCAGTAATCCTGCTAAACCTTCTTACTAACGCTATAGATTTCCTTAGATTTTCTATCCAGATAAATAATGTTGTCTACAAATAACAGCATCATTTCTCTCCCTTGGCAGTCTATGCTTCCTAATTACTTTCCCTTTCTTGTTTCATTGGTTAGGACACTAATACAATTTGGAATAGATGTGGTTATAATGAACACATTTGTCTTGTTTAAAAGTTAATGCTTCTTAAATTTCACCATTAAACAAGAAGTTTCCTCTGGGTTTTTCAAGTTAAGGCCATTCCCTTATATTCCTGGTTTGCTGTAAATTTTAATGCCGAATCAAGTGTTAAATTTCATCATACACCTTTTCTACTAAGGTGACCATATGGTTCTTCCAATTCACTCTGTTAATGTGAATCCCATTGATAAAATTTTCTGATTTTGAACAATCCTTGCGATCCTGGAATAAAGCCTAGATAGTTGTAATACTTTTTTATGCAGGGTGTCATTTAGTTGCTATTATTTTATTTAGAATCTTTGAATCCACAATTAGATGTAACATTAGTCTATAATTTTTCTTATACCCCATAAAGTAAATTAGATAGCTCTCTCTTTTTCTATTTTCTGATACAGCTTGCATAAAACGAGTTTTGGGGAATTCATAAAACTTACCTGTAAAACTGTCTTAACCTGGGACTTTGGTGGAGGCAGATATATTTTATTATCAATTAAATTGGTTAGTAGTCTGCTCAAATTTTCTATTTCTTCTTAAATCAACTTTGTGTGTGTGTATATATATATTTATTTATTTAAATTACCCACCCCCTTTTGTTTCTTTTTTGTTCCACACTGTGTGGCATGTGGGATCTTAGTTCCCCAATCAGGGATCGAACTTTTGTCCCCTGCATTGAGAGCATGGAGTCTTAACCACTGGACTGCCAAGGAAGTTCCTTTAATTACCCATTTTATATGTTCTTTAATTTATTGGCACAAATTTTTTAACAGTATTATCTTACTATTTTTAAATTTCTACAGTAACTTAAGGATAGTTACTTTTTTTTCTCACTGTTGTGGCCTCTCCCGTTGTGGAACACAGGCTCTGGACGCGCAGGCTCAGCGGCCATGGCTCATGGGCCCAGCAGCTCTGCAGCATGTGGGATCTTCCCGGACCGGGGCACGAACCCGTGTCCCCTGCATCTGCAGGTGGACTCTCAACCACTGTGCCACCAGGGAAGCCCAATGATAGTTACTTTTTATTCTTAATTTTATTTCACTCAGTTTTTCTTGATCAGTATTTCTAAAGATTTGTCTTTATTTTGTAAAAAAAACTTTTTCATAAGTGTTTTGCATAAAAATATGTCTGTTTTCTTCCCCTGGGAATTAATTTTGTAATTTTTCAGTATCTTTATTGTTGTTTTCCAATTTAAAAAGTAATGCCTGGTCAATATTTTAAAATTTCAAAAGTAGCTGATGTGTTGAGGGTAGCAAATGACCTACTTGCTTATTTATTATTAGCTTGAAAAGTATGATCTTACAGCACATAATGTTTTAACACTTGTTATTATCAGGTATGATACATGTATTTTTTCCAAATAAAGATATCTTACTTAGGGCCAGGAAAGTATTAACCTTAATGATATCAGTTTAAACCTAAACAAAATTAATGAATTTGCTAAGTGTTATTTTGGCTCTAGACATCAACCTCCAATTTGCCACATACATTATATTCAGGATGAATCTTGCACATGCACTGCGTATAAAAATTTAACTCTGCTCTTTTAACTTTACTATACAGGTATGTATATTAAAAGTCTTCCTTTTTCTTGACTTGGCTTAATAACAGCTCACATTTCACCCTTAAATATATTGGTTTTGATTTTAATCAATTATGTCTTTAATGTCACTACTTTTCTTTCATCTTCAAAATATTTGGATTTCTCTTTTTTGGGTTTTGGAGCCCCAGTATACTCTCCATGTACACTGTCCTAGGTTCTTTAGAGCAATGGCCTCAGTTCTTCCTGTTTATGAATCTCAAGCCTCCAGCACAATGCCTGGACCATGACCAAAGATGACATTATCGATAACCACCACTCACTGAGCAAGTGCTATATTCCAGGCATTGTGCCAAACATTTTGTGTGCATTATCAAAATTTGTTGAGATAATAATTACTTTTAAAAAATCAGGCCCTCTTAAATCAAAACCACAATGAGATATCACCTCCCACCCATTAGGATGGCCACTGTCAAAAAACCAGAAAATAACAAGTGTTGGTGAACATGTGGAGAAATTGAAACCCTTGTGCACTGTTGATAGGAATGTAAAATGGTGAAGCTACCAAGGAAAACAGTATGGAGGTTCCTCAAAAAAATTAATAGTAAAACTACCACATGATCCAGCAATTCCACTTTTGTGTATATGTCCGACATAAGCAGAGTCTTGAGAAGATCTTTGCACACTTATGTTCATTGCAGTGTTATTCATAATAACCAAGAGGTGGGAGCAACCCAAGTGTCCACTGACAGATGAATGGATACACAAAATATGGTATATACATACAATGGAATATTATTCAGCCATTTAAAAAATCCTGCCACATGCTACAACATAGATAAACCTGGAAGACATTATACTAAGGCGAAAAAACAGTCACAAAAGGACAAATACTGTATGATTCCACTAATTAAGGTATCTAAAGTAGTCAAATTCTTAAAAACAGAAAGTAGAATGGTGGTTGCCAGGGACTGAGGGGAGGGGTAAAAGGGGTGTTATTTTTCAAGGGATACAGAATTTCAGATTTGCAAGATGAACAAGTTCTGGAGACCTATTGCATTAGAATGTGAATATAGCTTACGTGAGAAAAATGTTTTTAAAAATGGTTAAGATGGTCAATTTTATGTTATGTGCTTTTTTATACCACAATTAAAAATTAAATCAGGCTTTCTGACTTTAATGAAGGATGAAGAAACTAAGATTCAGAAGGTTTTATGGTTCATCCAGGGTCAAAGAACCAACTTCAAAGCACAGATCAAGGCTTGAGAGTGCTAGAGCCACAGAATGCTTTCGCTCACTTTAAATTTTGATTTTATTTTCCTTAGAAACTGACAGAATTCGGTACGTACTAAAAATATCCTCTTTTAGACCTTTTAAAGGGGAAAGTAAACCTTTTCATGCTTATTTTTAGTCAACATGACATAATGATTTGTCTTCTGAAAAGGTTCACTTCTGGACAAAGGCAAAAAATGAATATTTTCAAAGCCAACATTCACTTTCAAATAAAGTGATAAGATAAAAATGAGTGGGTGAGATCATTTAAAATCTTCAAGTATCTTGTATGGTGATTTTTTTTCAAATTGAGGTGTACTTGACATATAACATTATATTATTTTCAAGTGTACAACATAATGATTCGATATTTGTATATATTGCAAAATGACCACCACAATTAGTCTAATTAACATCCAGGGTAATATTTTAAAAAAGAAAATCTAATAAACTGTCTGACATAGAATGCGTGACCTGTGCTGAGGAAATCAAAACATGTTCCTCCACCAGGACTTCAATCTCATTGGGTTTATATTAACCTCTCCCCACTGACTGCAAAGAATTGCTGCTTTATTCTTCCTTCAATGAACTTTCCTAAATCATTTTCCTCCTTCCACCCTAAGGGTCTCTGTAGCTGGACTTTTCTGAACAGTTTTAACTCTTCTGTGAGAGAGAAAGGGAGTAACTCATACAGTGTTGTAGTAGGTTGACTAATGTTCCCCCAAAGATACCTAGACCTCATCCCTGGAATTTGTAAATATCACCTAATTTGGAAAAAGCAACTTTGCAGATGTGATTAAATCAAGGATTTTGAGATGAAGCAACAACCCTGGATTATCAGGGTGAGACCTAAATGCGATCGCATGTTTCCTTATATGTGAGAGCCAATGAGAGATAACGCAGATACAGCAGAGAAGGTGATGTGAAGATGAAGGCAGAGATTGGGATGATGTGGCCACAAGCACAGGAATGCCGGCAGCCATCAGCAGCTGGAAGAGGCAAAGAATGGATTCTCCCCTGGAGTTCCCCAAGGGAGCACAGCCTTGCCACATTTCAGATTTTGGTCTCCAAACTGTGAAAGAATACACTTCAGTTGTTTAATGCCACCAAATTTGTGTTAATCTGTTACAACAGCCTCAGAAAACAAATAAAGGTATATTCATGTGTGTCTGATCACTCTCAGTGTTTACTGAAATTGACTAGTACAAATAAGCAGTCCATGTGGAAAAATCATCTATAAAATAAATTATAAAACATCTGCCTGGCTAGAGGAGGGAAAGTCTAGTGGGAATTCATAATCAGAACATCAAAAATCAATGCATGAGGTATTAAATGCGTTACCCCTGGTCTCACAGAAGTTCCTCTAGCAACGTCTGAAACCACAGGAGTTGTGCTCAGAAGGATACTCAAGAAAACAAAGAAAATGCAGTATGCCTTTCAATCCATTAGGATCTATCAACAAAGGACATGGATGAGTAGCCAGGACGTTCTGACAGACTCCAGAGTTACTGTTATCCATAGAATTTCTGATGCCAAGTGCCAGCCTTGGCCGTGTCCTCAGATTTTGAGCTGCATGCCTGTCCTCAGTGCCTCTGGAGCTAGCCTTCAGTCTAAGCATTGAGTCCATTAAAGCTGGCCCACGCGGTCTCTGGCTTCACATTATTGTTCTGGAAAAGGGCTCTCAGCCTTTCCTGAGTTAGGCAAAAACCATACCCCCCTTGCAAATAATGACCCTGGGAGGTCAGGGACAAATAAGACCTAGAGCTGCCAGATTTAGCAAATAAACATAGAGGACACCCAGGTAACTTGAACTTCAGATAAACAAGAATAATTTTTTACTATAAGTATATCCAACGCAAGGTTTGGGACATATTTATGTTAAAAAAGTATTTGTTATTTATCTGAAACTCAAATAGAACAAGATATTCTAATATGGAACCCTAATCAGGAACAATCTCAGCCCTCACAGATTTTACACTGTGTTCAGGGGATGAAGTAAATGCGCAGACTGTGGCGCAGGCCACAGGCTGAGTCTTGAGAGCAGTACCATCCAAATACTAAAGGCCCACTGAGGCAAGAGGTCGGTTCTGCCTGGTGAAAGTAATGAGGCTTGGGGAGGCTGCAGCCACGGAAGGATGAGGAGAAATCTGGACTGCCAGACATGGGTTGAGGTGGTACGGAGGACCTTCAGGCAGCAAGCCCCCGAGTTAGGCTTGGGGGAGCTAGGATGGGGAGATTAGCACATGACCTAAAAGATGGCAGATGGGGAGAGGGTGGAGAAGGACAACAGTGACAAGGGTGTTGACCGCGGCCTTGGAGAGGTAAATAGGCTGAGATGAGTAGATGCGGGTTCATCAGTGCTCCCACCCCCACCCCTTTTGACCCACTAAGTTACCACAAGACCAAAGGCTTCTGATGTTGTCAAAGAAGCAAACCATCCAGAAACCAATGGAATCTGAATCTCTCAATAGAGGTGTTAAATTTATGGTATGAGCAAGGCATTAAGGTCGTTCTCCAACTCAAGGTTAGAAGTGAAAGAAAGAGCCACTGTGGAATCTACTCAGGATAGTGGAGTGATTAAGGAGCCATAATCTTTCTCTTTTTTTTTACGTCTTTATTGGAGTATAATTGCTTTACAATGTGTGTTAGTTTCTGCTTTATAACAAAGTGAATCAGCTATACATATACATATGTTCCCATATCTCTTCCCTCTTGCATCTCCCTCCCTCCTACCCTCCCTATCCCACCCCTCTAGGTGGTCACAAAGCACTGAGCCAATATCCCTGTGCTGTGCGGCTGCTTCCCACTAGCTATCTACCTTACGTTTGGTAGTGTATATATGCCCATGCCTCTCTCTCGCTTTGTCACAGCTTACACTTCCCCCTCCCCATATCCTCAAGTCCATTCTCTACTAGGTATGTGTCTTTATTCCTGTCTTACCCCTAGGTTCTTCATGACATTATTTTTTTCTTAAATTCCATATATATGTGTTAGCATACGGTATTTGTCTTTTTCTTTCTGACTTACTTCACTCTGTATGACAGACTCTAGGTCTATCCACCTCACTACAAATAGCTCAATTTCATTTCTTTTTATGGCTGAGTAATATCCCATTGTATATATGTGCCACATCTTCTTTATCCATTCATCCGATGATGGACACTTAGGTTGTTTCCATCTCTGGGTTATTGTAAATAGAGCTGCAATGAATATTTTGGTACATGACTCTTTTTGAATTATGGTTTTCTCAGGGTATATGCCCAGTAGTGGGATTGCTGGGTCATATGGTAGTTCTATTTGTAGTTTTTAAGGAACCTCCATACTGTTCTCCATAGTGGCTGTACCAATTCATATTCCCACCAGCAGTGCAAGAGTGTTCCCTTTTCTCCACACCCTCTCCAGCATTTATTGTTTCTAGATTTTTTGATGATGGCCATTCTGACTGGTCTGAGATGATATCTCATTGTAGTTTTGATTTGCATTTCTCTAATGATTAATGATGTTGAGCATTCTTTCATGTGTTTATTGGCAGTCTGTATGCCATAATCTTTTTGTTACAGAAGGAATCGCTGAATTGAGAGTCCCTCTCCACAGGAGCTGCAAGAGGAAAATGGGCAAGGAGTGAACGGAAGCAACAAATCTTTGTCCAGCAGTGGCGAGAATCCTTGAAGAGAAAAATTCAGGAAGGGGAGGCTGGTACTCCTTGGTGTGGAGAGGGGAAAGTAATTGGAGGGTTACTGCTGACTCATGGACTCTCAGCAAAGGACTTCCTGGGATATCATCACTTCTCCCCAGTAGTGATGGGGGTGGAGAAACAGGAATCAGGAATCTTGCACCTAAGTCCCCACCTCAGACAGAAATTTTGGCTTGGAGAGAAAGAACTGTGATATGTATCTGGGTTTGGAGGTTGGCAGAGCTGGGGGAGGGAGCTGCCTAGACACTAGCATCTTTAAGTAGGGAACATGGAAGCCCTCGTCTGAATCCCTGAACTTTTGAAATAGCACTAAGGGTGAGCTAGTACAAGACTTAAAGTCCACAGTTCAAGTGTGCGCAGGAACAAGTGCTACTGATCCGGTGAGATCAGAAAACTATTCATTGCTACCTAAATTCCTTAGATCACAAAAACTATATTTAACTGAAGATGATTTAGTGAACTCTAACTATTTACTGAGGGTGGAGAATTGTGTAATGGGGTCTTCTTCACCAAGAAAGCAGAGTATTTTAGGAGGGAGGCTAACAATTTTTCAGTGCTAAACCAAGTGTGGTTACATTCATTCTCCTTTTAAAAAAAGTACTGAATCTCTGAATATCAGCCCCAATTTCCTTGTTTATAATATATGGTAACATTTAGTCAACTCCTGAATAGCATACATAATTGTCAGATTATATTTTCTCACTTCGGCTCCTACATTTTCTGGGTGTCCATCCAGCCTGATATATGTAAGTCTTTATTTCCCACTGAGGTATACCCAGGAACATTCAGCACTACTGTATCATTTGTTCATGCCTTATACTTAAACTTGCTTGAGATGAGTAGGTGTCTTGTTTGTGCTGTCATTAGCGAGGCCATATGTTAACATAGCCATATGTAGGAGTGTTTCTATTCTTTTAAGTGTTCGAAAAAGGGCATCTCCCAAGAAGCCTTAATTGCATGTCCAAGTACAATAAAAAAGCAAAACAATAACTGAAGTCCTAGACATGCCAAATATCTATTTTATTCCATTTACTTCCAATGTTAAATTTAGGGTCTCAATGCAAAGCAAAACAAAACAAATCAGAAACTAATTTTATTATACAGCTAGACACTCTATATAACCTGGTGCCTGAGAAGACTATAACTGCATATTCTGAACATAATAGCCACTCTGTAAGTCTAATCAAACTACAGATCTTTCTTGACTTACAAAGGACTTATGTCCCAGTAAACTCACTGTAAGCTGAAAATATCCCAAGTCAGAAATTCATTTAATACATCTAACCTACTAAACATCATAGTTTAGCCTAGCCTACCTTCACTGTGCTCAGAACAGTTACATTAGCCTACAATAGGGCAAAATCATCTCACACAAAGCCTATTTTATATTCAAGTGCTGAATCTCTCATATAATTTATTGAATACTGTACTGAAAGTGAAAAATAGAACGGTGGTATGGGTGCAGAATGGTTGTAAGTGTACTGGTTCTTTTCGCTCATGATTGTGTATAATTGACGAGGAGCTGTGCCTTGCTGCCGCTGCCCAGCATCATGGGAGTATCACATCACATAACACTAGCCTGGGAAAAGATCAAAATTCAAAATTCAAAGTAACAGTTTCTACTGAATGCATATCGCTTTCACACCATCATAAAGTTGAAAAATTGTAAGTCGAACCATTGTAAGTTGGGGACCATCTTTATACTCTATGCTGATATAGCAGTCAGACCCCAAAATAAAATTATCAGTATTTCCCTTCCATGCAATCAAGAAAAGGAGAACTAAGTGTTAACGTTGAGAAGTGTTTACTGTTCTTTAATTTAATAACTGATTTTATCTTTGATGCTACTTATAAACATATATAATTTTCCCAAAGTAAGGTTCCATTTAAATACAAAATAATAAAAAGTGTTTTTCTTATAACACACATGAAGTTGTTTTTTAAAAACTAGAGGCCCATCCCTTTGAGGATTCTTCAAACTAGATTTTTCTTATTCTTTTTGTAGTTCTTCCCTTTCAAAACATTTATTCTTTACCCTTTAAAAAGAATTTATGCATCTGCTGTTTTGAAAATATTTCAAGGTCTTCTTGCAAATACACATATTATGCTCTCAAATCTTGAAATAGCTAGATTTCTGGAATATATACCAGAATTACCTACTTCTGAAGATCATAAAGTTTTTAATTTCCTCAGTTTTTGCATGTTTTCAGTTCTTATGCTCCTGGGTTTCTGAGCATTATAGTCTTAAACTATCACTTTCCTTGCTCAGTATATTGAATTGTGATGTCACCAAGTTAGAGTCACAGCTGAGAAATATCTTCCATATTAAGTCCTTGACTTAAGCCTTTGATAACGCTGAGGCTAAGGTTCCTCTGGCCTCATTAAAAGCCCAGAAGGCTGTGGGGTGGAGGCCAAGATTGGTATAAGAGGTGTCTTCCATTAGTGCAATTTTACTGTCATTCAAGTCCTGAAAAAGTTTAAAACTTCTAAAGCTCCAAACATGATGCTTGCTTGTTGATCTAATTTAGAGGGATTAAATGTTTCCAAAGGAGTTTTCTCAAGAATATGCAGATCTATGTCTGTGGGATATCTGCTATTGATTAGTATCCCTTGTGTGGCTGCACAATGGTTTATTCAATCAATTTCCTATTAACAGACATGTGGGTTGCTCCCAAACTTTTGTCTGTTCAAATAAACTCAATAAACAACCTTGTGCATATGATTTTCCAAATCTGTTCAGATGTGATTCACATTTGATTCTTAGAAGTGGGGTTGCTGGTCAATCTATAAATGAATTGGCATTTTTGCTAGATATTGCCCACTCCCCTGCCCCAACACATATACACTTTTTTAATACCTTAAGCCTCACATACAACTCTTGGGTATGATTTCTATGTAGTGTTCTTCCCCACTCCACAGTGATACTAGAGCACCGTGGCCACTCAGGGGTATAACGTTAGAGTCCTCTGGGAAGGACAGGCAGGCATGACTCCCAGTGTGACATAGACAAAACTTGTCTTCACTTCTTTTCTGTTGCTCTCTTCCTCTGTCAGCATCTGTTATGGACTGAATCCTTGTGTCCCCCTAAAATTCATATGTTGAAACCTAACCCCCCATGTGGTGGTGTTAGGAGGTGGGACCTTTGAGAGGTGATTAGATCCTAAGGTTGGGGTCTTCATGAATGAGATCAGTGCCCTTATAGGAGATACACCAGAGAGCTCCCAGCCATGTGAAGATAAAATGAGAAAACAGCCACCTGCAACCTGGAGGAGGGCCCTTAGCAGAATCTGCCCCTGATCTTGGATTCACAGCCTCCAGAACTGTGATGAATAAGTTTCTGTTGTTTATAAGCCACTCAATCTATGATACTTTGGTATAGCAGCCCCAGCAGACTAAGACAATGTCACTCTCTTCAGAGCCTTTGTGAGGCCCCAATGCTTCCCCCACACCCAGGGAACCCTGGTAATGCCTCATCCAGCCCTGCCCTCTCTCCAGTAACTTACAATGATCCTCTGACTTCATCAGGAAACATCTCTTACTTCCCCCACTGAGGCCTTGTTTGAAGATTTAGAAATAATCCACAACATCGTGCATTACTGAATGGGGATTTCAGTTAAACACTGCTTTACTCAAAGGACCAACCCTACTGGTGGGCCTAGTGACAAGTCACTGCTCTATAGGGAGGTTTTGCTCACGCTCCATTCCTCCGCTTGAAGACAAGGTGCTGAGTGCTTCCCTCCCAGTCTTCTCCAATCACGTGCCTACACAAAGGATACATCACTTGATCCTACTGAGCAAATTCCTGCATTGTCAAGTCTGATCATAGAAATATGGCCTGGTACCTGGTGAAAGAGTGGTCTCCATGTTTGTTTTTGAATAAACTAACCATAATCCTACCAGAAAACTATTTTTCAGGGAGTTGACCTTATTAAGAGTCTAGAATCAGCAAGTGGATACATTCATTCCTTTTTCTTTGTTGACCCCCCCTTCCTCCTGACCCCACCAGCTAAGGAGGTCCTAAGACGCAGTTGATAGGGCTTTTGCAGGGCACACTCCCACTGATCAAGCCAACTATTGCACTTCGAGGTGGCCAACTTGATAACACACCCTTGTATTGACTCCCTCTCATTCCCCGCTTCACTCCCCAGGTAACAGCATATACGACCTCTGCCTCAGGCTTTGCTTTCCGGGGAAATCAATCCAAGACATAAAAGGAAAAAGGAGTGATAGGAGCTAGAGTGTAGCTAAAATCTCTGATTCTAATTGAGAAGTGCTCAGAGGAAGAAAGAAATCAGACACTGGTGAGCAATGACTCAGAGAAGAATATAGCTCAGGAAGGCTCCTTAGACTGGGAGCATGAAGAATCCTTGTATGTTAAAAATTGAAGGAGAAAAAAAAGAAAGTTTGCTGGCTAAAAAGCCATGGATATTGTCGAAAGAAGTAAAAGAATTGGAAAAGGGGCTTCCCTGGTGGCACAGTGGTTGAGAGTCCACCTGCCGATGCAGGGGACACGGGTTCGTGCCCCGGTCCGGGAAGATCCCACATGCCGTGGAGCAGCTGTGCCCGTGAGCCATGGCCGCTGAGCCTGCACGTCCGGAGCCTGTGCTCCACAACGGGAGAGGTCACAACAGTGAGAGGCCCGTGTACCACAAAAAAAAAAAAAAAAAAAAAGAATTGGAAAAAATATTTGCAAATTATGTATTGCAAAAGCTGTTAACAATTGAGAAGGGAGAAAAACTAGAAAAATAGGTAAAAAATCAGAGGGTTCCTAGGAAAAGCAAAGCAAAGAGTCTCAAACATATAAAAAAAAATGCTCAACTTCACTCATAATAAGAGAAATGCAAATTACAACTACACTGAAACACCATGTCTTGTTTATCAGATTGGCAAACATTCAAGATTGAAAACTCACTCTGTTGGCGAGCTTGTGGGGAAATTGGCACTCTTATTTATTGCTGGTGGGAGCGCAAAATATTACAGTCCCTATGAAGGGGAATTTGGCAACGTCTAGCAAAAATGTAAAATGCATTTACAGTTTGACCCAGCAATCTCACTTCTAAAAGTCAAATGTAAATTACCCCTGAACAGATTTGAAAGAACACGCACAATGTTATTTACTGAGCATTATTTGTACAAACAAAAGTTTGGGAGCAACCCACATGTCCATCAATAGGCAACTGACTGAATAAACCATTGTACAGCCACACAAGGGATACTATACAGTTATTTAAAAAAAAAATAAGAATAAGGAGGATGTCTGTATTAGTTTACTGTGACTGCCTTAACAAATGATCACAAACTTGGTGGCTTAAAGAAACAGAAATTTATTCTCTCACAGTTCTGGAGGATAGAAGTCCAAAATCAAGGTGCCAGCAGGGTTGGTTCCTTCTGCAGGTTCTGGGGGAGAATCCATTCCATGTTTCTCTCCTAGTTTCTGGTCACTGCCCACAATCTTTGGTGTCCCTTGGCTTGTAGCTGTCTCACTCTAATCTCTGCCTCATCCTTCATATGGCCTTCCCCTCTGTGTCTCGAATATCCCTCTCTTTTCTCTTACATCTCGACTCCTAATTGGATTTAGGGTCCACTCTAATTCAAAGTGATCTCATCTTAAGATCTTTACCTTAATTGCATCTCCAAAGACCCTTATTCTGAATAACACATTCAGAGGCTCCAGGTGCACATATCTTTGGGGGGGCCACAATTCAACTGACTATAATCTTCACATAATTATATGAATTAATTTCTAGAATATGTCAAGTTAAAAAAGCAAAAGGCAGAACACTGTTTATAATGTGCTATATTTTGTGTGAGAAAGTTGGAGAAATAAGAATACACACACACACATACGTATATACGCATGTATATATTTTAAAACAGTAACACTGGAATAATAAACCAGAAACTAATCACAGTGGTTAACTCTGTGGATGGGGAGGGAGGTGAGAAGACAGGAATAGAAGGCAGACTTATGAGCATACTCTCGAGTATAGTTTTGGCTTTTGAAACATGTAAATGTTCTACCTATTCAAAAATAAACTTAAATATTTTTAAAACCCTAAAATTGAAAACAAATTTGAGCAAATGAACCTAACTTTACATCAGGTAATATTACTCACAGAGAAAATCATTATTTGGTGTGACATTATAATGCTGAAATCTGTATATCTTTATTGGTACACATTCTAAGATAAAAAAATTATAACAAATCTTCAACTTCATTCCATATTTTCCTAGTAGTAACATTAGTATTATGGTTTAAAAACCATTTTATGTATAAGATAGAGCAAATAAATAATTATGTTAATATTATTAGGAACCAAGATGTTCAGTGAAAGAGAAAAGAGATACAAGTAAAAATTTGTTAATTTTACTTTTTTCCAGCTCTATTGAGATATAATGGACATATAACATTATATAAGTTTAAGGTGTACAACGTGATGATTTGGCACAGGTATATGTGCAAAATAATTACCACAATAAGGTTAGTTAACACATCCATCACTTCACATAATTACCTTTTCTGTGTGTGTGTGTGTGTGTGTGTGTGTGTGTGTGTGTGTGTGTGTGTGTGGTAAGAACTTAAATTTAAGATATATTCACTCAGCAACTTTTATGTATATAATACAGTATTGTTAACAACAGTCACCAGGCTGTACATTAGATCCCCAGAACTTATTCATCCTATAACTGGAAGTTTGTACCCTTTGACTAACATCTCCCATTTCTCCAACTGAGATCACACAGTATTTGTATTTCTCTGTCTGACTTACTTCACTTAGCATAATATCTTCAAGGTCCATCCATGTTATTGCAATTAGCAGGATTTCCTTCTTTTTATGGCTAAATAATATTCCATTTTATATTTCAGGAGTAGTAAAATAGTCCCAGATGTAAGGAAAAGTCCTTCATTTCTGCAAAATATCTGCTAATAAATGGAAAAGAAATTGCAACATTAGAACAATCACCATTTTGCTACCCTCAGTGAAATAACAGATTCAGACAAAAATCATCAATGGATGCTAAAACCCTTATACGAAACCATTACATCTCCGTTACCTCATGGAGAACTGGATAGTCACATAACACCACAGATAATTTTCTAGTTAAAAAGAAAAAGCATGTTAACTTTATAATGGAGAGATCTAGAATGTAGGAAAAATTGTGAAAGACTTGGAAAAGGACCAAAGATTCCATTTTTCAAAGGAAAAGTAGATGTTGTTCAGGTTATCTGATTCCATTGGGTCTCTGGGTCTTTCACTGTCTTTGAGCTATTTTATGACTCTTTAAGTTGTAGAATACTGAGAATAATGCAAATGATTCTTGTTTATAAAAGTGGAAATTGTCTGGTAGAAATACAGTTGGTTGTTGCCCTATGGATATTGACCAATTTAAGCAAATTCATTTTAGCATTTATTCAGCCTGTATATGTGTTTGCTCTTTGGATTTTCCTTTGAACCAGTTGTAACATCTTTCTGGTTCCCTCGTTAATTAAGGAGGTAAATAAAATCTTTGACAGAAGTTCATTTTTTATTTGTCTGAGAGTCCTGAGTTTTCCCTTTTCAAAAATTGTCCTTTAACGAGCAGAAACCATCTTAACTCGGCAAACAAAGTTAGCATCACTAATAATGGACGCGTAAAAAAAAAAAATGGCTTTTTGGGGACTTCCCCGGTGGTCCAGTGGTAAAGAATCCATCTTCCAATGCAGGAGATGTGGGTTCGATCTCTGGTCAGGGAACTAAGATCCCACATGCTGTGGGGCAACTAAGCCCACGTGCCACAACTGCTGAGCTCACACGCCTCAACTAGAGCCCGCGTGCTGCAAACTACAGAGCCCACGCACTCTGGAGCCCATGCGCCACAACTAGAGAGAGAAAATCTGCATGCTGCAATGAAGAGCCCACGCACCACAACGAAAAAGATCCCACATGCCTCAGTGAAGATCCTGCGTGCTGCAGCTAAGACCTGACACAGCCAAAAATATAAAGAAAATTAAAATAATAAAATAAAATAAATAAGTATTTAAAAAAATGGCTTTTTGATGTGATGTGTATGAAGCATACAACGTCACCTATATAGCGTCCGCGTTTGGGTCTTCATTGCTGTGCACAGGCTTTCTCTAGTTGTGGCGAGTGGGACATACTCTTAGTTGCAGTGCGTGGGCTTCTCATTGCGGTGGCTTCTCTTATTGAGGAGCACAGGGCTCTAGGCGCACGGGCTTCAGTAGTTGTGGTATGCAGGCTCTAGAGCACAGGCTCAGTAGTTGTGGTACACCAGCTTAGTTGCTCCACGGCATGTGGGATCATCCAGGACCAGGGATCGAACCCGTGTGCCCTGCATTGGCAGGCAGACTCCTAACCGCTGCACCACCAGGGAAGTCCCCTATATAATGTTGTTATAAAGAATGTTTAACGTAAATCAAATCAAGCCTTTAAATCTAGCTTCCTGTTTACAGATCAATCATGGGAAAAGAAACATTTTAAAGGATCCAACAGAGAAATAATGACACAAAGTCAGAATGCGAGACATTATGCAAAATATTTGATCGTTCTCTTCCAAAAGTCAATGTCATGAAAATTAAAAAAAGAAAAACAAGTATAAATTTAAAAAGACTGAAGAGACATGATTACAATGATTCTTGACTGGATTCTGATTCTAAAAAAAGGTGATAAAAGATAACTTTTAAGCAATTGGGGACATTTGTAAAGGAAATGGATAGTTGATGATAGTAAGGGATTATTGCTTATTTTCATAGGTTTACAGTATTATGGTGGTTATGTGGGAGAACATTATGTATTTGGAGATGAATGTTAAAGTTTTTAGAAGTGAAGTATCATGGTATCCATACTTCAAAATAGTTCAGAAATGAAGCCAATAGGGCAAAAGGTTGAGTTGTTGAAACTGCTCAATTTCCTATTCTTTCCTATTTTGCTGTTGTAGGGCAAGAAAAATAATTTTCCTTCTATCCTTCTGGGTTCTTGGCTGAGGTTCCCCCTGAAATAAAGACAGATTAACAGGAGAAAAACAAAGAGAAGGTTAATAACATGTATACCTCCTGCATAGTTGGGAGATACCCAGGAAAATTTGAGTTACTGAAATAGCCCGAGCCACCACCTTAACTACTATCTCCAGCTAAAGACAAAAGAAGATGTTGGGAATGGGAAGTGGGGCAGTTATGGGCAGTTACCAGACAAAGCACAGTAAACAAGGGAATGGTTGTAAGGCAGATTTAAATCCTTGATTTCCCCATTGATAAGAGTTTCTAAAGATTTAGTCATCCTTTTCCAGGTATACAGAGGGAGACACCCTTATAAATGGAGATTTCTCTTATAAAAGTAAATGTCTCTTACAAAAGGCAACTTCTACTTGGTTTTCAGAACTTCTCTTGTGTCTGCTGATTTTAGAAAACAACCAGCTCAAGATAATCCTCTTATATTTCTGGGGTGGCAGATTCTGCTCCCCTTCACTGTATGTTTAAAGTATATCATAATAAAAATGAGAATAAAAGAAATCCTTTTGTGTGGAGGCACCATAGATACCTCGTTGAAAACAACCATGGGTTGGGAAGATCGCTTCAGTCACATTCGTTTTCCTTTTTGTTATTCATCCTTCATAATATCCCAATTTTATGATGGGACTTAAATAAAATTAATGGTGATCAATTTATAATCATATAATTATCTGTGTTCCATTTCATTAGTAACTTTTAAGTGCTAATCCCATCTAACAGGAACCTGGTGGAAGGAGTAGTAATGGGGGGTGGGCTATTAATCATGTCGACTGTTAAAGAGAAAACCACAGGCCCAAAATGGCATCACTTATGCTAAAGCCCATGATACCAAACCTAGATTTAACACCTGATTTAATTGCAGTTGTAACCTTCCCCACAAATGTAATCTTAATCAACCACTTTGGAGTTTTCTGGTCAGCACCAAGGAGGTAATCTACCAGCTGGGCCCTCTCCATTCCCCAGAGGAAAAAGAGGCAATCTACCATTCCCTTCCTCTCAAAAGGAGAGGTCTTGCCCTAAAAAATAATTCTTTCTTTTCTTTTGCTAATAGCTCCCCTGCCCCACCCTTCTTCCTATAAAAACCTCCCATTTTGCACAACTCCTCTGAGCAGGCTTCTAGTTGCTAAGTGGGATACTTCCCGATTCATGAATCATTGAATACAATCAATTAGATCTTCAAATTTACTTGGTCGAATTTTGTTTTTTAACAGAACCAACTAATTAATTTAAAATTCTATTAAATTAGATAAGACATGTGTGTGTAAAAGGTTCAAGTGGGCTGCTCCCCAGATTCAAATAAGTCATTTATGTCCCTGGGCTTCAGTATTTGGCATCCTGGCATGTAATTCAACCCCATAATTTTACTACAGAGAAATATAGATAAAGGAAATCAATTGTACTACAGGAAATATAGATAAAGGAAATAGTGACAGGTGGAGGTCAGAAACCAGGTATAACAACTCTCAGTGTACTGTGTATATTATTTCCTATATTACCCAATGGTCCTCAACAGGTGGGCCCACTGAGGGGACACTTGGAAAGGTGTTATAGATGGGAGTGCTTTGGTTGTCACAATGACTTGCGGTTGCTAATGGCATTCAGTAACTAGAGGTTATGGGTGCTAAAAATGCTGCAATTCCAGAGGGAGTCTAACACAGTAAAGAACTATCCTACCTCGGATGCCACGAGTGCACTCCCCTCCCTCCCACATACACACACATTAAGAAACTGCTACCCAAACAGAACTTAATGCCAATTTGGCTGATTAAATGCACAATGTAATACCATGAAAATTCAAAACAGGGAAGAAAAAGATAATTTATTTTTAGCCATTAATATTTTTAAGAATCAAATTTTATTCTTACTAAAACTTGTTTCATGTTTTCACTAAATGTTACCTGGATTTTCTAGTCAAATATCAAATGGAAGAACTGTGAAACCCTAAAGTGTGCTGGGGCAATCTTGAGATTAAAACCACTTCATGTGGGCTTCCCTGGTGGCGCGGTGGTTGAGAGTCCGCCTGCCTTTGCAGGGGACACGGGTTCGTGCCCCGGTCTGGGAAGATCCCACATGCGGCAGAGCGGCTGGGCCCGTGAGCCATGGCCGCTGAGCCTGCGCGTCCGGAGCCTGTGCTCCGCAACGGGAGAGGCCACGGCTGTGAGAGGCCCGCGTACCGCAAAAAAACAAACAAACAAAAAAAACACTTCATATAAAACTTATGTTGACATAAGCTGTGAACCAAAACTAGAATGAACTGAACTAATTTACTAAGGAGCAAAAGCCCCTCCCTCTAATAAAACAAATAAAAACAAACAAAACAAACCAAATGAGAGAACTCATTTGACTTGAAATTGAACTCCTTTTTGTTTTCCAAACTCAGCGAACTAGAGGGGAAAGAAGAATCACAATGTGATTGAAACAAACCAGTATTTCATTCTTTTCAAGACCATACAAAACAACAATAATAACACAGTCAAAAGGCTGTGGTTAACTGGAACCCATAACTGTCCTGTATATTGTAGACCTTCTGTATTCTTATGAGTAATACATCTGTCACATTTTGCACTTATCTTACCAACCAGTGTTCAGCAGATATTCTTTAATTTATTTTAGAGACAAGAACATGGAAACAGGATGCGTAAAATGTTCCAGAACGCACTTAGTCATCCTGAAATGCTATGGTATATCCATTCATTTAACTCTAAGCTGAGTACCTATGTGCCAGACTGTGTCGGGCACACTGGTAAGCACTGGAAATAAAGTGTCTTGATTTCAGTAAGACATTTGACAGAGTCTCATAATATCATGGACAAAATGTAGAAATTTCTTTGGCATTCAAGAAGAATTATCAAATTTGTAATTGATTAAGTAACGATACCAACAAGGTTTTAATTAATGGATCAACACCAACCAGGGTGGAAATCTCTAAGATCATACCTATTCTTTGTCAGTTATCTTCACCACTTTTACTAGCAATTTAAATGAGGATACAAAGACTTCCTTAGTGTGAGGTTATAGAGAGAATTTCACAGGCTGAAATGATGTGCCCCATAAGCAAGATGAAATTTAAGAGGAATAAATTCAATGTACATTTTCACGTTTAGTTTAAATAATTCCATTATACAAGTTCAGAATGGAGAAGACAAGGCCGTTTGGGTATAAAAAGAATTAGGAATTTTATTTATTCCCATATAAGATCAACTTGAGCCAATACTTTGACATGGCCCCTAAAACCCAAATGAAACCAGAGCCCTGTTAGAAGAAGCAAAGTATCAAGATCACTGATTTGCAACCCTTTCTATCCCAACACACCAAGGGCTAAAACAATAAGAAAACCAGGGCCATATCTTTATCTAAAAATGTATGTCATATATCATTTATATGTGGAATCTAAAATATGACACAAATGAACCTATGAAACAGAAACAGAATCACAGACATAGAGAACAGACTGGTGGTTGCCAAGGTGGAGGGGGGTTGGGGGGATAGAGTGGAAGGTTGGGATTAGCAGATGTAAGCTTTTATATATAGAATGGATCAACAACAAGGTCCTACTGTATAGCACAGGGAACTATATTCAATATCCTGTGGTAAACCATAATGGAAAAGAATATGAAAAAGAATATATATGTATAACTGAGTTACTTTGCTGTACACCAGAAACTAACACAACACTGTAAATCAACTATACTTCAATAAAAATAAATAAACTCAACCAATAGACATATCCACATTGTTCTTCAAATGGTTAGGTCCAAACGGTTCAGTTAGGTTAAAAAGGGGAAAAAAGGCAAAGAAACACTGAACATGAGTAATCTGCTGACAACATTCATACTTTACAACAGTGACTCATCAAACCATTTAATGTGAACTTCAACAGCTTTTAATCAGTTCCTTATGCAAAGACATGATTTGATTTGGGCTTTCAAATGACTTTATCAATCATTCCCATGGTTCCAGGAATATTGAAAAACAATGTTCTTAGTACAAAAGGTTTGCCTATATTAACCTTCCACCATATGATAAACCATAATGGAAAAGAATATAAAAAAAGTATATATATGTACAACTGAATCACTTTGCTGTACTGCAGAAATTAACACAACATTGTAAATCAACTATACTTCAAAAAAGAAAAAGTATATCATAAGAGAGTGGAGGGAAAGGAGGCAAGTCCACTGGCAAATGGAGTTTTAAAGAACCTCTTGGATGACTGATCATCGAACTCACCTTGCTCACTCTGATCTATATCCAGGTGGGTATTTGTTCCATGATACATTTTAAGAAGAATATTGACAGCAAAGGTAAGTGCCGAGGAGAGAAATTAGGATAGTAGGCACTTGACAATTCATAAAATGAAAACTAGAAGGAAATTTTTATGTTAAAAAAAAAGAAAAAAAAAAGACTAGGGGATTCATAAAACAACATATCATGGTGGATCATAGCCTAAGCTCTGGGCTCAAGGAGACCTGGGTTCAAATCTAGCTCTACCAGCTCATACTTTGAGTCGTGGTCAGATCAAAATAGAAGATACAGGATTAAATAGAAATTTAAGGAATCCAGAACCCAATTAGGGGCAAAAGGAGTTAGCTGCCACCTGAGTGGGGTTGCAGATTTCTAGCTATCCAAATCAGGTGGCTAAAACTTTGTAGCGAAATATGTGGCATTGGAATCTCCCATGAACCAAGTGACTATTAAAAAAAAGAAAGGGTTCCCTTGGTACTTGGTGGCTAAGGTAGAATCATCTGGGAAGCATGAAGCTCTTAAATCCTAAATTTTGGTCTTGAATCTTTGACTAATAAGCAGACATACTCTGATGGCCAAAGCCATCTTCTAACCTCAGCTCAATCCACCTGATACGGTAAATCTGCTACCCTTATCTGAGTGACTTTTCAACCCTGGGGAGAATTTAGAATGATATAATGAAGTAAATAGCCATCATAGTAATGCTTTTATGTAAATTCAAACTAATCTCTTGGTAATGTTTAAGAGAATCTGCCATTTTAGGAAATCTGTCAGATCTGCCTTGAGCAATTTATTTTGACTTGCAGTTTCAGGTAAAAAAGTACAAGAGAATTTCACTAAGTGCATTAACAGTATTGAAATGTTTAAGAGAACTCAAGATTCAGCAGACTTGCAGGCTTAATTTATTATCTTCACCAGAGTCATTTAACCACCTAGTAGGATTTTGTTTGTTAGGATTATACTTATGCCTTGTCAGGCATTTGAAGGGCTTGACAAGTTCAAACGTATTAAATATATGAGTGTAGTTTTAAAAGAAGAATTAAATAAGTTTATAAATGAGATTGTTTAAAGTGAATTTAATCTTTTTGAATTGTGTTGACTATTAATCAGAGAACAATCGAAAGTAATTGCCCATATTTTGTACACCAATTACAAGATTTATAAATAGCATAGCTAACAATATTCGTGAACTGAACTTAACACTTTTTAAGAAAAAAAATGTAAATGTATTTAAAAAGCAAATATTAATATAAAACCCAACTAACAGTAGATAGTCCAAGAGTTCCCATAGGTCATTAACTAACTTAGATTGACATTCTCTTGGTATGTCACCTTGTCACCTAGATAGCAGCCTCATCTATAAAATTCCTAATGTTTTTGTGAAGATTAAATGCGATGATGTATCTAAATCCAGATATTTAGTCCAGTATCTATCATAAAGTTTCACTTGACAGAGCATTCTATATATAAAAGTCCTCAAAAGTATGGATTTAATTATGTGGATTCATTGTCAGGTGGAAGAGGGACCAAATGCATTCTGTAATGTCCTGGAGAATGGAGCTGGTAATTCCACAAAGGTGAAGAAAAATATAGGTACTTATCTGTGTTCTAGGCAGTCTGCTAAGTGATTTACATACATTATTTTGTTGATTCCTCACAATATACTGGTATTATTTGGGTTTAATCAGAGAAGCAGAGTCACTGTAAGTAATATAAGAGATTTATTCTAGGGATTAGACCTTACAAAGTCATGGGAGCTGGATAGCCTATGTATAGCTCTTGCTTCTGTATCTGGTGTTGGACCTAAAGTCAGCCTGGCCAGTGGTTGGGAAGGGAAAATGGCTGTAAAGTGGGGAAGCGCGAGAAGGAGCTGAAACCCACACCTGTCTCTCATCAGAACTCATATTGGCCCTATTAGTTTCACACTGAAATCTTTGTTGGTCTCTAAGCCTCCAACTTCGACGATGCAGGGGACCTTCCAAAGAGCTGACACACTTCCCCATGGAACTGCACACAAAATTGGTCCAGGATTCTGAGATTCTGAGGGAAAAGATCTTTTTTTTTTTTTTTAGAAAGCTATAAAATATCTTTAGAGAAAAGTAAAAATATAACATTTAAAAGCAAAAATAATACATACAATTACATATAACCCAGATGAGAACAGAATATATGTAAGGTATGTGACCAAAATAATATACAAGATATATATGGGTGTAATAATATCTTCTAAATGAGAAAATTATATGTGAGATAGAATGAAAATAATATATCTCCTGTACATCCCCCATTACAGCACATACTCAGGGTTCCCTGTGATTTACTTGTCTTTCTCTCTTGCTGGACTACGAGGCATTCACAATTCAAGGTAAAGCTTTACTTATCTCTGTTTTGCTCTGTGGACCTGGCACATAGTAGGTGCTCAATAAATGTTTATGAATGAACAAATGAATATCTTCTTTTTTAAAAAAAAATGATACACATGAAAACTCTAAGTATACCAGGAATGTATTTGACAAGTGAATAAAACATAGAAAGTTGTATATTCCTAGACAGAAGACCCGTGACGGAAAAGATCTGGCAGGAGTTGGAGGAGCTGCAGGCCCAGTGGCTGCCCGGCACAAATGATGCAAACCGGAAGGTCTGTGATGATGCCAGGGAACTGCAAGAGCACCGACTCTACACTCTTCTTCTTGCCTCACTCTGACCTCCAATTTCTCCTGTAGGCAACTCTAACCCAGAACCAACCAAGGAAGGGAATTTGAGGAATCTCAGTTCCAACTTAGCAAAATTGATACAATGCTAAGCCACCACTGTCCTGTGAGCCCTATTTCAGAGAAACTGGTTTAGGAGGTTAAATAACTTGTGCAAGGGAACACAGATGGTAAGTGGGGGAGCCGGAACATGAACACAAAGGCAGTCTGGCCCAGAACCTGGGCTCTTAACCACTGCCTTCTACTGCCTCTCTCTAATGCTTGAAAATTGAGGAAAGCAAGTTTCAGCTCAATGGAAAGATGACCTGTTTAGCCATATGAGTTCACCCACATTGCAACAAGCTGCCTTGCAAAGCTGAGGGTTCCCTGTCTCAGATGACGCTCAAACACACGCTGGGTGGCCATCTGTCAGAGACATTACACAAGAGAGTGCTCACCGGAGCTCACCGGAAGGGAGATGGAACGGGGTGGCTACTAAAGGCATTTTCAACTCCAAAATGCTATGTTTCTAGAACATACAGTTCAGAGCAACGGTCTAAACTCACCATGTATCAGGACCATAATGGAAGGGATGGAGAAGCAGAGGACAGAAGCCCTCAAGAGTGAGCAGGAAAGAGACTTGGCCAAACTTTGCCCAATAGTGCCAAAATCCACTGTGAGAAAAATAAAAATTACGGTCAACCCAAAAGCCGTTTCACATAAGGATGCCACACAATCAGCTATACAGTGGTGATTTTTTTTTTTTCCCTGTGAGTTGATTTCATTTCCCAGAATGGACAGGCCATTTTTCTTGTTGTGTAGACATGATCGTTAAAAGTCCGGTGAAGGATCACAAATTCAGGCACACTGTGCACAGACTCTTTAAAATGAAAATTTAATCAATTGAAGGCATGGCAAAAAGTTTGAAGCAAATATCCAAATATTTCAAAGAACTGCTTAGAAATGAATTTTCACATTTGAAGCTCTGCCAACATAAACACATAATAATGAACCTTATGTCTTGGTAACAGTTTAAAAAAATTAAAGGAAAAAGGCAGTGACTAGTCCAATGTTTCTGCAGCAGATGCATCCTGATGACATCTTTCCAAAGCAGATAGTACAATAATTTTCTTTTACTCCCCTCAAATTCTACACAAGCTGGTTAACCAACGATACAAATTGGAGGTCATGGAACATCTACACAGATATTAGATGAAACTGACTTCTCACCAAGAAAAACCACAAATGAGTAAAGTTGATAGATGAACATTTAAAAATCTCAAAGCCGATAGATGGAAATGCCATGAGAAATGTTATTGCGATATGAGGATATCTCTCTCCACCCTCTCCTCCTGCTCTCCAACCAGGAAGCTGACCTGAATGGACCACATTAGTGGGCACCATTGCTCTCTGGCTTCCAGTAGGAAGCAAATAAGCAGCACCAAAAAATCAGAGGGTGGAAGGAGAGTGAAGTCATGGTATCCTGGCACTCTTCCACTCTTCTCACAGGGTCACCTTGGGTTAACTGGGTCCCTTGACAAAAGATTGTGTTTCTTTCAAGTCTCTCTCTCTCTCTCTCTCCCCCGCTCTCATCCTCTCAATTCCTCATCCCATTGGGCCTAGAGGTGGTAAAAACTCGCCACTGTTAATAGCCTCAGAGAACTACACTCTTCCCTGTGGTCTCCCTACTCCCTGCCCACCTCTTTGTCGACAATTGGCTTGTTGAACCCTCCTCAAATTCTCTTAATTAGAGGGATGCCTTTTGTTTCCTGCTGGTGTAACTGAAATTCGGTCTCTGTACCCTGATAGCGAATTGAATCTCGGAGACAGAGTTTTGGGTGAAGTAGAAAAGAATAGCGTTATTGCTTTGCCAGGCAGAGGGGGCCACAGAGGGCTAATGCCCTCAGAACTGTGTGTCCCGACCTGGAGTGGGTAGTAAGGAGTTTTATAGTAATGATTCAAAGAGGAGGGCATGGTCAGCTCATAGACATTCTTCTGATTGGTTGGTGGTGAGGTAGGTGGCAGTCAGCATCCTCAACCTTCTGGTTCCAACCAGTCTGGGGTCTACGTGCTTGTGGGCATCATACAGTTAACTTCTCCCATCTGGTGGGGCTTTCAGTGTCTGCAAAACAGCTCAAAGATATTGTTTGTGTATCCCTTGAGGGGGAACCAGGACCCTGCCCCAAGGCTGCCCTATTGTGTCTTTTAACTGTCTCTGTGTCCTGCCCCCTCCCTTCCCTGATTAGCAACTGTTTGAACCTGCCCCACTGGAACTCAGGAAAGGTCATGGAGGCTGAATGAAGCCTATTTCCTGCAAACAAAAACTGGGGGCACAGAAAGGCTTTTGTGCCCAGGAGCCCCACAGGGTCCTGCTTGGTTTCACTGGGAACCTGATTGATATACACTGAATAATTAATACGCTAGTCATTATGAGATCTTAACATCAAGGCTATGTCCACTTTTTTTCAGAAAGTTAGGGCACAATTTTTGCATTTCCACTGCTGAAAATGATAATAAATAAGCGAGATGATTACACCTAGAGTTTAGTGTTGTTAATATTTTGGGTTCAGGAGCCAGCATGCCTGGGTTGAATCTCAGCTCTGATGCTTACTAGTTGTGTGAGTTTGGGTAAATCATCTAACCCAGTGAGTGATTTTCAACCCAGGGGCAGTTTTGCCCTTAAGGGGACACTTGGCAATGTCTGGAGATGTTTTGGTTGTCACAGCTGGGGACAGGGGGTTGCTACTGGCATTTAGTCATGAGTAGAGGTCAGGGATGCTGCTAAACATCCTACAATGCACAGCACAGCCCCCTACCACGAAGAAATATCTGGTCCAAAATGTCAATAGCATGGAGGTTCGGAAACCCTGATGTAACCATTGTGTGCCTTAGTTTCCTAATCTATAAAATGGAGCTAATACTAACATATACCTCATAAGATCGTCTGAGGATTTAGTGAGCTAATACATGTAAACACTTAGAACAATGCCCGGGATATAATATATGCTTAATAAATGTAAACTGGCATCATCACCACCATCTTCATCATCATCATGAGGCTCTCCAAGAGCTCAGAACACAAAGACAGCTTGCTCAAAGACAGGCAGTTATGAAGTCATTATGAAAGATAACTAATTCCACCAAAGTGCTATGAAAGCAGAGATCTTGTCTGGCTTTACTCTGCTGTATCCTCAGCACTTTTGTGTCTAGTATATATTTGATTTGTTGAATATTTTCAATATGGCATCTGTTTGTTCATGAGTAAGATAATGGATGTAATGTACCCAGTAGAATTCCTAGCATACAGTAGGTGCTCAATGGTAGTGGTGGCTGGGGACGTTATAGTAGATGTTATTAACAATCCATCTTTTGAGCCTGAAAACAAGAATCAATGGGTATCTTTTTTCACTTTCTTGCTCAAATCTTTTAAATTTTATTTATTAACTGTTCAAAAACTCAAAGCCAAAATGAAACTCCCAGATAAGTTATACAATTTCTAAAATTGCAGAATGTATATTTATGTTATCCACCTATTTTTAAAAGGTGTTGATTTAGGATTATCTTAAGCAGCAGTTTTTTAATCTTTACTTTTACCTTGCTTCAGTCCAACAAAAAGATTTGAATTGGATTACCATTTTACAAAAGTAAGCATGGTGACCAGGGGAAAGGGAAAATGACAGTAGGAAAAAAATAGATGAAGCAAGGAGTTAAGTTAGAATTCCCCAAAATACCTTGTAAGAACCTGTCCACTTGCTAGAGGGCCACAAATTTAGTAGATAAAGGCCAAAAGTAATACCTGATCCCTCATATATGTCACAGGGCCATACAGTGAAAAAACTACAGGAAAAGAACGTTTATTCTTAGCAATGAAACATGAGAGAAAGTTTTCCCTATATAGGGGGTGCTGAAATGAAATTAATCTCTTCAGTGGTTTCTAGATAGGGAAGTCTATAGTTCATAGGGCTATTCTTTATAATGCCCTGCAGTATAGACCAAAGGTGTAGTGCTAAAGCACAATCCAATAAAAGCAGCTCTACAAAGGGCTAAAATAACACAGCTCAGGTAGCCTCCCCTAGTCTTGGGCTAAGAGAGTGCTCTAAGGAATTGCCCGATAGGATGTCCTCAGGGCAGCCATCTTGGAGCAGTATTGTTCACACATTGGCTCAGGTGGGGCCTGGGGAGTCTGTGGTCATACCTGGGTGGGATGATCTGCTGACAGCAGCTGCTTGAAACTGAGGGGCTTGATGATGACAAAAAATATTTCACATTTATAAAGTATTTCTTGGTGCCAGGCATTATCCTAAGGGTTTTAGTGAAAGCTGAAGCGCCAAGTCTCTTAAGGCCTAGGCTTGGAATTGGCACCATATCACTTCTGCCATATTTTATTGGCCAAAGCAAGTTCCAAGGTCAGCCCATTTTCAAGGGGAGGGAAATAGACCTCACTTCCTGATGGGAGGTGCAACAAGCACATGTGAAGATGGGAGGGATTGCTGGCAGCCATGCTTGCAAACAATCTGCCTCAGGGACCAATGACACCAGGGGTCTCTGGTTTTGTTACTCTTGTTCTCTCACTCTCTAATGGTCTGTCATGAATGACATTCTCTCCGTGTGTCCCTAAATTCATTGAAGGACATCATATCAACATCTCTTGTATACTTATGAAACTGAGCAGGACCCTGTGGGGCTCCTGGGCACAAAAGCTTTTCTGTGTCCCCTATTTCTTGTTTGCAGGAAATAGGCTCCATTCAGCCTCCATGACCTTAGGGCAGGTCCAAAGAGTTGCTAATTAGGGAAAGGAGGGGATGTGGAGACAAGGGAGGAGCAGTTGAGAAACAATAGTGCAGCCTTGGGGCAGGGTCCTGGTTCTGCCTCAAGAACAGTATCTTTGAGCTGTTTTGCAGATACTGAAACCCCCACCAGGTGGGAGAAGTTAACTGTATGATGCCCACAAGCACGTAGACCCCAGACTGGTTGGAACCAGGTTGAGGATGCTGACTGCCACCTACCTCACCACCAACCAATCAGAAGAATGTCTATGAGCTGACCACGCCCTCCTCTTTGAACCATTACTATAAAACTTCTCATTACCCCCTCCAGGTTTGGACACAGAGTTTTGACGGCATTAGCCCACTGTGACCACCTTTGCCTGGCAAAGCAATAAAGCTATTCTTTTCAACTTCATCCAAAACTCTGTCTCTGAGATTTAATTCGGTGTTGGGGTACAGAGGCCGGATTTGGCTTTACTTACTCTCAATACAAAAGACTTCTGTGCTAAGGAGAGAGCATAGCCAGGTTGTCACCAGGGAAAATCATTTCAGATACCACAGCAATCCCATGGGAGAGCTCAGCTCAGGTCAGGAGAGCCAGAGCACCAAGCATGCCACAGCTTAAGGGGCTGGTGCACTGTGAGAACATTGATTTGACTCTAGGGCACAGGTGGGCAAGACTACAGTCCTCTGGCAAAATCCTACCACCAGCCCTTTTTGGAGATAAAATTTTATTGGAGCATAGCCATGCTGGATCTTTTTTTGTTTTTTTTTTAAATTTATTTTTGGTCAAGATTTTATTTTAATTTTTATTTTTTTAACATCTTTATTGGAGTATAATTGCTTTACAATGATGTGTTAGTTTCTGCTTTATAACAAAGTGAATCAGTTATACATATACATATATTCCCATATCTCTTCCCTCTTGCATCTCCCTCCCTCCTACCCTCCCTATCCCGCCCCTCTAGGTGGTCACAAAGCACCGAGCTGATCTCCCTGTGCTATGCGGCTGCTTCCCACCAGCTATCCACTTTACGTTTGGTAGTGTATATATGTCCATGCCACTCTCTCACTTTGTCACAGCTTACCCTTCCCCCTCCCCATATCCTCAAGTCCATTCTCTAGTAGGTCTGTGTCTTTATTCCCATCTTACCCCTAGGTTCTTCATGACATATATATATATATATATATTTTTTTTTTTTTGCAGTACGCGGGCCTCTCACTGTTGTGGCCTCTCCCATTGCGGAGCACAGGCTCCAGATGCGCAGGCTCAGTGGCCATGGCTCATGGGTCTAGCCACTCCGTGGCATGTGGGATCTTCCTGGACTGGGGCACGAACCAGTGTCCCCTGCATTGGCAGGCGGACTCTCAACCACTGCGCCACCAGGGAAGCCCCATTTTTTTTCGTAGATTCCCTATATATGTGTTAGCATACGGTATTTGTCTTTCTCTTTCTGACTTACTTCACTCTGTATGACAGACTCTAGGTCCATCCACCTCACTACAAATAACTCAATTTCGTTTTTTTATGGCTGAGTAATATTCCATTGTATATATGTGCCACATCTTCTTTATCCATTCATCCGATGATGGACACTTAGGTTGCTTCCATGACCTGCCTATTGTAAATAGTGCTGCAATGAACATTGGGGTGCATGTGTCTTTTTGAATTATGGTTTTCTCTGGGTATATGCTCAATAGTGGGATTGCTGGGTCGTATGGTAGTTCTATTTGTAGTTTTTTAAGGAACCTCCATACTGTTCTCCATAGTGGCTGTATCAATTTACATTCCCACCCATGCTGGATCATTTATATGCTGTCTACGGATGCTTTAGCACTAAAACAGCAGAGTTGAGTAGTTGCAAAATAAACTACATGACGCATAACACCTAAAATGTATACTGTCTGGCCCTTTACAGAAAAAACTTTGTAATTGAGTCACTGGGGAGAATATTTAGTAATGGCACTTTTTCTTATACTTAATTTTGTCACCAGAAATTACACTGACCCCAGGGTTTACTGTTTACCTGGAAGAAATAGGCAGTTCCTGGGCCAGTCCATACAATTCCTTGAGGACACAAGAGAATGTAAAGCTTTCAGTAATAGAATTTAAAGGTGCAAATCTACATGATGCTTTTTTTTTTTTTTTTTTTTTGTGGTACGCGGGCCTCTCACTGCTGTGGCCTCTCCCATTGAGGAGTACAGGCTCCAGACGCGCAGGCTCAGCAGCCATGGCTCACGGGCCCAGCCGCTCCGCGGCATGTGGGATCTTCCCGGACTGGGGCACGAACCCGTGTCCCCTGCATCGGCAGGCGGACTCTCAACCACTGTGCCACCAGGCAAGTCCTACTTGATGCTTTTAAGTCAAACCAATTTGTGCCCTTAGCACTTTTAGAACCTGTTCTCAAGTCTTCACTGGCTCACTCTCTCCATGCAACCCTCACATTCTCCCCAGGGAAGAGACTTGCAGTAGGTTTTCTATGCTAAGAGATTTTCTAAAAAATCATCCAATAGGCAAATTGGTCATCCTCAGTGGAAAATCACTGTACCAATTCCAGGAGAACCCAACAGAGCTCATAAACTCTGTTAACCTAGTAGTACGTGAACTTTCTGAAAAACTCAAGGTAATTGTAGAGTCCTGCCCTTTGCCTTCACTTGATTGTATACATGAAGGATTTTTTTTTGAAATATTTAACTTTAAAAGAACAGTTAATAATGTGAAATTGTGCTGTTCCATGAGAAATTATTTTTACTATGTTTTCATATGCAAAATACAACCAAAAGGTGAAATTTAACATCCTGTTTCCTTGGAACCCTTGAAATTCTGCTCCCATGCCTAACAAGAATATATTTTTGAACTTTCATACTTAAAAAGTTCTCAAACACACATTCCCACTGACCCAGCAATTCCAGTTCTCGAGTTTTCTCCCCAGTTCATGATATGGTATAGTTCAAGGTTATTTGTAGCAGAATTATTTGTAATAGCAGGAAATCATAAATAACCTAAATATCCATTAATAAGGGACTGGTGTGAAAGCAGTAACAGACAATACCTCGGCAAATGGGCATGGCTGTGTTCCAACAATTTATTTAATTGTAGTAGATCCACATGATGAATTAAAAGGAATGAGGAAGATCTTTGAAATGTTATATAGAACAAGTTCCAGGATTATTGCTAAGTGAAAAAAGCAAAGTGTAGAATAGTATGTATAGTATTTCATCATTTGTGAAAAGAAATGGGAGGGAGAGAATAGATACAATTTACTTGTATGTGCATTAAATGTCTCTGGAAGGACACACATAAGAAATTGATAATATTATCTGTCTTCAGGGGTGATTGTCAGTCAGGGTCCAGCCTGAGAAACTACTCTAGGCATTTCATTCAGAGGAAATTTAATACAGCAAATTGGTCACACAGGTAATAAAGAGTTACGATGCTAACTAGGAGACTATAAGCTACCCCAGAAATTGTTAATAGCAAAAACTGTCTAGTATTCATGGGGCTGAAGAGAATCAGGGAGGAAGTGGTGTTACCAGATCTGAGAAGCTGGGCCAATGCAGCAGTAGTAGAACCCGGGTGGGAGCTGCCCAGAGGGAGCTGGGACCACAGAGGGTGAGGCTGACTCACCCTCTGACCACAGTGTGGGAGCTAAAGCCAAAAGAAGTTGCAGCAGCAGCAGCACGTTTTACTCAAGCACGAGGGGAGAGAAAAACACATTGGCTCTGCCCTCCTCCCACCCTCCAGTCTTTACCAGTGCCCCTCCTCCCATCGCCTGAAACTACCCATAAGCCATCAGGCAAGGGAGTCTGGGAAATGTATTTTCCTGCAGTGCAGAGCAGAGCAGGCAAAGGGCAGTGATTTGTGAAGTGGATTTGTGAAGCAGGTAAATGCCCAGCCCAGAAGACCTGGGAGACAGCACTAACAAGGAGACATTTTAATGTTTACCCTCTTATGCTTTCTGATTTTTGAACCCTGTGAATACATTGCCTATCAAAATGAGTAAAATAAAAATAAATTAAATAAGTGCATAATGGAGTGTGCATTTTTTTTATTAGAAGATGAGATTTCAAGCTAAAAATAACTAAATGATCACTATCAGGGGAATGGTGAAAATATAGTGCATATGGTACAGTAAAATACCACGCAGCTATTCAAAAGAATGAATCACAGAATACCTCTGAAGGACACACAAGAAAGTGCTACCAATTGATGTCCAAGGAGAGATAGGCTGGGTTGTTGGTTGTGGAACAGGTAAGAAGACTGGGAAACAAGAAAAGCACATAGGAAAACCACTGTATACCCTTTTGCTCCTTCTGATTTTGGTGCCACATGTATGCATTACCTATTCAAACTAGAAATCAAAAAATTTTTAATTGTGGTAAAATACATGTAACATTAAATCGGTCATCTTAACCATTTTTAGGTACACACCTGATGGAACATGAAAGGTCTGGGTCCTTGATGGCACTGAGGAGTCCCTAATCTAACCCACCTGAGTGCCACCTATCTCTGGATTTCTTGTTAATGGGAAAATAAAATTTTCTGGATGATTTAAAGCAATTCTGATTGTGTTTTCTGCTTCGTTCTAGTCTTACTTGGTATGATCTCCTGCATTTTACATGCTGTCATCCTCCTGTATTTTAATTCCATTATATCTTAATGTCTCCTTAGTTATCATTAAAAATATGTACCACTTTCTTATTCAGCTTTACTTATACTTTTACTAATTTCTTTGTTCTCATGCTTTCTGTCGGATTTCTTGTTTCTTTGTTCAAATCTTTCTTTCACATGAAACTGCTTTGCTTCTTTTCTCAGCAATGATTTGTTAGTGGTAAATTTGTTGGTCTTTGCCTATAAATGTTCTTATTTAGCGCTCCTGGTTGAATGATGTTTTAACTGCATAATGAATCCCTTTGACTCACATGAGGCAAGGAATTGGAATTGTTCTGTTCTACATAAATCCAGGTCCTTGAAGGGATGAACCATTAGTAAAAGGTGGGAAAGGAAAAAACCCACCTGCTGGCACAAACTGACAATGAAGAGTCTTTCTTTGCTCAGCCTCTGAGTAGGCAAAAAATTTCTCCCCTAAAAAATGTATAACCACGTGCTTTGTCATGGCCCAGGAATACCTAAAATGAAAAGTTAACATAAAAATTCTTCCAAATCTCTCACCCCTATGTTCATAGTAGCACCATTCACAATAGCCAAGACATGGAAACAACCTAAATGTCCATCAGCAAAGAATGGATAAAGAAGATGTGGTACATATATACAATGGAATATTACTCAGCCATAAAAAAGAATGAAATAATGCCATTTGCAGCAACATGGCTGGACCTAGAGATTATCACACTAAGTGATGTAAGTGAGGAAGAGAAAGACAAATACCATATGATATCACTTATATGTGGCATCTAAAATATGACACAAATGAACATATCTATGAAACAGAAACAGACTCACAGACATAGAGAACAGACTTGTGGTTGCCAAGAGAGAACAGACTTGTGGTTGCCAAGGGGGAGGAGGGATAGGGGAGGAATGTATTGGGAGTTTGGGATTAGCAGATGCAAGCTATTATATATAGGTGGATAAACAACAAGGTCCTACTGTATAGCACAGGGAACTATGTTCAATATCCTGTGATAAACCAGAATGGAAAAGGTATGAAAAAGAATGAATGTAACTGAATCACTGAATCACTTTTCTGTACACCTGAAACTAACACAACATTGTAAATCAACTATACTTCAATTAAAAAAAAAAAGAGAAAAAACAATTCTTCCCAGTCTCTATTGCCTGGGAGAAACAAATGCAAAAATGCTTTGGAGGCCTATATCCCAAGTCTGAGATGGACAGGATTGCATAGATAAAGCTCCACGGATGTGGAGTTTAAATTTCAAATTATAAGACATAAAGAGAGAAAGATTGCACTGAGTAAAAATGGGCACATAAACAGCAGATCTATATCCCTAATATACTTTAGGTACTAGAATAAACTAATGCAGAGGATAAAATAAGTATGTTTAAAATGATTAAAGACATAAAACCAGTACTGTAATCCGTAAAAACAAGTCACTATTTAAAACATAACAAGCAGATTTTGAACCAAACTAATCTAGAAATTAAAGATACAATTATTGAAATTTAAAACTCAGTGCACTTTTAAATTAGATTTAACATTGCTGAAGAGAATTACTAAACTCTCTGGTGAATATATCTGAAGAATTTACTCAAAATGCAGCACAGCAAGATGAAAAGATGGAATATATGAATTATGGAGTATATGAAAAAGAGGTTATGAGATATCAAGGATAAAATTCGATAGTCAAATATATCTCCAAAAGGAACTCCCCAAGGCAAGAATAGAAAGACTTTGAGGCTAGGAGGGTGATGGAGAATCAATATTTTAAGACATAATGGCTGACAATATTTTTTCTGTATTCATTAAAGTCATAAATCTCAATTGTAAAAAGTACATCCACACCAAGAAGGAAAAATAAAAAATAAACACTAACCTAGACACATTGTAAGGAAACATCAAAATACCAAACTTTGGTATTTACCAAAGTGAAATAGAAGATCTTAAAAGCCATCAGTGAGAAATAACAGAGCACCTTAAAACAACAACAACAACAATTAAACTGAGAAGAGATATTGCAACAGCAACATTACAGGCCAGAAGATAATGGAATAACATCTTCATGGTGCTGAGAGATGATAGCTGTGAGGCTGGAATTCAATACCCAACTAAACCATCATTTAATCAGGACATTTTCAGATATGCTGAGAGAGTTTACTACAAACAGATCCTTGCGGAAAATGAAGCAAAAAAAAAAAAAAAGCTATCAGAGATGAAAAGGGACATTTCATAATGATAAAGGGGTCAATTCATCAAGAAGACATACATCCTAAATGGATAAGCACCAAATAAACATCAGAGCTTCAAAATAGATGAAGCAAAACCTGAGGAAACTTTAAAGAGAAATAGACAAATCTACAGTTATTATTCAAGATTTCAACACTCCTTTCTCAATAATAATTAATAGATCAAGTAGACAGAAAATCAGTAAGGATGTAGAAGACTTAAATGCCATCAACCAACTTGTCAAAATTGACATTTATAGAACACTCTACCCAACAACAACAGAATATACATTCCTTTCAAGTGCACATGGAAGAGTCATCAAGACAGATTATACGCTATGCCGTAAAAAAGTGTCAATAAATTTAAATGGATTGGAATCGTACAGTGTGTGTCCTCTGACCACAATGGGATAAAATTAGAAATCAGTAATAGAAAGATAACTAAAAAATTTCCCCAATATTTGGACGTTATAAAACATACTTTTAAGAAATCCATGGGTCAAAGAAGAAATTTTTAAGAATTCAAGGTGAATAAAAGAAAAAATACCAAATTTCTGAGATACTGGCCATTTGCCACCATGTGGGTGGATCTAGAGAGTATTATGCTCAGTGAAACAAGTCAGACAGAGAAAGACAAATACTGTGTTATCACTTATAGGTGGAATATAAAAAATAAAACAAACGAATGTGTATAACAAAACAGAAACAGACTCACAGATACACAAAACAAACTAGTGGATACCAGTGGGGAAAGGGAAGTGGGAGGGGCAAGATAGGGGTAGGGGATTAAGAAATACAAACTACTATATACAAACTAGATAAGCGACACAGATATATTGTACAGCAAAGGAAATTATAGCCATTATTTTGTAATAACTTCAAATGGAGTGTAATTTATAAAAATACTGAATTACTATGTTATACACCTGAAACTAATATAATATTGTAAATTAACTATACTTCAATAAAGAAAAAAAGAAAAAAAATGTGTGGGATGCTGTTAAAGCACTGCTTAAAGAAAAATCTATAGATATAAATGCTTATTTTAGGAAAAAGAAGGGTTCAAAGTCAGTTATCTAAGTTTCCACCATAAGAAGCTAGAAAAAGAAGAGAAAACTAAATTCAAAGAAATGAAGAAATGCTAAAGATAAGAATAGAGATCACTGACTATCAGTAAACAATTGGAAACTGAAATGTTAAAAAAATACAATTTACAAATAGCAACAAAGAAATGAGATAAATTTAACAAAATGCATAAAACTTCTACACTGAAAATGATAAAACTTCTACATGTGAGAAATTAAAGAAGACATAAATAATTGAACAAGATAAAAATGATTATGGTTTGGAACATTCAATACTGCTAAGATGTAAATTCCCAAATTGATCTAGCCATTCAATGCATTCTCAATTAAAATCCTAGCTGGCTCTTTTTAGGAACTGATACATGATTATAAAATTTATATGAAAATGTAAGAAGACCAAGAGTATCCAAAACAATTTTGGAACAGAGGAACAAATTTGGAGGTCTTACAGGACTTATGATAAAGCTACAGTCATCAAAACAATGAGATATTGACCTGAGGACAGACATATAGATTAATGAAACAGAATAGGGAGTCCAGAAATACACCCATACATACATGATCAATTGATCTTTGGAAAAGGTGACAAAGTAATCCTGGAACAACTGGGTATCCATATTTTGAAAAATGGACCTCAGTGCTCACCACATAAAAAGAATTAAATGGATGATGGATTTAAATGTGAAAGTTAAAGTATAAACCTTATGGAATAGAACATAAAAGGGAATTCCCTGGCAGTCCAGTGGTTAGGACTCTGTGCTTCCACTGCCAGGGTCCCAGGTTTGATCCCTCCCAGGCTTGATCCCTTGTCGGGGAACTAAGATCCCGCAAGCTGCTTGGTGAAACCAAAAAAAAAAAAAAAAAAGAACATAAAAGAACATTTGTGTACCTTGGGGTAGGATAGGAAAGATGTATTAAGACACAAAAGCACTAACCAAAATAAATAAATAAAATAAAATTGATAAATTGGACTTCATCAAAATTTAAAACTTTTGCTGTTTGACACACATTTTTAAGAAAATAAAAATGCAAACCACGAACTAGGGGAAAATATTCATGATTCATATATCTGACAGAGGACTTGTAGCCAGAACACATAAAGAACTCTTACAACTCAATTGTAAGAAGAAAAACAAACCACATTTTAAAATGGGCAAAATATTTAAATAGACAAGGAATTCTACTCCTAAGCATTTATACAAGAGAAGGAATACTTCTATGCAATGCCTTATACATGAATGTACACAGTGACTCTATTCATAAGAGCCAAATAACATAAACAGCTCAAATGTCCATTAACAGGGGAACAGATAAGCAAATTATGATATATCCATGCCCTGGAATACTACTCAGGAATAAAAAAGATGAACTACTCATACATAAAATAGCTTATATGAATCTCAAAATTCTTAAGCTGAGTGAAAATAACCAGACACAAGAGAGTACACTTCTGTATAATTCCATTAACATAAAATTCTAAAACTGTCAAATCTAATCTATATTGACAGAAAACAGATCAATGGTTGCCTAGAGCTGAGGGTGAGAGGGGGATTAGCTACAAAGAGGCACAAGGGAACTTTTCGGGGGGGATGGAAATATTCTATATCCTGATTGTGCTGGTGGTTACTGGTTACATGGATGTAAATCAGTAACAATTGTCAAAGCTCATCAAAGTATACACTTAAAATAGGTGTGTGTTATAGTAAATTACACCTCAACAAAGCTGATTTAAAAAAAAAAACGATTTGTGGTGGGTTTGTCATTTGTTGACCTAGCTAAGCTGAAGTACATTTCCCAGTATTCCCCTTCCTATACGTTTCCAGTTAGAGTAGCCCATGAGAGAGGTTCTTGGGTGACATTTGGAGGGCAGAAGTGAAACGGCAGCCATTTTGTGATTCCCACACGTTGTCACTTGTCTTCTGGCTCACCTTGTTGGTGTGAGGCAGTGACAGCAAGTGCTCCATCAAGGTCAGCAGCAACAAGCGCTAACATGGGTTTCAGTCTGTCCTCATAGGCTTCCCCTTGAGTTTGTGGTTCCGTCTTGCTCTCCCCTGCTTTTCGTCCATTTTCCCTTGCTGACTGCTTGCTCTGTAAACTTGAATTTCCAAGCATGAGATATGAAGACGACAACCTTACAGAGTCTATTTTACCAGCTCCTACGATTGCATAAGGTTAAATACCAGTAACAAAACCATACATGTAGATATATTCATTCCCCATGGTTCTGCTTCTCTGACTGAACCTTGACTGATAAAGCCTCTTTAGAAAAAAAACAAACAAACCTCGCTCAGCCACTGTGTTATTGTTATTATGTATAATATGTTCCAAAGGGGGAAAAAAAATGTAGTACCACTGTAAGTCTATATTAGAGAAAAAAGAAAATAAATGAGCTCTCCACAGCTGGTTACTGCTAGAATCATTATTTAATTTCTACTTTAACTCTTTCCCCACCAGAATATATGAATTGGTTAACAAAGGGGAAAGAAAAAAGGGGAGACCACAACTATGTCAATAATAAGGGCCACTATAGGATGAATGAGAGGGATCTAAGCTCCCTGATAACTAAGACCCAGAGGGAAAGAAAACAAAAATATATGGCTAATATATATAAACTTACGCACATTAAAATAAGGAAAAAATACTCATAACTATTTATTTTACCCATCAAGGTCAAGAGCTGACACAGGTTGCAGAACACTCTTTGACATAAATCACAGCACTGTTTTTTTGGATTTGTTTCCTAAGACAGAGGATACAAAAACAAAAATAAATAAATGGGTCCTAATTAAACTTAAAAGCTTTTGCACAGCAAAGGAAACCATTGACAAAACAAAAGACAACCTACTAAATGGGAGAAAATATTTGCAAATGATATGACTGATAAGGGGCTAATATCCAAAATAAACAGTTCATACAACTCAACATCAAAAAAACAAACAACCCCATTAAAAAATGGACAGAAGACTTGAATAGACATTTTCCAAAGAAGACATACAGATGTCCAACAGACATATGAAAAGATGTTCGACATCATTAATCATCACAGAAATGCAGATCAAAACCACAATGAGATATCACTTCACACCTGCCAGAATAGGTATCATCAAAAAGACCACAAATAATAAATGTTGGCGAGGATGTGGAGAAAAGGGAACCCTTGTGCACTGTTGGTGGGAATATAAGTTGGTGCAGCCGCTATGGAAAACAGTATGGAGGTTCCTCAAAAAACTAAAACTAGAACTACCATATGATTCAGCAATCCCACTCCTGGGCATATATTGGAAGAAAATGAAAACACTAACTTGAAAAGATACATGCACCCCAGTGTTCATAGCAGCATTATTTACAATAGCCAAGAAAAGGAAGCAACCTAAGTGCCCATCAACAGATGAATGGATAGAGAAGATGTGGTATATGTACACAATGAAATACTACTCAGCCATTTGAGTGAATGAAATTTTGCCATTTACAGCAACATGGATGGACTTGGAGGGTATTATACTAAGTGAAGTTAAGTCAGACAGAGAAAGACAAATACTGTATGATATCACTAAAATGTGGAATCCAGACAATAAAACAAACTAATGAATACAACAAAAAAGAAACAGACTCACAGGTATAGAGAACAAACTAGTGGTTACCTGTGGGGAGAGGGAAGTGGGAAGGGTATGATAGAGGTAGGAGATTAAGAGGTACAAACTCTTATGTATAAAAATAAATAAGTGGGCTTCCCTGGTGGCGCAGTGGTTGAGAGTCCGCCTGCCGATGCAGGGGACACGGGTTCGTGCCCCGGTCCGGGAAGATCCTACATGCTGCGGAGCGGCTGGGCCCGTGAGCCATGGCCGCTGAGCCTGCGCGTCCGGAGCCTGTGCTCCGCAACGGGAGAGGCCACAGCAGTGAGAGGCCTGCGTACCACAAAAAAATAAATAAATAAAAATAAATAAATGAATAAATAAGTTACAAGGATATATTGTACAACACAGTGAATATAGACAATATTTTATAATAACTATAAAAGAAGTATAACCTTTAAAAATTGTGAATCACTATGTTGTACACCTGAAACTTATATAATATTGTACATCAACTATACCTCGATTTTTTAAAAAGGAAGAAGAAAAAAAAGAACTGACAGGTTTCAGTCCACCCTTGTGGGCTCCAGCTTGTGTTTGTGGGTTCAGCGCTGTCCTTGATCTTCCTCCACTTGACATCCATCTTCCCTTCCCCACTGTTTGCCCCTGGACTTCAAGCTCCAGCATTGGTTTGGAGGACAGCAGCCTTACAGCTTCTACAGTTGTGTACGGTCAAATTCCTGTAACAAATACTTATCTCCTAGTGGTTCTGCTCCACTGATTGAACCTTGACTGTTACATGAAACATAAATACTCCCTTTAAACTTAAGAACAAGGAAAAAATCCCCACTATCACTATTTTATTTAATATTATATTAGTGATTCTTGCCAGTGAATTAAGAAAAGAAAAATAATTAAAATATATTAGAAACAAAACTGTTGTCACTTGCAGGTGACGTGATTATCTCTATGGAATTAACAAACTATTAGAACTAATGAGATTGTTCAACAAAGTTGTTGAGTATAAATTTCAAATATAAAACCAATTGCCTCCTTCTATACCATCATCAAAAAATTATAAAATATAATTTAAAAAAAGATAACGGTTAAGGTAGCAATAGAAGCTAAGTTTCTTTGAAATAAATCTAACAAATTCAGAGCACATTTATAAAAGAAAATTATACAATTTTAATGAGAGATATGAAAGATGACAAGTAAATGAGAAGGTATACTTTACTTGTAGATGGAAATTCTCAACATCATAAAGATATAAAGTATGCCCACATTGACGTATAAATTCAATGTGATTTCAGTCAAAATCTCAATAGGATCTTTCATGGAACTCGACAATCTCAAGTTAAAATTCATAAGAAAGTTGGACTTCCCTGGTGGTGCAGTGGTTAAGAATCCACCTGCCAATGCAGGGGACATGGGTTCGAGTCCTGGTCCAGGAAGATCCCACGTGCCTCAGACCAACTAAGCCTGTGTGCCACAAATACTGAGACTGTGCTCTAGAGCCCACGAGCCACAATTACTGAGCCTGTGTGCTGCAGCTACTGAAGCCCATGCTCCTAGAGCCTGTGCTCCACAACAAGAGAAGCCACCACAATGAGAAGCCCGCCACCACAACGAAGAGTAGCCCTCACTCGCCACAACTAGAGAAAACCCACACACAGCAATGAAGACCCAATGCAGCAAAAACTGCATTAATTTAATTAATTAATTTTAAAATTATTAATTTTAAAATTAAAAATTAATTTTAAAATTATTATTAATTAATTTTAAAAATAATTAAAAATAAAATTCATAAGAAAGATAGAGGAGATAGAGGACAAAGAATAGCCAAGGCAATCTTAAAGAGAAGAAGGAAAAATTTGTCTTTCAGATGTTAAAAGCTATTATGAAGCTATAGTAATTAAAAAGTATTGTTAATGGTGCAAAGATAAATTCTTCATGGCCAAGTATAGTTTCAAATTTGATATTTAACAAAAGTGATATTATAAATAAGTCTGGAAAGGATGAACTACTCACTCAATGGTGCTGGAACGATTTGCTAAATAAGGCAAAAAAAATTTTTAAACATTGTAGTCATAGCTCACTGTATACAAAAGAAATAATCTCAGTTGATTAAAAACCTAAATGAAAAATAAAACTGAAATGACATATTAGATCATATTAAAAATTTTAAACTTCTGTATGAAAAAGATATAAAAACAAAATGACAAATCAATCCGTATCATTTTTCTTTTTAAAGTTTTCACCTTTTAAATATACATACTGAAATATTTATGGGCAAAATGGTAATGATATCTGGGACTTGCTTGAAAACAACCCAGGAAGTAAGAGGAGGAATTGGTGGGGGGTGGGGTAAGGCTGGGGAGCAGGTTGGGTGTAAATCAAATAAGATTGGCCAGGAGTTGACAATTGTTAAAGCTAGGTGGTGGGTACATGGGGGCACACTATTTTCTCCAATTTTGTATATATTTGAACTTCTCCATTAAAAGAAGTTTTAAAAGGAGAGGGAAAAAGAGATGATATTTAAAAACAAAGTCAAGACAGAGACTGGGAGAAGACTCTTGTAATCCATATAACTAACAAAGGACTGGTAATCTTAACATATAAAGAGCACCTCCGTATCAATAAAAAATGACAACCCATTAAAACAATAGCCAAACAAAGAAAGACAAATATCGTATGATATCACTTATATGTGGAATCTAAAAAAATGATACAAATGAACTTATTTACAAAACAGAAATAGACTCACAGACATAGAAAACAAACTTATGGTTACCAAAGGGGAAAGGGGCGGGGGGGGGGAGGGATAAATTAGGAGGTTAGGATTAACATACACACACTACTATAATATAAAATAGGTAAACAACAAGGACCTACTGTATACCACAGAGAACTCTACTCAATATTTTGTAATAACCTATATGGGAAAAGAATCTGAAAAAGAATATATGTACATATATAATATATATATATATAAAAAACTGAATCACTTTGCTATACACTTGAAACTAACACAACATTGTAAATCAACTATACTTCAAAAAAACCCACAATGGCCCAAAAGTTTGAAAATGCAATTCACAGAGGAAGAAACCCAAGTGGGCAAAAAAACATATGAAATATGAAATATGTTAAAAGACCAACTGCTCTTATAATCAGGAAAATGTGAATTAAATACCTTTTCACATATAGCAGATTGGCAAAAATTTAACATGTCTGAAAGTCTGAAAACACTAAGCAATGGTGAGGATCTGGAGCCTATAAGATTCTTCAGATGAGTGATCTGGAGAGCAGGTTGACCATACCTAACAAAGTTGATTATGTGTCTACCCAGCAACCCAAGATTCCACATGTCAATATCCACCCTGGAGCAACTCTCCCACATGTGCCCAAGTAAAAGTGTATATGTGTTTATTGCAACGCTGCAATTGTAGGAAAAGGTGGAAATAAGTTTCACTTTGACCAATTTAGGGATCAATAAATAACTAGCTGAAGTTAGTCATTTTTCAGTGGATTTATATATGTACAAGAACACTGCACACCCACTTTAGCATACTGATTTTCTTCAGGAATGGAAAGGAGAGGAAGGGAACAGGATAAAGCCTTAGCTAAAGCAGAATCTTATTCTTTTTTATTTTGTTTTATTTTATGAGAATAAAGTCAGCAAGGCCAATGTTAATGTTTGTTTTTTTGTAGTAAAGGGTATACAAGTGTTGATTAGTCTGTCTCTTCGTATGTTTTTAATGTTCTGTAATAAAATATTTTAAAACTGACAAATCTTTATTCTTTTTGATTTACACCATGTCAAATAATAAATGGGACTTTTTTGTCTTGTTTCCCACTAAAATAATTATTTTGGCATAGCATAAATAGGGCCAAAGTCACACATCAGCTAGAACACTTGAGCATTGTTGACTATTCCTTTAAAAATAATTCATTTAATTCATTTAGAAAAATAAAGCTACAGGCAATATCTTACTTTATCGTCATCTAAACATTTGCCTTGGCATATATAAGAGCCTAGAGTCTCGTGAATGTGTGATTATAAAACCTGCAGAGTTTCAGGCCTGGATTTAGCATCTAGTTCAACATCCAGACAGGTGAGGAATTTTCCCAACAAACAGACCACAAACAAAAATATGGTTTGGAAAAATCTGGGGTAGAGGATAGGGTGACATTTGTGGAGGCTTCCACTTTCCTAGGGAAAATCCATTTTCTCATTGCTGTTGCAAGCAGTTCTAAGACAATGCTGTTATTTTAATATTACTTTTGAGCATTGTCTTGCTTTTATGTTAATTTAAGAAATAATTCATTAGAATGGCTAGTACCCACTTGAAGAAAACACCCATGAAGAATACTGGAGCCACAATACCAGATCTTAAGACGCCTATAGACTGAAGTAGCTGAGAAGACAGACTTCCAATACAATTACTATACTGTACAAATCAGCATCCTCAGGTAGGTTTAATTACGATCCCCGCCCTCCTCCACAGTGGGTGAGATTTCCCGCACTCCCCACAAGCCCCAGCCCCCCACTTGAAAACATGTGACCTAAGCAAATTTTGGCTTTGCAATATCAAGATCAAAAAACAAATGGCTAGGCCATGAAAGCATTATGTAGCATCCTAAGAATATGTCTATTTGCATCAACAGAGTTTCCCCCAAGAGCTCAAACCCCATTACAGACAGTGGAGTTGTTGTAAAACATGAAATACACATAGGATTGGCAAGGAAAGAAATGTATCACGGGTTTTTCCTTCTTCAGAATTAAAGCTCTAAGTTAGACAGGGGGAGGACAAATGCGACTGGAGCTCTGAATTATTCTTTTTTATTTATACACTTCAGCAGTTCATTGTTGCTTTATCTCCTGGAGGTTGAAACTAATGAGAGTCTGAATAATTTCATGTAAGTCAAGAAAATGGAAACTGGATATGTTTGGAACAGTCCTTACATAAAATATGGTTGTTTTTATTGCTTTTAACTTTTGCTCCGTAGACTATCTTGTTAATTCAATAAAAAAATTTATGAAGGTGAATGAGTAATGTTTGTAAGTTTCTTTAAGCTTCTTGGATGAAAGGGGCTATTTAAAACCAAAGTATACTGTGTTGCATTATTATTTTATTTCATAAGCTCTGCAGCATAAAATGTTGCAAATAAAATCTCTCAAGGTTTTCAGGAAGATGAACATTATCTTCCTAGTCTTGGGAATAGACGTTCAGGCTTTTGTGAAAGTGGCAACTCCTATTTTTTGTTGCTGCTCAAGTTTTGTGTGCTCAGAGGCAGATGTTGACAGGTGAAGTTTTGTTGAGGTTGTGTGCATGGAGTGTGTGTGTGTGTACTCAGACGAGAAATGGGTCACACACAGGATGAGTCAGACATTCGATTAGGTGTCAGTTTATGATCAATATTTATCTGGGGCTGCTAGTGTGCACTGTTATTCTGAAATTGGTATATTGTTTTAAAAAATAGACAATTGGGGGGGGCTCGTTTTCAGGGTCCAGAAATTGACAAGAAAAATTTGTGCCTTGTCATCTTGTGACATCAGTGAAATTTATATGTCATGCTCCAGAATGAAATCACTCAACAAAGATAAATTGAATGCCGTTATGAAATTCTCACATCATAATGGCAAGCTGTGTTCGGTGAATTAGGAAATTTAATACAAGTTGAATACCCTGACTGAGTTCAGGAAGTGAGGAAAGGAGGCAAAGCAGACGGGCATCAAAAGTTAAGTAACTACAATAGATGCCATATGTCAAAAGTTGCCAAATGAGTAACATGAGTACAGGCTATGTGTTCAGAGGCAAAGGTGGAGAAGCCGCCAAAGAATCCGGGCTAAATGGGACGGCAGAGTCATCAGAGGGTGGGCCAGTGGGAGCTGAGGTTCGGGCTGGAATGCAGTTTTCAGGGAGGGAATGGCAGAGGTGAAATTGGACATTTAGCTTGATAATATATCACATTGAAATAATATCATAAATTGTTCTTCATTTTCTTCCTCAATTATAATTATCATCAATTATTTATTTCCATTACGTTCTCTCCCTTTTCAGTTTTTGTCCTTAAGTCTCTAAATATGAATATGTATGTTGTGTCTCCAAGACACAGTTGGTCTTGCTTTTTCAATAAGCGCAAAAGAACAGGTGGTGACAAGCAATCTTGGTTGATGATGATAATGTTTAAAATATTTTATTTTACATTGAATGTTTTCCTGATTCTCCATCCAACAGGCTTATGACACTGTCAGCAGCCCTGAAACACTTCATATGTTTGTTATATCTCTTTCTAATTCTTTCCATCTTAATAGGCTGAATCGGCTGTCAGCAGTCTTGAATGTCTGATTGAAAACAAAATCAAACAGATATGGAGAAATCAGAACCCTCATACATTGCTGGTGAGAATGTAAAATGGTGCAGCTGCTATGGAAAATAGTTTGGCGATTCTTCAAAATGTTAGACACAGAGTTACCCTATGACCCAGCAATTCCACTCCTAGCTATATACCCAAGAAAATGAAAACATACATCCACACAAAAACTTGTACATGTATGTTCATAGCAGCATTACACATAGTAGCCAAAAAAAAAAAAAAGCAGAAACAACCCAAATGTCTATGAACTGATGATTATTCAACCATGTGAAGGAAGAAGTACTGATACATGCTATAACATGGATAGGCCTTGAAAACATGCTACTGAGTGAAAAAAGCCAGTCACAAAGGATCACATATTGTATGATTACACTTGTATGAAATGTCCAGAATAGGCAAATCTATAGAGACAGAAAGTAGGTAGTGGTTGCCTAGGGCTGGGGGAGAGGGGGTTTTGGGAGGAATGGGGGAGGATGACTGCTAAAGGGTTTCTTTTATGGGTAATGAAAATATTCTAAAATTAGATTTTAGTAATGGTTGCACACAGTGAATATACTCAAAACCATGGACTTGTACACTTTAAATGGGTGAATTGTATATTATACGATTTATCTCAATAAAGCTGTTTTAAAAATCAAACACAGTAAGATTTTAAAAAACCTTTTCTTGCTTGGTATTTTGGCTCTTCCTCTTGGTAGTCTCGTCCTCCTGCTGATGGCCATACAATAGCTGATATGTTATGCCACATAATTTCCTTGGATCACATATTTTGATTCTAGGCCCTTCTGGAACATTCTTGGTAACCTATCTCAGGGTTTGACTTCTCTTCTGCATCAAAGGAATAAAAGGAAACAACTGCACTTTTATGAACTCTTCTTTATGCTCGGAAATTGAAATTGGTTTCTTACCAAATGTGGTATCAGGGGAATGACATTATTTTTACAATAGAAAACCCAATACTTCTGATAAAAGCTAAGAGTTTATGCTTTAAATGAGATAAGACTATAAAATTATATGTGTGTTTTTTGAAACAAGCTCACTAGAATGTACACTTCTAAGAGGATCTAGCACCTTCCAGCTAGTCTTTTTATGAAGCTTTTTATTAATGCCAAGATTGATGAAATCATCGCTCAAACATTTTTGAAACTCTTATTTTGTTAGGTTTGCCTCCAAATCATGATATGTAATTTTTGAAATATCCTGAATGGCAATACATTTCTGTCGTTTAATGGTGATTTCATTTTTGGCAATAGTCAAAAGCCACCAAATGTTTGATAAGTAGGTCAAAAGACCAACCTGAACAATATTTTTTAATGTCAAAAATGAAATATGACTGTAGGATAATGAAACTTTTCTTTCCCTTGTAACTCAAACTAAATCTGAAGGCACTTTAAGAATATGAGTTTCAAAAAAATAATTTGAGGGCTTCCATGGTGGAGCAGTGGTTGAGAGTCCGCCTGCCGAGGCAGGGGACACGGGTTCGTGCCCCGGTCCGGGGAGATCCCACATGCCACGGAGCAGCTAGGCCCGTGAGCCATGGCTGCTGAGCCTGTGCGTCCGGAGCCTGTGCTCCGCAACGGGAGAGGCCACAACAGTGAGACACCTGTGTACCGCAAAAAATAATAATAATAATAAATAAATAAAATAATTTGAGTACTGACAGTATTATTGGAATGAGCCTCTGGCTTCTCACCAGATATAATGTCAGGGACTTTACACAGATTATTCCAATAAATCCTTCCAGTAGTTCTGCAGGGTAAAAATTATCCCCATTTTACTGATAAGGAAACAAGGTCAGGGACTTCCCTGGTGGTGCAGTGGTTAAGAATCCGCCTGCCAATGCAGGGGACACGGGTTCAAGCTCTGGTCCAGGAAGATCCCACATGCCGCGGAGCAGCTAAGCCCGTGCACCACAACTACTGAGCCTGTGCTCCAGAGCCCTTGAGTCACAACTACTGAAGCCCGCACACCTAGAGCCTGTGCTCCGCAACAAGAGAAGCCACTGCAATGAGAAGCTCGTGCACCGCAACAAAGAGTAGCCCCTGCTCTCTGCAACTAGAGAAAGCCCGCAGGCAGCAACGAAGACACAACGCAACCAAAAATAAATAAATTTATTTAAAAAAAAAAAAAGGGAAACAAGGTCAGAGAAGGTAAACAACATGTCCAAATAAACCCAGCTCTTCTGAGGCAGAGCTGGTCCTCAAATCTCCAACCTGCTGATTCTCCATGGGGCCAACTGGATAATAAATGCTCTTGCATTAGTTTTAAAAATTATTCACTTTACCCTCCTACACTGTTGGTGGGAATGTAAGTTGGTGAAGCTGCTATGGAAAACAGTATGGAGGTTCCTCAAAAAACTAAAAATAGTGTTGCCATATGATCCAGCAATCTCACTCCTGGGAATATACCCAGACAAAACTCTAATTCAAAAAGATACACGCACCCCTATGTTCATAGCAGCACTATTTACAATAGCCAAGACATGGAAACCGCCTAAATGTCCATCGACCGATGAACGGATAAAGAAGATGTGGTACATATATGCAATGAAATACTACTCAGCCATTATAAAGAACGAAATAATGCCATTTGCAGCAACATGAATACAACTACAGATTATCATACTAAGTGAAGTCAGAAAGAGAAAGACAAATACCGTATGATATCACTTATATGTGGAATCTAAAATATGACACAAATGAACCTATCTATGAAACAGAAACAGAATCAGGGACATAGAGAAAAAACTGGTGGTTGCCAAGGGCAAGGGGGTGGGAGAGGGATGGAGTGGGAGGTAGGGGATAGCAGATGTAAGTTTTTTTTTGTTTTTGCTTTTTTGCTTGTCACTGTCAGCTTTTTCATGGAAGACTTTAGTAAGGGAGTTTCCAGGGAGAAGAATGAGCTATTCTAAGCAACAACATTTAGGAAGAAAGAGGAGTTCCTGTGGTCGTTGGGCCAGCTAGCTATAGAAACTGGTCCCAAGTAGTCAATGGCTTGGAAATGGGGTAGATGAATTGCAAAATGCCCACATAATACAGTTAGGAAGTATGTGGATAAAAGTTCCTAGAAGCTGAAGTCTTCTTTATGGACAGAATCAACAGAATGTGCGTGGCAGAGTTGGCCACAACATCCCATCATAGCACATTCTCACATCCAAATTAGACTTATTTATATGTGCCTCCTTGCAATTCCTTCAACTTGGTACTATGCTGATTATCTGTACACAGGGATTCTACATTGAACAACCTCACTCACATCACCACTATCACTCAGTTTTTGGAGACCAACAGCTTGGTCCAAATTTTTCAAAAGGCAATAGGCTAAAAGACAAAAAAAAGTCAACTAAGCTATCAGACCTAATCGAGAATGGCTTAATATTATTCATTCTCTTCTTCGAACATTTTACTTAAGTGTTTTGTTAGCGCTACTAGCTCAGGGTTCCCACCACATGCATCAATTTGTTTATAGGCTTTAGATTCAAGCTTTTTAAGAGTATTCCAAGTGTATTCAAAAGAACCTACTTTCTTAAGATAATGTACACAGTATTTTTTAATATCTACGTTTTCGGTTCTCTGGTGCAAGAGATTCTGCACCTGGGTGGTTTCAGGCCTCCACCAGATAGCATGAACAGTAGGGAAGGAGAACTTTCCCTCTGTTAGATCTTCACAAAAGCTTTTGTTTTCACTATATTCTTTGGAGTGTAGATTAGCATAATCATCCCTAATTTGGAAAAACAGCCCAGGTGTATTCAGCAGTGGCTTTAAATCTTCTTTATAATCAGAGAACAACTGCATGAGACCTACTGCTAATCCAAATAGTCCTCCTGTCTTTTGCAGGACCATTGCTTTATATTCTTCTTCAGTGGGACATGTGTAATTATCCCTCCAGTAGGTATCTAGGCCTTGTCCCTGATGGAGTTCTAAAAGCTGGCGAGTAAAAAGCTTTACTGCATCTGGGTGATCAAGGGTTAAGACTTTCTCTAGGTCAAGAAAATGTACATAGTTGGCAGAATTGATGACAGATGGAATTCCATAGATGCTGTGTGCCACGGGAAAGCCACGTCGGAGTTCTGAGCTGTCTTCGACATCATCAACGAGTAAACTGGCATTATGCAACATTTCTGTCACTTCAATGATAATCTCCAGCTTGTCTTTGGGAACCTTTAGCCAATGATTAATTGTCTGTGAAAGTTTGCTTCTCACTTATTTACCTGGTAACTGAGGTAAGTACTTGTAAGATTCTAGAAGAATTCTTTGGGCTGTTTCTTGAGTCTTCTCCACTCTTTTTAAATTTCAAAGCTGATGGTTTGAGGATGATATCACAACTTTCATGCTACGAGTCTGGGAGTAGCAGTCCCCAGCATCAACTTCCCACCTTAGAGTTCAGAGCAAGGCTCCCCCGGACTCCTACATGAATCCCTCCCCTCACTTCACCATAGAACTCTCCACCCTGCTCAGCTGCCAGCGACACTGAATTACTCAGTGCAAGAAAATGCGCCATCCCGGTCACACTCCGGATGTAAGATTTTATATATAGGATGGATAAACAACAAGGTCCTAGTGTATAGCACAGATAACTGTATTCGAGAAACCATAATGGAAAAGAATATTTTTTTAAAAGAATGTATATATATGTATAACTGAGTCACTTTGCTATACAGCAGAAATTAACACAACATTGTAAATCAACTATACTTCAATAAAAAATAAAATAAATTCTGGTTTCAATACTTACTAGGTATGTGACCCTGGACAAATCACTTAACCTACCCATGTCACGATCTCTTCATCTATAAAATGGGGATGATGATAATGGCACGTACTGCACAACTATGAAGATTAAATGAGTCAACTTAGAACAATACTTGGCACATAGGTACTCCTATAAGTGCTCACTATTGTTATTACTCTTATTAATTCCAGGAATCCATGGCTCCAAAGTCAAGTGGTGGTTCAGCTACCCTCGTTGTGGCCTTGCTAAAGGATTTTAAATATTGTTTTCTTTCTAAGCCAAACCTGCTTTCTAGTGGTTCTAGTGGTATTCATTCAGGCAATCCACATGCCGATTACAAGAAGATGTTATTTGCATTTTACCAGATTACAGGAATCAACTCAATTAATAGACCTCATTAATTTCTGACTCTTAATCCATTTACACTAATATGCTTATTCCCTGGATGGACAGTTCCCCTAGCTATATTCATCGTTTTAATTTTATTATAGGTTTTAACATTATCTTCCTAATACCTTTCTTTGGCCCTGCTCCCTTAGGCTGTGTTTTCTGATTTCGTAAACCGAAAAGCACAGCGTTGCATGACACGTGGCATGGGCGCCTCCCAAGGAGCTCAGAGAAGAAACATGGCAAAACCTCACAAATCTGGATTCCACTGACTCTGAACTTGTGATAATTTTGATGCAGCGTAAATGAGAAGTTTTTGGTGTTATTAGAGGAGAAAGGTGTTGCACTTAAATTTTGCCAGGTTGAATTTATTTTCTAGTTCTAGGTCTGAAATGAGGAGATAAGAACGGAAGCTTGAAAGGGCAGAAAAGCCCCATTTCCTTGAGGAAGACTTAACCCAGTTTCCAGTTTGGACATACACACAGCAGGTAGAATTAGGAAATAAAAATTGTAAACCACTCCGAGAGGAAAGCCAAGTGACTAATTTTTTTTTTTTTTTTTTTTTTTTTTTTTTTGCGGTACGCGGGCCTCTCACTGTTGTGGTCTCTCCCGTTGTGGAGCACAGGCTCCGGACGCGCAGGCTCAGCGGCCATGGCTCACGGGCCCAGCAGCTCTGCGACATGTGGGATCTTCCCGGACCGGGGCACAAACCTGTGTCCCCTGCATCGGCAGGCGGACTCTCAACCACTGCGCCACCAGGGAAGCCCGCAAATGACTAATTTTTTAAAAGATATTTCTCATATTTTAATATAATAATACAACTTAGCATAGAAGGATAGATAGTTATTATGTCCTTATTGTATATATTTTTTAATTATTTATTTTTTTGAAGTATAGTTGGTTTACAATGTTGTGTTAATTACTGCTGTACAGCAAAGTGATTCAGTTATACATATATGTACACATTCTTTTTTTAATATTCTTCTCCATTATGGTTTGTCACAGGATATTGAATTTACTTCCCTGTGCTATACACTAGGACCTTGTTGTTTATCCATCCTATATATAAAAGCTTACATTTTCTAGCCCCAACTTCTCACTCCATCCCCCCCAGTCCCCTGCCCCTTGGCAACCACCAGTCTGTTCTGTCCGTGAATCTGTTTCTGCTTCAGAGATAGGTTCATTTGCGTCATATTTTAGATTCCACATATAAGTGATATCATATGGTGTCTGTCTTTCTCTTTCTGACATACTTCACTTAGTATGATAATCTCTAGTTGAATCCATGTGAAACCAAGATTTAAATGTGTTCTAAACCCTTAAACTACACGGCCTCTCTTCATCTATGCTGCCTCTGTTGTGAAGCAGGCTGGCAAAGAGGACAGGGCTGGCAGCAAAGGACAGTCTCTTTTCCATGGGTCAGAAAGATTTTGCCTGATGCTATATTCATGAACTTATCTGGAAAATAAAAAGGATGAATCTTCAAACACAAATGGTTGGAAGAATTTGCCTTCTAATGAGAAAAAAAACAGTCTTTCTCCCCTTGCTAATTGACTCCCTTGTGGAGGACTGCATTATTCCACCACGTCCTCCCTCCCAGTATCCATACCCCTTGCCATGTAACTTTGCAGTTCTTCTCACTAGGGATGGCGTCTACTTCTCCTTTCCTTGACCTTAGCCTCAGCCATGTGATTCACTTTGGCCAAAGGGATATTAGCAAAAGTGATACAAGCAGGGGCTTGATATGTACTTGCACAGCTGGGCTGCTTTCCTTTTCTTGGTCATCTCCATGAGGATAACATACTCTGGGGAGCCGGCTGGTCCAAGAAGGAGGAGAGGCAGGCAGAGCAGACCTTTGAGCCAACCCCTGCTGAGCCCAGCCTGCAGATGTGTGAGTGAAAATAGACGATTGTTGTTTTAAGGCACTGGATTTTGAGGTGGTTTGTTTTACAGTAAGATTGTGACAATAACCGATGGATAACCCTCTCATTTGCTTTTTTATTTTAGGTACCAATTCCTCCCACCCATGAAACACACTCAGACACACTCACCTATATTTAATTATAGCAAATACAACCATCTTTTCCTCTTCCATCCCCTTTCTCCTTAATATGGCTTTATACCACCACACTCATCTTTTTTTTCCCTCCTTAGTACTTCTGACACACTTCTGCCTGATCCGCCACCACCTCTGTGATGGGATTGGTGGCACCGTGACCCTGGAGGTAACACAACTGGTCACCGTTCCTCTCTACCCTTATGTACGCTGCCGTCTTACTGGTAAAATAATTCAGACAAGTATCTTCAGAAGGAAAATACAGAGGCCAGTTTTCAAAAGCCAACTACTCACTGATTCTCTTAGTCTAGTTTATGAAGTGATTCTAAGGGACCGTACAAAATTTCCAACCAGTCCGAACTTAATCAATCACCACCTGTCCCTTGTCAATAAATGTGCCTATAGCAGTCATGACATTTTGGTGGAAACTTCAGTCACTCTTCTAAAAGGATATTGTGCTTAAGTTACTCTTCCAAAAGTATTTATATTCAATTTATGTTTAAATAATTTCAAACACACTCAGAAAAGTTGCAAGAATAATACAAGGAAATCCCAAACAACCTTCATCCACTTTCGGCAATTAACATTTTGCCACATTTGCTTTATCATTGTCTTTTTCTTTCTCTATTTTTTCCTGACCCTTTTGAGAGTAAATTGCAGATATCACGTCCCCTTGCCCCTAAATTCTTCAGTGTGCATTTCCTAACAGCAAGGACATTCTTTTGCATGATCACAGCTAAAACTTAATCTTGATTTCATGCTGTAATCTGATATACAATCTGTATTTGAATTTTGCCAATTTTCCCAATAATATCCTTTATGGCATATTTTCCCCTTCTTTGGATTCCCTGAATCCAATTCAGGATCATAGATGGTAATTAATTGTCACATCTCATCTCTTTAGCCTTTTTTTTTTTTAATGTTTTCAGTTCTTTTATTTATTTATTTTAAATTTATTTATTTTTGGCTGTGTTGGGTCTTCGGTGCTGTGCGCAGGCTTTCTCTAGTTGTGGGCGAGCAGGGGTTACTCTTCATTGTGGAGTGCGGGTTTCTCATTGCAGTGGATTCTCTTGTTGCAGAGCATGGGCTCTAGGCTCGTGGGCTCTGGAGCGCAGGCTCAGTAGCTATTGCGCAGGGGCTTAGTTGCTCCGTGGCATGTGAGATCTTCCCGGACCAGGGCTCGAACCTGTGTCCCCTGCATTGGTAGGCAGATTCTTAACCGCTGTGCCACCAGGGAAGCCCTCTTTAGTCTCTTTTAATCTAGAACAGCTCCTTAGCCCCTCCTTGGCTTTCATAAGCTCGGCATTCTGGAGTAGTTCGGGCCAGTTATTTCCTAAAATGTCTTTTAATTTAGTATAATCTGAGGTTTTCTCATGGTTAGATTGGGGTTATGCATCTTTAGCAGGAATACTACATAGGTCGCATTCACATCTTAAATTCTATTTCTAATTGTGACGAAAACAATATGTAATATAATTTAAAGACTCTAGCAGGTGAAGAATTATTACTGAGAGAGGGAGAAGTTGGCCATTCTCCCTCTATTTTAAGCCAGTATTATTCCTTTGTGGTATATTCATTGTGCTCTAGAAGAATAGTGCACTTTAACAAGAGCTGTCCTGCAGTAATTACAGAAAAATTTTGGCTCTGTAAAAACTTTCTAAATGTTAGGGCCACAGGATGATGTTTTCAATTTTGTGAACTCCCTAACTCTGAACACCTCTGCTGAGGAAGGCAGGGATCCATGGTCATTTAGGCATCAGACCAGGATAGTACTAGATGACCACTAAGGTGCTTTCTGACCCTGACATGTGTCCAGGAAAGCTAAGGTCTGCATTCACTCTAACTTTCTAATTGCAGGCAAGGATATCACTCTTTGAATTAACAGGAAATTTTTTAGTATATTAAGAGTCTACATATCATATGAAAAGATGCTCAATTTTCTAAAAAATTTAAAAATGCAAATTAAAACTGTGCTAAGATGCTATTTTTTACCTATGAGATTAGCAAAAATCTAAAAATTTAATAACACCCTGTGTTGGTGAGGACATGGGAAAATAAACACACTCATGTATTACTGGTGAAAACACAAATTGGTATATAACCTCTCTGGAAGGTAATTTAGTAATGGCTATCAAAATTGTAAATTTATTTGCCCTTTAATGAGCAACTAAGTTTGGGAGAATTTATTCTACAGCAATACTTGCACACATGGAAGATGATATAAGTACAAGATTACTCTCAATGAAGCTCCATTTGTAATTGCAAAAGATTAAAAACAATGCAAATGTCCATCAGTAGGGAACTAGTTAAATAAATGTTTATTTATTCATCCAATGGAATACCATACAGATGTCCAAAAAAGGGTGGTAGGGGGAAAGCTCGCTAGGTATTGATTTAGAAAGAGCTCTACGTAGCAAAACTATTAATAGCCAAGACCTGGAAACAACCTAAATGTCCATCGACAGATGAATGGATAAAGAAGATGTGGTATATATATATATAATGGAATATTACTCAGCCATAAAAAAGAATGAAATAAGGCCATTTGCAGCAACATGGATAGACCTAGAGATCATCATACTAAGTGAAGTAAGTCAGACAGAGAAAGACAACTACCATATGATATCACTTATATGTGGAATCTAAAATATGACACAAATGAACATATCTACAAAACAGAAACAGACTCAGACATAGAGAACAGACTTGTGGTTGCCAAGGGGGAGGGGATGAGGGAGGGTGGGATTGGGAGTTAGGGATTAGCAGATGCAAACTATTATATATAGAATGGATAAACAACAAGGTCCCCCTGTATAGCACAGGGAACTATATTCAACATCCTGTAATACACCATAATGGAAAAGAATATGAAAAAGAATGTATATATATGTATAAATGAATCACTTTGTTGTACAGTAGAAATTAACACAACATTGTAAATGAACTATACTTCAATTAAAAAAAGAAAGAGCTCTAAAATATATTAAGTGAAAAAATACAAGTTTTTATATGTAGCACCATTTTTATACTATTCTATCTTTGGTATAAAAGGGAGGGGACTAAAAGTCGATATGTATACTTGCTTGTACGTCCACATATAAACTAAGAACCTTAGTGAGGGGAGTTCTTGGCAGATGGTGGTCAAGGATTAGCAAGAGGCTTTCACTGTCTATCCTTTGTACTTTCAGGTTTTTGAAACACACAATGCATTACCTATCCAAAAGCTAAATTTAAAAAGAAATAAACAGAATGAACAGAAAATGGTAAAATAAAAACAAACAAAAAAGAATCTATGTTTCCCTTCCTGCTAACCTGGAGTTACGAGCGCCAGAGGCAACTTTCTAGCATTTAGGACTTTTTCTCTGTTAAATATGATAATGTGAGCCCCAGGTATAAAAGGCATTCTCAGCAGTGTGTGTGTGTGTGTGTGTGTGTGTGTGTGAGAGAGAGAGAGAGAGAGAGAGAGAGAGAGAGGGAAAATCCCAATTCATTTATATAAGCATGGTGTAATCACCCCTGTTGGCGCTCTACGCAAATCCCCTTGGGATCCCTTTTATATTTTGAGAGCTCTCACCATTCCCAACTTCTGTGGGCTCTGCTTATAATGGCCTGCACCTGTGACACTCTTTGGAGACCTGCCCTTGGGCTGGTCCAGCTACTTTGCTCTATAGAGCAGAGAGCAAGAAACGCCTGGAAATTTACTTCCCCCGGGGCACACTTAACCAATGATTTATCAGTGCAGGAGTATGAAATCCTAGCTCCTTGCCTCTGATCTGAACAAACTTGGAGGTATAATCTATGTTCTAGAGCTCCTCACAATATCGGGCTGTGGCTGGGACTTTGCTTGAAACTGCACATTTCCTTGCTTGAAACTGCACATTTCCTTGGCTTCTTTCCCTTCCAGGCTCTACTTCTCCCACACCCTTACTGGTTTCTCCTAGGAATACTTTTTTCATAAGTCATTTGTATGTGAACCCATGTCTCAGGATCCCTTTCTGAAGAACATGACCAAAGACATATGATTTATTTGATTTGGAGTGGCTGTAACATGACACGAAAATTTGATTTTTCCCAACAAATAGATTTGAGAAATTGGAGCACCATTATTATAAATTCCAATCCCACATTTGATACATTGAAAATACTCCAGATGATACCTCATTATGCAATTATTTTATGACATATAATAATTTAAATAACTTGCTTCTATGAGCAAATGGGTTTTACCACACACTTAATCATATTACCAATTTAGTTAATGCAGAAGCCCTGCCCTTAGGGTCTAGTATTTTAAAAGACTGTAAATGGAATTTACAATGTTTCAGGTGGACCAACATGGAGGTAACAAAAGAAACAATTTCCTACATCATCTTGGGTTATCTGCTAACCTCCTGAAGCATGAGATCTTATTACTCCTATCATTATTTTTGCCTGCCTACCTAAGGATGTCATGAAAGCTCAAAGTAGAACACAGCTAATTTAACAACTGCATATTTGCATTTCTCCCTGTAAAAGCTTGTTTTCTCAAATATAACACATCTTTTCCCTTACAAAAGAACCAGTTTCCTGGACAACATTTTCTATTTCTCCCTTCCCCATAAACACCACCTTGGTATCTGGAATTTTCCTACGTGTAAGGGCTTTGGTCAAATGTTTGACTGTTTTAAGAAGCATCCGTAGTACAGCAAATGACAGAGAGAACATCCCGGTCCTTTACAGGCTTCCAGTCTGAAACAAGAAGGATTAACATCTAGATGAGAGACCAGCAAACTACAGACTCCAGGCCAAACCTAGTCTACTGCCTGTTTTTGTATCACCCCATGAGCTCAGAATAATTTTTACATTTTTAAATCATTGAAAAAAATTCAAAAGAAGAATATCATTTTATGACAAAAACTATGTGAAATTCAGATTTCAGTGTCCATAAATAAAGTTTTGTTGGAACACTGCATCACTCACTCATTTTGCATATTGTCTATGGCTACTTTCAGTTGAGTAGTTGCAACAGAGACAGTGTGGCCCTCTGTGGTCGGGAAAACAGTGCCTTATCCCTGGAACCTGTGAATCTGTGAACTTACATGGCAAAGGAACTTTGCAGATGTGACTAAGGTTACGGATTTTTTTTTTTAATTGAAGTGTAGTTGATGTACCATATTATATAATTTACAGGTGTGCAATACAGTGATTCACAATTTTTAAAGGTTAGACTCCATTTATAGTTATTACAAAATGTTGGCTATATTCCCCGTGTCGTACAATACATCCTTGTAGCTTGTTTTATACCTAGTAGTTTGTACCTCTTAATCCCCTACCCCTATATTGCCCCTCCCTCCTTCCCTCTCCCCACTGGTAACCACTAGTTTGTTCTCTATATCTGTGAGTCTGCTTCTTTGTTGTTATATTCACTAGTTTGTTGTACTTTTTAGATTCCATGTATAAATGATATCCTACAGTATTTGTCTATCTCTGTCTGACTTCTGCTAAGTGAAATAAAGTTACAGGCCTTGAGACGAGGAGATTGTCCTAGATTATCTAGGTAGGTCCAATGTAATCATATGAACTCTTAAAAGCAGAGAATTTTCTCCAGTTGGAGTCAGAGAGATGTGACAGGAGGGAAAGTCAGAGAGATTCAAAGTATGTGAAGGATCTGGTGTGCTGTTGCTGGTTTGAAGATAGAAGGGACAACGTAACAAGGACTGTAGGCTGTGTTAAGGAGCTGAGAGAAGCTGACAGCCAGCAAGGAAGTGGGGGCATCTAGCCATATTGGACTGGATTCTGCCAGCCACCTGAACGAACTGAAAAGCAGATTCTGCCCTCAGAGCCTCCAGGAACACGGCCTAGCCACCACCTTGACTTCTGTCTTTTGAGATGCTAATGTGCTGAGCTCCACAGTGCTGGTCTTTTAACCAAAGAGCTAAGAGGTTATAAATGAGTAGTAAGTTTAAGTTGCCAAATTTTGATAAAGTAACCGGATTAAGCCCCAGATGGAGTCACTCATGCTAAGCCCCATGTCAGCAAACCAAACTAACTTAACTAAGTTTCTGTGCTCAGATCTTCTGGAAAAGGAAAGCCTAAGTCAGCCAATCAGTGCTCGCCTGCTCTGCACAAGATACCTGACCTGGTCCAACACTTCCCTTTTCACCATATAACCAATCAGCAAATGCCTAGTATGACTTCCATGTCCCTGCTCACTTTGGTCCATAAAAATCTCTCACCTTGTACAGTACTTTGGAGCTCCTTTCTATCTGCTAAAGTGGATGCTGCCTAATTCATGAATCACTGAACAAAAGCCTTCTAGATCAGTACATTGTCTGTGGAAAATTTTAACAGTTTGTAGTAACTTGTTTCAGCAGGAATAGGAAACGAATACATCCTCAAACCCTAAAATAGTTGCTATCTGGCCTTTTCCAGATAAATTTTGCCAAACATTGATCTGAATCCTTACTCCCCAAATTGTGGGTGCTCAGACCAGCAGCGTTGGTATCACTCTAGAGCTTGCTAGAACTGCAGAATCTCTTAATTAACCAGATGGAAGGGAATCTTTCACAATGTATATCAAATTACCAGAATGTGCACTTTACATATCTTACAATTTTATATGTCAATTATCCTCTATAAAGCTGAAATTAAACAAATAAAAGTTAAAAAAAAAAAACCTCAATACCCATATGATATATGCCCATTATGTGAGTTCACACACACACACACACACACACACACACACACACACACACACACAAAGGAAATGCAGAGTCTCAGACCTCACTGAGACCTAGTGAATCAGAATCTGCATTCTAACAAGATCCTTAGGGGATCCTTTTGCACATTAAAATCTGAGAAGCACTCATCTAGAGTTCATTCTGCTGTTGTCTTAGCTGTCACCAAGATGATCTTAGCTGCCTTTGTCAGGATAGAGAGTTGAGCAGAGATGTACACAGAAATAACATTAGAGAAAAGCTGGAAGTTGGACTTGGCTGGTTATTTTATAATTATCACAGTCACCAGCATCCTCATCTTCATCCTCGGCATTATCATAACCACATTCATCATCATGCCAAAGCAGCATCAAGAACCCGCTTCTGGCACCTGCACTGCAATCATTGCCTATTTTAATTGACTCTTTCAACTCCCCAGAAAGCCACTTTATTAGTTCCTTAGGGCTCCTATAACAAAGCACCACAACTAGATAGCTTCAAATAACAGAAATTTTTTCTCTAACAGGTCTGTAAGCCAGAAGTCAGAAATCATCATGTTGGCAGTGTTGGTTCCTCCTGGAGACTCTAAGGAAGAATCCGTCCCATGCCTATCTCCTAGTTTCTGGGGGTTGCTGGCAATCCTTGGCTTTCCTTTACTAATACATGCATCACTCTAATCCCTGCCCCCACCTTCATATCATCTCCTCTGGGTCTCCAATCTCCCTCTGCCTGTCTCATAAAAGAACACCCGTTATTGGATGTAGGGGCCACTCTAAATCCAGAATACTATCATCTCAAGATCCTTAACTTAATTACATCTGCAAAGACCCTTTTTCTAAATAAAGTCACATTCACAAGTTCTTGGGGGGTGGAGTGAGGGTTTTTGGATGTGGACATATCTTTTCAGAGGCCACCATTCAACCCGCTAAAACCACCATTAAGAACCATAAGTTGGCTAATCAAAGCTAAGGTGACTCACTGCAATGAGGACAAACCCATCCTTACTGAGTCTCAATGAGTGTCTCAAAAGGGGGAAATGAGCAGAGGTTAGTTGTAGGGTTTTAAGGTGTGGAGTGGGTGATTTTAAGAGGAGTCTTGCAAGGTGGAGTATCGATTGGGATTGGGCAGAGTTTTGTGACATAATAAATTTGGATTGGAGAACACAGTGAGGAGAGCCTTGATGATCAAGCTTGTCACTTAACGACCTAAGTTTCCACAAAGATAAATTTCTTCTGGGCCTTAGGCTCCATCTTCTATACAATGAAAGCCTTGCTGGAAAGTATGCCGCTGAAGCCTTTGCAGTCATTTATACCTCAACAGGGATGAGTTTGTCTGATAGCTTTCAGAGAGTTCAATTCGATAGAGTAAAATGAACTTCAACCATGATCCAGGCTAAAGGAGAAGGAAACTTTACAGATAGCCAGATCCTTTATTTGGTTTTCCAGCCAGGCTACGTCTTTCCCTGCAGTAAAGCAAAATTCCAGTCTCTCAGTATTCAGCTGGTACTGCTCATATATTAGATGTAACTGAGAAAAAAGTGTATGTTCTATGCAGTTATGTATAGGTACCACTTTAAAAATAGAATATTAACCTTGTTTACTTATTTATCATCCATTTTCTTCTACTGGAACATATTCTTTCTTCATAAGAGACTTTGGTCTTGTTCATCATTCCAACCCTAGAACTCTTTCCTGGCACAAATGAAGTGCTTGATAAGTATTTGTAGGATAGATGAAAATAGACTATAGCTATTTGGATAAATACATTAAAATACTATAGGATATATATGGACAAAGGAGTCAGGCAGAAAATGTCTCTTGCTTGCTTGTATCTTGAAGGTCAAATAAGTCCATTTCTAGTTAAGATACATTCAAATCCCACTGATTATGACAGTAGGGGTGTTTTGGAAGAGAAAGGTGGTAATAGAAGTTTGAAATAGAAATATGCAATTTGGTTCCTATTATATTTTTGGAAGATTTAAGGTAGGGTGAACTATAACTGCATCTAAACTGCAGGATGAAGATAAACCTCTGAAACCAAATCAGAACATATAGAATCCAAACCGTTTTTCATTACAAAAATGGAAGTCAGTTTGTAGGATCCTCTTTAAAGCAGCTAGTATGTGTTAAGGCAGAGGAAATTATTATAATGATTGATTTTAATTTAGTACAAGTCTGTCTTTAATAAATGAAATTTTCTGTCTCTTAAAAGAAATCTAAAATATCTTGGAGAGGTTGTCAAGAGACGAGAGAGCTAGGCTTTGCCGGAAAAAAAGAGAATGACGTTCTTATGGGGAATTCTGAAGAGTATTAAAATTGACTAATTCATTAGAAGAGACTTTTGTGAGCTTATTACAAGTTCTTCATTATTGCAGTTCTTCCAAAAGGGCTTAAAAGGCTTTTTAATGCAAAATGAACAGTACATCTTGCTTTGATGTTTCCTAAATATCTGACTTTTAAAAAAATAGAATAAGTAGATATAAAAGCCATACATATTTTCAGTTTCCCCAATGATTTTAAATATTATTTTCTATGATTCAGATAGTTCAGCAATTTGTTCATTGCTATTTCACTTTGTTCCGTAAGATCTTTGTCACATACACAAAATATTTGTATTAGTCTGTGCAAACATGCTTTGTTAACTTCTTTTTTTCCTCAGCTTTGAGATATAATTGACATACAGCACTGTATTTTAACATATACAGCCTAATAATTTTGTTTACATACATCATGAAGTGATTATCACGATAAGTTTAGTGAATATCCATCATCTCATATAGGTACAAAAATTAAAGAAATAGAAAAAATATTCTTTTCTTTCTTGTGATGAGAATTCAGGATTTCCTCTCTTAACAACTTCCATGTATAACATACAACAGTGTTAATTATACTTATCATGTTGTACATTACATCCCTAGCAGTTAGTTATCTTATAATTGGTAGCTTGTACATTTTGACTATCTTCATCCAATTCCCATCTTCCCCCTCCCCGCTTTTAACATACTCCAAGTTTACAATGCAATTCAATCCTTCTCTGATATATTAGCACCATCACAATTGCCTCATTCTTTGACAGGACCATGGTTCATTGCAAAACTATGTAAATGCAAGAAAAGGATCTTCTTTTTCCTCACTGCTTAGTTGCTGTTGGGTCAACTCCCCAGGGATCTGATGCACTGAAGGCTATTTGAAAACCTGCCTTGAAAAGATACTCAGCATCGCTAATTATTAGAGAAATGCAAATCAAAACTGCAATGAGGTATCACCAGTCAGAATAGCCATCATCAAAAAGTCTACAAATAATAAATGCTGGAGAGGGTGTGGAGAAAATGGAACCCTTCTACACTGTTGGTGGGAATGTAAATTGGTACAGCCACTCTGGAGAACAGTATGGAGTCTCCTTAAAAAGCTAAAAGTATAGCTACCATATGATCAAGCAATCCCACTCCTGGACATATATCCAGAAAAGTTAAAAACTCTAATTTGAAAAAATACATGAACCCCAACGTTCATAGCAGCACTATTCACAATAGCCAAGACATGGAAGCAGCATAAATGTCCATCAACAGATGAATGGATAAAGAATATGTGAGATATATATATACATATATATATATATATATATATATAATGGAATATTATTCAGCCATAAAAAAGAATGAAATAATACCATTTGCAGCAACATGGATGGACCTAGAGATTATCATATGAAGTGAAGTAAGGCAGACAGAGAAAGACAAATATCGTATGATATCATTTACATGTGGAATCTGAAAAAAATGATACAAATGAACTTATTTAGAAATCAGAAACAGACTCACAGACTTCGAAAACAAATTTATGGTTACCAAAGGGGAAAGGGGGGCAGGGAGGGATAAATTAGGAATTTGGGAGTAACATATACACACCACTATATATAAAATAGATAAACAACAAGGACCTACTGTATAGCACAGGAGACTATACTCAATATTTAGTAATAACCTATATGGGAAAAGAATCTGTAAAAGAATATATATATATATATATATAATATATAAAACTGAATCACTTTGCTCTACACCTGAAACTAACACAGCATTGTAAATCAACTATACTTCAACAGAAAATATTTTTTTTAAGAAAGAGGTACCCTAAAAAAAAAAAAACTGTCTTACATGCAAACCTTGCATCTTCTCTTAAAAAGGTTTTGATTTATATGCCCCCAAATGATTTACATCCTCCATGTAGTCACTGTTCAGAAAAATTATACAAAATTTACAGACAAGACAGAAGGGTAAGTGTCACATCCTTTCAATAGATTATGGAGAAGAAGGCTCACCGAAGGATTATCTATGGAAATGTACTTCATTTGCTCACTCTATCATTGATTGAAAGTCAAAGACTTCATGAAGTTATATAAAAACTTAAAGAATTTTGTCCAGGAGAGATGCAAATGATCTCTGTCTAGTGGAAAAATAACTCCAAAGATTATAGGTTCTTTGCCCTGAAGGAAAGGTTTGTATCAAATGCAGCCATTTTATCCTAACATTCCTTAAGTTACCTATATATACTGAGATCTTCACATGCTCTTCAAACCAGTCTTAATATCCTACTGGTTCCTGCATTAATTAAGTTGAATAAAATGCTTGGCATATGTTTCTTTTATATATGCATAAGAGTCAGGATTTGACCTTTTTTGAAAATTATACCTTAGTGCCACTTAACACCTCACACCTCTACCTACAGGCAAGTAGGTTCTGGACTACTCCTGTAGGAAAGAAAGCAGATCACAGAGAACTTCAATATGAAAAACAAAATGAAATATTACTGAGGTAATGAAAAATTACTGAGGTAAGGAAAAAATACCTTCAATCTTTGAAGAGAAAAAAATAATCACCATAGAAACCGATGTGGTAATGACTTTTATTCGGCCCTTATTCTGTTCCCTTTGTTGATAAAACGGAAGCCTTGGGTTCAAGCAGTAGGACAGAACAAGGGGATGCATTACTTGTAAATTAGAGGTATTTGATTCTCAGACTCGCCTACAGATCTTTTCTCTTCTCATTGAAATCCCTGGGATCCTTTAGCTAATATACTGAGAGCATTTCATTTCCTTTTTACTTGTTTAAAAAAAAATAGGTTATCATTCAATTTCCTGAGGTACAACGCTTATCTCCTTGCCTATCCCCATTTTCAAAGGTCACTTGAGTCATATTTCAGGTTCGAGTAGCATTTGGTTATTACCCATCAGTGTCAGTCAAGTGGGGATAAGCCATGTCCCCTCCCCTCAAGGAAATCACAGTCTCAGGGAGAGAGGGCAAAGGAGAAGAGTGGATGCAGGTCAGTGGAGGACAGAATGATAGTCTGGAAGGATCTGCTAAGATTTGGCTATGACTAAGAGTGAGAAAAGAGTTAACCTCTTTTCTTAAGGGGTTCCACCTTAAGGAGTGTTCCACCTTAAGGCATAAAGACAGTGGGCTGAAGTCCAGATGCACTTTCAAGTCTAAGGAAAGAGTCAGGGACCTATGGATTAGGTATCCTAACTTTTCAAACTAGGCAAGAGCCCTTAAGCCTTACACCATTTATTCATTTAGCAAACATTTTCTGGGAGGACCAAATTTGTGTTATTTTTAATTCTTTCATTTAGTGAGGAGTAATGACACACTTTTTTTTTTTTTTTTTAAATAACACACTCTTAAATGAAGCAGTCTTATGTGCTAAACTTTGGCCTTGAACCAAGCCCCAGGGGACCTACCAGTGGGACAGCAGCTTTGGAGAGGAGACAAAAGCCAAGCCTCTCACGTGAAAGGAATAGAAAGCCTGGGATTCAGTCTGGGGCAAGAAATGAGAAACGTCCCTTTGGGACACAAATAATGTGAGCCCATGTATCAATGTTACATCCCCGCGCTTGCCTTTGCCATATACGCCCTTAGGCTGCCCATGAGTGACTTCCTCCTGCTATTGCCTTGACGTTAATTTTAAGGAAACTGTTTGTTCATTTGTTCTTATGTAAAAGTATACCAGCTAGGAAATAAAGAAAAACACAAAATAGCGATCACTCCATAATACCACTCACAGAGGTAACACTTAGTATCTTGGTATAGGTCCTCCTTCTGTGTGTATTTTTTACGTACCTGCATTAGTCTGCCACAGCTGCCGTAACAAAGTATCACAAACTGGATCACTTGGGCAAAAGAAATTATTCCTTTGCAGGTCTGGAGGCTAGAAGTCCAAAATCAAGGTGCCGAAGGAGTTGGTTCCTTCTAAGGGCTGTGAGGGAAGGATCTGTTTCAGGCTTCTCTCCTGGGCTTGTAGATGGCCATCTTCTCCTTGTCTCTTCACTTCATCTTCGCTCTATGCATATCTGTCTCTGTGTCTAAATTTCCCCTTTTTATAAGGACACTAGTCATTGGATTAAGGTCCACCCTAATGACTCCATTTTAATTTAATTACCTCTGTAAACACTCCATGCCCAAATAAGGTCACATTCTAAGGTACTGAGGGATAGGACTCCAATATATCCTTTTTTTTTGGAGGGGGGGGTGGATACAATTCAATGCATAACAGTACTTGATGTATTGACTGAGCTGATTATTCTCTGTTTGCTCCCCATTTTCCACCTCTTGGTCTTGCTCTGTGTCCAGAAAGGGTGACCTTTACAAATGACAGCAATGACCCCTCTCCCTCTGGCTTCCAGTTGGGTTGAGCCAATAGGAGGCACTGGGAGAAGATCAGAGAGCAGAAGGAGGGAGATATTTGGCACAGTAAGTCCCCTACATACAAACGAATTCAGTTCCAAGAGCACGTTCATAAGTCCGATATGTTCGTAAGTCCAACAAAATTAGCCTAGGTACCCAACTAACACAATCGGCTATATAGTACTGTACTGTAATAGGTTTATAATATTTCTCACACAAATAATACGTAAAAAACAAACACAAAAAATAAAGAAAACATTTTTAATATTATAGTACAGTACCTTGAAAAGTACAGTAGTACAGTACAACAACTGGCATACAAGGGCTGGCATCGAGTGAACAGGCAAGAAGAGTTACTGACTGGAGAAGGGAGAGGAGGTGGGAGATGGTAGAGCTGAAGGATCGTCAGCAATAGGAGACAGAGGGTAAGCTGCAATTTCACTCACGCCTGGCACAGGTTCTGGTTCCTTGCTGGAACCAGATGCACATTCGCATCTTTGAAAGTTTGCAATCTGAAGGTTCGTATGTAGCGGACTTACTGTATTTATTTGCTCCATTTCTGCCCCTCCTTGTCACTGCAGACCAAGGGGTAGAAAGGGTTTCCCAGCTGTTACTAGTGCCTGGAAACCTCAACATCTCTTTTTGGTCTTCTTAACCCTAACACACCTCTGTAAGTAGTAGATTAAATCCTTTGGTATGACATGAACTTCCTGTCAGGACCCTGACTAATACTTAGACATACAACATATTTTATATAGTTGACATACTATTTGTTAAGAAAAATATCCAAACACTGGAAATAAGGGAAAGGGGAGGAGACGTGTCTTTTGCATGTCATACTGAGAGCATTGTGTAACAAAATTATTTAATTCTCTAGGAGAACATACCTGTGTTTGACTTTACTGTTTACTACTTGATTAGAGTCCAAACACTGTGAAGTTATATGTTAACTTGGAGATTATTTTTGTCTGGTTAAAAGGATAACTCCAAAGTTTATGGCTTTATTGCCCTGTGAGTTATTTAATCAGTTTTGTATCTTACATAGCACTTATTCTGACATTCTTTTTTATTAATGTCTATAGATAGCCAGTCCATTAAATGCTCTTTGAAAGCTAATTTCACTCAACCATTCTCCAAATGTTGGAGATTTAGGTTGCTTCTCATCTTTAGCTATTTTAAATAAGCTTTGCTGATGATACTCACTTTTCACTGTACTTCACATGTAGGCAAATGTTTGTGGGAAAAAGAACAGTATAAAGTTTGCACTGGGCCTTGACTTCCCATATTCAGGATGGTCCTGCCCTTGTTTTCTTCTGTGTCCTACTGTCATCTCACCTCACCCCCAATGCAGCCAGCAGGGTGTTCTTCTGGGACTTACAGTCAGTTTGGGGCATGGCCTGAGCACACTCGTTGTTAACAATAGCACCTGACATCTAGAGAGCCCTTACTATATCCAGACATTGTGTTAAGTGTCTGATATGCCTTATCTCTCTGGTCCCCATGACTACCAGTCAGTCAGTCAGGCCCTGTTATTATCTCCCTTTTCTTCCTGTGAAGAGGCGAAGTTGGGATTTAAACCCAAGTCTGACCATAAAGTCTGTGCTATTTAGCACAGAGATGGGAATTGACTGTACACGTATTAAATACGTGAGTGAACAAATAAATGAATGATGGTCAAAACACTCCTGAAGGGCTTCCCTGGTGGCGCAGTGGTTAAGAATCCGCCTGCCAATGCAGGGGACACGGGTTTGATCCCTGGTCTGGGAAGATCCCACATGCCACGGAGCAACTAAGCCCGTTGCTTAGTTGCTTAGCACCACAACTACTGAGCCTTCACTCTACAGCCTGCGAGCCACAACTACTTAGCCCGCGTGCCACAACTACTGAAGCCCGCGCTGCTAGAGCCTGTGCTCCGCAACAAGAGAAGCCACTGCAATGAGAAGCCTGCACATTGCAACGAAGAGTAGCCCCCACTCTCTGCAACTAGAGAAAGCCCGCGTGAAGCAACGAAGACCCAATGCAGCCAAAAATAAAATAAATAAATAAATTTATATTTTTAAAAAAAAAACACTCTTGGAAGGGCTCAGCTGGAGGGTCAGTGTAGCCAGATCTCACCAGCTGGGTGCAATACTGGCTGGGGATGCCTCCTCAGGCCTCCCCCTGGCCCCTCTACATGCTCTGCTCACCTGCCTTATAGTTGTTGACTTAAAAAAAAAAAAGCACAACCTAGAGGTTGAAAATTATGTTTTATTTGGCTGACTTGCTGAGTATTGAAGCCTGGAAGTAGTCTCTCAGATACTCTGAGGCACTGCTCTGAAGAGGTAGGGGAGGAGCCAGGATATATAGGAATTTTTGCAACAAAGACCAGGTAGTGGGAACATTAGAAGAATAAGTTAATTAAAGGAAAAACAAACATCTCAATGTAATGAATTTAGCACTTTTCTTTGCATGGGATGATGCAAGAATCTGGGCTCATTGCAATTGTTCTTTTGATATGCACCTTAACTATCTAGGGCCAGTATCTTTTTTCCTCTCCATCCTGAATGCCCTCAGGGTGCACACTTGGGGTGGCTGCAGTGGCTGGTGACTTGATGGCCACAACATCCTTTGTTTACTGATATGGCAGGCGACATTTTTCATCCACATAGTTCAGGGGTTGGCAAACTTTCCTAAAGGGCCAGACAGTAAATATTTTAGGTTTTGCAGGTCAAGTATAGTCTCTGTCACATATTCTGTTTTTTTTTTTTTAAGTTTTTAAAAATGTGAAAACCATTATGTCATGGGCCATACAAAAACAGGCCATGAGCCATATTTGGCCCATAGGTTTCAGTTTACTGACTCCTGTTCCAGTGTTACCGAGTTCAAGCTCCCTCTGCTCACCATACAACAGGTCAATAAATCGGGAGACGAGGTGTTGAGACAAGGAATAGTGACTTTATTCAGAAAGTCGGCAGAACAAGATGGCGGACTAGTGTCCTAGACTACCATCTTATAGGTGTCTGAATGCTAGTTTCTTTTATAGAACAGAGCAGGGGAGGAGGTGAGGAAGTAAAGTAAAAAGGCCATAAGTCTAGCAAAACATCTCCTGGTTTTGGCCAGCCTCAGGAGGTGATGTGTTAATTATTTCTTTTCTGCAGCCATTCACAGGTGGGCAGGTCAGGGTGTTTCCCTGTGAGCTGAACAAAGAACACTTTAGTTTAACATTCAGCAGAAAGGTAGGGTTCCCTGAGGCAGTGCATTATGTATGCCTATAGCTATAGATAGAACAAAAGCAATGGAAAGCAAAGGTCAAAGTAAAAGAAACAGATCCAACATGGAGTCAGATTTTGTTCTTCCCTGTTACACTAGGTCACTGATTCTCCCTGCAGATTTGTGTAATCTTCTGTTAAATCCAATGACTGCATTCTTCATTTTGGTTATTGTATTTTTTAGTTCTAGAATTTTTATTTGATTCTTTTTAATAGTTGCCAGTCCTCTGCCAAATTCTTAATTTTGTCTTTTATCTCCTTGGGCATAGGAAAGATAATTATTTTAAAGTCTGCATCTCATAATTCTAATATCTACCTATGTGGGTCTGTTTCTATTTTCTATAATTTCTGCTGGCTTTTTTTAATGGTATCTTTCTCTCTTATGTGTCTCATTATTTCTCATCAAATGCTGGACATTGTATTTGCAAAATTGTTTGTAGAAACGATTTGATGTATGGATGTTCTCATCCTCCAGAGAAGATTTATGTTTACTTCAGTGTGGTATCTGAGCATGCCAGCAGTTTGGGATGCCCAGAGTCACTAGCCAAGTTCAGTGACTGAGATGATTCCAGGCTGAGCTATAGCTCTTGGGAGAGTTTACCTCTGGTTATAGGATGTAACTCTTTGGGGTAAAGACCCAAGTCTTCTCCTATCTCCTTGACAGGTTCCTTAGCTTGGCAAGGCTGTGAAAAGATCTGCTCAGCTTCCTTACTGGAATTAGTATAAATGCCCAGGGGCAAAGCAGCTTCCTGGGCTTCCTTCTTCCAGATCCTGTGCAAGTAGCTCTAGTTAGCACTCTAGTGCCTTTACACAGACCATTTCTATCTCACCCATCTTCTCTAGTTGTCCTGAAGTTATGTACATGGGCCAAATCCCCTAGTTCACCATTCCCGAAGTGGGAATCTGGAGACAAATTCTCTATGCAAAGGAATTTGGACCTTATTATTGAAAGAGATATTTGAGAAGAGGCTTATACTGTCCTTCAAAACTTCCAAAAAAGACGGAACAAACAAACAAATGAAAACCCACTAACACATAACTGCTAATTTGGTTTAAATTTCTTCTGTAGAATATTTTAATATACTACAATTGTTGAAACCTTTAATAAATAAAAACATTTCTAGGTTATTATTGATTATCTATGTTATACTCTAAAATCAACAAGGATTGACTGTATAATTTAAAATTCTTGTTGAAAAATTAAACAAACCAAATGAAAACATTTTCCTTTGTGAAACATGAATTTTCAACTGTAATTTTAACAGAAACCTTCTTGAATTAAAAAAAAAAATAAGGGGCTTCCCTGGTGGCGCAGTGGTTGAGAGTCCGCCTGCCGATGCAGGGGACACGGGTTCATGCCCTGGTTCGGGAAGATCCCACGTGCCGCGGAGCGGCTGGGCCCGTGAGCCATGGCCGCTGAGCCTGCGTGCCCGGAGCCTGTGCTCCACAACGGGAGAGGCCACAACAGTGAGAGGCCCGCGTACCGCAAAAAAAATAAATAAATAAGGATTCCATATCGAAGGTCATTTTCCTCTACTCAACCGAATATATATATATTCTCCATACTTACTATGATGCTTGGGCAGGTTTTGCTTCATAAAGTCTTTATTAGCATCCTGTACTCTTTCTGTGCACAAGTGAAGTGGGCTGTTCTCAGAATCCAACAGACATAAAAAATGTTATACTCTCTAATGTTACTGGGAGAAAAAAACCCAAACACTTACTTTCACTCCTAAGTCAGGGTGAGGCCCTGATTATGGAGCAGTCTTAACCATATAGGTCATGGGCACTCTCCGGCCTGAGAAAGAGTACACCACAGCAAGGGTACCCCACAGGCTATGGGAAGGAATCTACACTGTGTTGGTCCAGCAACAGCTAGCCTTGGCTTCTGTCCCTCTTTGAGGGAGACTTGACAACTGTGGTCTTGATCATTGGCTGGAAGAAAATCTCTTTGTTTATGAAAATAAAGGCTAAGATAAAAGGTAACCTCTTTCTCCTCACCTAGCCCAGGGATTGGAGGGTGGGATGTGATGGGTGAAACATCCCAGTTTTCCAAGGACCATTTTAACTCACACAATTTCTGCCTTGCGACTGCCACCTATCTGCCCCTCTTGTCCACTACCTATTATCTCTGATTCTGTGATACTGGCCAAAGTGGTGGGTGTGGGTCTCACCAGGTAATTTGGATTTGCTGAGCCTACCTTGTCCTACCCAAGCCACTCCTTCACCCTTTTTTTGAGAACCACTGGTGTGATTTTTCATGGTTTTTCCTTTATTGGGTGGTCTTTCTCCTGGTCTGTATTTGCCTGGTCATTTTAAGATGGGCAAAAGTTTTCTAAAAACTTCGCCTTTCTCAGCATCTGATGTAGGTTATCTACCGCATAACACAGGCTGTTCTGTGTCTAGGTGAAGTGGATTTGCAAAGATGCTACTGTGGTAGACAAGAAGAGGCAGAACCTGAAGCACTGTTCCAAATCTGTTTTGTTTATTTAGTATTACTTAGATTCCTTTTTTTTCTATTTTAAAGATATGATTTATATACAGCAAAATTCACTCTTTTTGGTGTACAGTTCTGTGAGTTTTGATAAACGCATACAGCTGTGAAATTATACTGTAACTAAAATATAGAGAAGTCTCATTGCCTCAAAGATGCCCTCAGACCCCACTGTAGTCAACCCCTGCCCTTACTCCCAGCCACTGGCAACTACTAACCTGTTAACTGCCCTTATATGTTTGCCTTTTCCAGACAGTCATAGAGATAGAACCATAGAATATGTAGCTTTTTGTGTCTGAATTCCTTCATTTTGCATAATACATTCCTCCAGGTTTTTGTTTGTGTCAGTAGTGTTGATGAAGAATATTCTATGACATTGATGTACTCAGTTTGTATAGGTATTCATCCATTGAGGGGTATTTGGATTGCTTATAGTTGTTAGCAATTATGAATAAAGCCTAGGTTTATTAGTGAACAGGTTTTTGTGTGAACATAAAATTTCCTTTCTTGGGCTTCCCTGGTGGCGCAGTGGTTGAGAGTCCGCCTGCCGATGCAGGGGACGTGGGTTCGTGCCCCAGTCCGGGAAGATCCCACATGCCGCAGAGCGGCTGGGCTCGTGAGCCATGGCCGCTGAGCCTGCGCGTCCGGAGCCTGTGCCCCGCAACGGGAGAGGCCACAACAGTGAGAGGCCCGCGTACCGCAAAAAAAAAAACAAAAAAAAAAAACAAAAAAAACCTTTCCTTTCTTTATGGTCAACATCCAGGAGTGAGATTGCTGGATCACATAGGAAGTGTATGTTTAATCTTTCAAGATACTGACGAGCCATTTTCCAAAGTGGCTGTATCATTTTGAATTTCCACCAGCAAATTACGAGACGAGAGTTCTGGTTGCTCCTCATCCTCAGCAGCTCTTGGCATTGCCATTATCATTAAGAATGTTATCTATTGGGGCTTCCCTGGTGGCGCAGTGGTTGACAGTCCGCCTGCTGATGCAAGGGACGCGGGTTCGTGCCCTGGTCTGGGAAGATCCCACGTGCCGTGGAGCGGCTGGGCCCATGAGCCATGGCCGCTGAGCCTGTGCATCCGGAGCCTGTGTTCCGCAACGGGAGAGGCCACAACAGTGAGAGGCCCGTGTACTACAAAAAAAAAAAAAAAAAAAAAAAAAAAAGAATGTTATCTATTATAATAGGAGTGCAGTGGTATTTCTTTGTGGATTTTATTTAAACTTCACTAATAACTAATGACGCTGAGCTTATTTACATGTGCTTATTTGCCATCAATGTATCTTCTTTAATGAAGTGTCTCTTTGAATTCTTAGGCCATTTATTAATTAGATTTTTAGTTTTCTTATTATTGAGTTTCCAGAGTTTTTTTTTTTGAGAAATAACCTGCATACCATAAAATTCACCCTTTTAGTCTACAAAGCAGTGATTTTTATGATATTCACAAATTTATGCAACCATTCCTACTATCTAACTTCAGAACATCTTCATCACCTCAACAGGACCCCTTAGCCACTAGCAGTCACCCTTTGTTCTCCCTTCCCTAGCTTCTGGCAACCACTAATCTATTTTCTCTCTCCATGGATTTTCCTATTTTGGACGTTTCATATTAATGGAATCATACAATATGTAAACGCTTGTATCTGGCTTCATTCACTCAGTATAATGTGTTCACGGTTCAGCCATGTTGTAGCATGTGTCAATACTTCTTCCTTTTCATGGCTAAATAATAATCCATTATATGAATATACCACACTTTGTTTATCCATTCATAAGTTGATGGACATTTTGGGTTGTTTTCACTTTTTCACCATTATAAATAATGTTGCTCTGGCCATTCATGTACAAAGTTTTTTACATGGACCTAAGTTTTCATTTCTCTTGTATATTTAACTAGGAGTGGAACTGCTGAATCATGTAATAACTCTGTGTTTAACTTCTTGAAGAATCACCAAATTTTTCCACAGCAGCCTCACTACTTTACATTCTTACCAGCAACGTATGAGGGTTCCAATTTTTCCCCATCCTTGTCAACACTTGTTATTATCTGTCTTTTTTATTATAGCCATCCCAGTAGGTGTGAAATGGTATCTTATTGTTATTTTGATTTGCATTTCTCTAATGACTAATGGTAATGAACATTTTTTCATGTGCTTATTGGCCATTGTATATCTCTTTTTGGAAAAAATGTCTACTCAAATCCTTTCTCATTTTATTAATTAGGTCTTTTTCTATTATTTAGGTTGAAGAGCTCTTTATGTATTCTTCATACAAGTCTTTTATCAGATATATGCTTTGCAAGTATTTTTCCTATTCTGTGGGCTGTCTTTCACTTTCTTGATAGTGTCCGTTAAAGCACAGAAGTTTTTGATTTTGGCAAAGTTCAATTTATTTTTTCTCTTTTTGCTTTTTCTTTTGACATCATATCTAAGAAACCATTGTTTAATCTAAGGTCATGAAGGTTTATGTCTGTTTTTTCTCTAACAGTTTCATAGTTTTAGCACTTACATTTAGTTCTTTAGTCCATTAATTTTGATTGGTTTTCATATGTTGAACTATCCTAGCAGACTGGGCTAAATCCCACTTTGTCATGATGCATAATCCTTTTTTGTATGCTGCTAGATTCAGTTTGCTGGTATTTTTTTGTTGAGGATTTTTGCATCTATGTTCATAGGGGATATTGGGTCTGTAATTTTCTCTTCTTGTGATATCTTTGTCTAGTTTTGGTGTCAGAGTAATCCTGGACTCATAGAATGATTTGGGAAGTGCTCCCTGCTGTTTTTATTTTTTTGTCTTAAAGTCTATTTTGTTTGATGTTAATATAGCCATTTCAGCTTTCTTTTGGTTACTGTTTGTGTGGAATAGATTTTTCCATTCTTTTGCTTTCAATGTATTTGTGTCTTTGAGACTAATGTGTATCTCTTGTAGACACCATAGAGTTGATCATATTTTTTCTTATCCATTCTGCTAATCTCTGCCTTTTGATTAGAGTGTTTCCAGGGAATTGCCAGAAAAACTCAGAAAATGGCAATTCTCCTGGACTAGGGCTTGTGGGAAGCTCCAAACTTCTTCTGTCCCCAGTGGCTGCTAGGTTGCTAATTTTCACAGCTCTTTTTGTTGTGACACTGTTGGATTTCAAGACTTCTGAGGAGCTGGGAAGAGGAAGGTGTTATGAGGCAAGTTAAAGTACCACAAAGCTCCCTATTATTACTGAGGCGCCACTGTTTTTTCTTGAATAAACATTCCTTGAATTGTTGCAAGTCTTTGGTTACTTTCAGAGTTCTAAAAAAGTTGATTTTGCTAGTTTTTATCAGTATTCTCATTGTTCTCATGGAGGAGTGGATGTTCGGATGTCCTTACTCCACGATTCCCATAGATGTCATTCCTCCAAATCTGCTTTTTACCTAACTGCCCATGAAAGAAAATCTGTCAAATATTTATTTTTTATGAAATTTTAAAGTAGCTATCTACTTTTCTGTTCTGGAAAAATAAAATTGAAAACACCTTAACAGGCAGGCACATTTAGAAGATACAAAGAAATAAGGAACAGAGAATAAATTTTATATAATCCAGAAATATAAGGAGCATTTTGCAACAGCAGAGCAAAGCAACCCATATCTTCATTTTGTACTTTACAGAATTCAACAAGTTAATGCACCCAAACTCTAACCTCCCTGCACATTTTCCTTCCAGCACCTGGATCTTCCTAAGATACTATACTAGTTTTCTATTGCTGCCATACCAAATTACCGCAAACCTAGTGGCTTAAAACAAGACCATTTATTTGCTCACCATTCTGTATGTCAGAAGTCTAGGCAATCTCAGATATTTTCTCTGTTCTAGGTTTCATAAGGCTGAAATTAAGGTGGTCGCCAGGTGGCATTTCTCTCTGGAGGCTCTGAAGAATATTCCTCTTCGAAGACCACTGATATTTGTTGGTGGAATTCAGTTTCTTGCAGTTATAGGACTGCTGGCTGTCACCTAGGACTATCCACATTTCTTGGCTTGCAGCTTTCTTTTGGCCATCTTCAAAAACAGCATTAGTGCATCAAGTTCTTCTTGTGCTTGGGGTCTCTCTGATTTCCTCTTTTGCCACCAACCAGAAAAAAACTGTTTAAAGAGACTCACGTGATTAGATTAGGCTCATTCAGATAATTTCCCTATTTTAGGGTCAACTGTGCTATGTAACATAACATAATTAGGGAAGTGATCTTACCGTATTCACAGGATCTGGGATTAGGGCATAGAATCTTGAAGGAGCCATTCTTGGGATTCTGCCTATTTAAATGAAAGCTGGTTTGTTTGCAGAATAATTGGCCTAAATTTGAAGGCAAGAGATATTCCTACACAGAGAAAAATTTCTCCCAAAATTTTTACTTTAGAAATTTGCAAACATACAAAAAAGTGGAAAGAACAGTATAATGTACACATATATATCTACCAACTAGATTCAAGAGTTAAAATTTTGCCATATTACCTTTTCTATCTACATGCAAGTATCATGATATCACACCTGAATATTTGAACATGCATCTCCCAAGAATAAGTACATTTTCTTATATCACCACAATGCCATTATCATACCTAAGAAAAGTAATAACATTTCCTTAAAATATCTACTATGTAGTCCATATTCAAAGTTCCCCAATTGTCCAAATATGTTTTATATAACTACTTTTATTTCAAAAAAAAGATCCAAAGTTTATGAAATGTATTTGCCGTAATTTCTTTTTTGTGTCCTTTAACCTAGACTATCTCCACGTCTTTTTTTTGTTTTTGTGTTTGTGTTTTTTTGCGGTACGCGGGCCTCTCACTGCTGTGGCCTCTCCCTTTGCGGAGCACAAGCTCCGGACGTGCAGGCTCAGCAGCCATGGCTCACGGGCCCAGCCGCTCCGCGGCATGTGGGATCTTCCCGGATCGGGGCACGAACCCGTGTTCCCTGCATCGGCAGGTGGACTCTCAACCACTGCGCCACCAGGGAAGCCCAATCCACATCTTTTTAATTTGCATTTCAATGCCTTTGAAGAGGCAAGATCAATTTGTAGTCCTGTAGAATGCCTTCCATCATTCAGGATTTGACGATTTCCGTGCAGTATCATTTAACTTGTTCTTCTAGCCCCTGTATTCCATGTAAAGGTTGGAAGACAACAGTATGTCACAGATTATGCTATTTATCTCATATTGTATCATACTAGGAGTACAAAATGTCAGACTGTCACACTCTTACTGTCGTTAAGTTTGATTCCTGACTTAAAGTGACAACCACCAGATTTGTCCATCTCAAAGGTATGCTTTTTCCTTTATAAGCAGCAAATTATCTCTGAGGTGACAAGTTGGCACCATGCAACCATCCTGTTCACCAACAGCCTGACACCTAATGGTTTTGCCATCCATTGATAATCCCTTCCTGAATCAGTTGTGTCACTAGGGTTTGTACAATGGTGATTTTCTAATTTGATCATCCTTTACAGTTATCAGTTGTAATTTTTCTGTAAAGAAGGGGCTTCTCTCTTCAATTAGAACAGGAGAAATACTTAATTTTTTCTAATTACAAATCTCCAGAGAAAAAGTTGATGTAAAAATCATCAATATTGGCAAATGAGAGTTTTTCTTTCCCTTTCTTCTCTTCTTTTTCATTATCAATATAAACTTATGAATTGGGCTTCCCTGGTGGCGCGGTGGTTAAGAATCCACCTGCCAATGCAGGGGACACGTGTTGGAGCCCTGGTCTGGGAAGATCCCACATGCCGCGGAGCAACTAAGCCCGTGCCACAACTACTGAGCCTGCATTCTAGAGCCCGTGAGCCACAACTACTGAAGCTCGTGCGCCTAGAGCCCGTGCTCAACAAGAAAAGAAGCCACCGCAATGAGAAGCCCACGCACCGCAACGAAAAGTAGCCCCCACTCGCTACAACTACAGAAAGCCTGCGCACAGCAACGAAGACGCAACGCAGCCAAAAATAAATTAAAATAAAATAAACATTAAAAAAACTTATGAATTTTATTCGTTTTATTTATTTATTTACAATTATATTTCTTTATTTTTTATTTTATTTTATTTTTAAAAATTTTTTGGCCACGCCACACAACTTGTGGGATCTTAGTTCCTCGACCAAGGATCAAACCTAGGCCCTTGGCAGTGAAAGCACACAGTCTTAACCACTGGACCGCCAAGGAATTCCCAACAATCAATTATATTTATTATTGTTACCATCATCATCATTATTAATGTGTGGCTGAGCCACACTGACTCCATTTTGTCAGCTCCATCTTAGGTCTGCAGTCCTACCCCCACCCCGTTCCACATAACTGCGCTTATTCATGAGGAATGCATTCAGGCCAGATAAGTTCCCTATCACCTTTTACACCTTCATCTGAACTGAAAAGTGGAAGAGTGCCTTTTGCTGAAACAGACGGTTAATGGTCATGAGACCCCCCCCCGGGGGGAGGAACCACCCCCCCACCCCCCCAGTTCCCATCCATGCAGATGTGCTTCTCTCTAGTAGTTCGATTCTGTTCTTAGCTTTGGCCCTTTTAAATTCCCCTGTACCCCTTTCATCAGTGTGGAGTGCAGCTCCAAATGCCTCTGGATCGTCATCCACCCAGTCCTGCCTGTATGTAAGTTACCCACAATAAACTTCACGATTGCACTTTATGGAGTAGCCTGCTTCCTTTTTCAGTTTCAAAGTTCCTTTCCATTTTGGAGGATATTATTCAGTATCTCCACTTCCCAGTCATTATCATTATTTGATGCTCAAATTGCTCAGTCAAATTGGCCAGTGGGAACCCTTTCAGTATTATGCTAATATCCTTTTGAAATGACTCCATTAATCTTAGAGGTTTTTTGTTTTTATTTTGTTTTCAGACACAAGGCAACCCAGGCTTATCTTAAACTTTTCCCACCTTAGACCTGGAATCAGCTATCTCTCCAAGAAGGCTTGATTCCTTTTAGTGGGAAATGGAATTCAGAAACCAAGATGTACGTGCTAAATATTCTCACTGCTGTTGGGGACACAGGCATGGAGTCTAGATCAGGGGTCAGAAAACATAGCAAACTGTGGCCCTTAAACCACTGTCGGTTTTTTTATTTTTATTTTATTTATTTATTTATTTTTAAATTAATTTATTTAGTTTCGGCTGCATTGGGTCTTTGTTGCTCCGCACGGGCTTTCTCTAGTTGCGGCAAGCGGGAGCTACTCTTCGTTGTGGTGCACGGGCTTCTCATTGCTGTGGCTTCTCTTGTTGTGGAGCACAGGCTCTAGGTGCGCGGGCTTCAGTAGCCGTGGCTCGCGGACTCTAGAGCACAGGCTCAGTAGATGTGGCGCACGGGCTTAGTTGCTCTGTGGCATGTGGGATCTTTCCGGACCAGGGCTCGAACCCATGTCCCCTGCATTGGCAGGCGGATTCTTAACCACCGAACCACCAGGGAAGCCCCACTGCCAGGTTTTGTAAGTAAAGTTTTATTGGAACACAGTCACACTCATTCGTTTACACATCGTCTGTGGCTGCTTTCATGCACGAAGGGCGGAGTGGAATAGTTGCAACAGAGACAATATGACCTGCAAAGCCTAAACTATTTACTATCCAGCCATTTACAGAAAAAGTTTGCCAACCCTGGTGTAAACATGTAGGAATTATATTTTGTAATAATAGCATTCCATGATTATGGGGTGTTTTTTTTTGGTTTTTTTGTTTTTGTTTTTGTTTTTTTAAATTAATTTATTTAGTTTTGGCTGCATTGGGTCTTTGTTGCTGCTCACGGGCTTTCTCTAGTTGCGGCAAGCGGGAGCTACTCTTCGTTGTGCTGCACGGGCTTCTCACTGTTGTGGCCTCTCCCGTTGCGGAGCACAGGCTCTGGACGCGCAGGCTCAGCGGCCATGGCTCACGGGCCTAGCCACTCCGCGCGCGGTATGTGGGATCCTCCTGGACCGGGGCACAAACCCGTGTCCCCTGCCTCGGCAGGCGGACTGTCAACCACTGCGCCACCAGGGAAGCCCCATGATTATGTTTTTAATTCAAACTGGACTTCAAGTGTTTTCTTAACACCTTTGATTTTTACATTTGATTCTCTATTTTCTTAACTGAAAATCTTGATTCTTAATACCATGGACATAGTTACATATTTTGCTTTACCCTATAATATAATATATAGTTTCAAAATTGCAATGTCAATATTACTTCTGAAAATAAAATGACTGAGGAAGGTTAAGATGTGTTTGCAGTCTTTTGTGTCTTCCTAATATGTTCCACCAAGAATGTACAGAGTATTGTGCTCAAGTCACTTAAAATAATTCTTTTCTCTATGGTAATGCTACTGATTTGGTATACCCTTAGGTTCATCTGTTCCTCTTTATTTTTAATTTTGGAGTTTGCTTTACATTCTTTTTTATATTGATATTATTTTGAAATATGTAAAACACAATTCTAATGGAGGATTTTAACAGGCCTATTAGAAATTAATAAGTTAAGACTATAAAACACTAGTAAGAATATAGAAGACTTGGACAATACAATTAGCAAGTTTGAGAAAGCTACCCAGCTCATTTTATGAAGCTAATACAACCTTGATATCAATAACAAAAAAGAGAGTATAGGAAAAGTATAGGTCAATCACTCTTACAAAGACTGGTATACAAACCCCGAACTACAAAAAGAAAATTAGCAAACCAAATCCAGTAGTTTGTGCGTATGTTAGATAGACAGATATTTGATAGATAGATGGATAGATGAACAGACAGACAGATACATCCGGAGGCAGTATGACTTGGAAGCTGAAACAGTAGACTATGAAACCAGAATGCCTAAGTTTGAATCTCAAGCTTCACTAATTACTGCCTGGATAAACTGGGGTAAGTCATTTAACGTTTCTGTTCATTAGCTTCTTCCTCTGCAAAATGGAGATAATAACAGTACCTACCCCATAGGGTTGTTGTGAGGCATCAATCAATTAGTATATGTAAAATACTTCACATAGAGTTATATAAGTGTTAGCTGCCATTATTGTTTCTGTTTTTATTATTGTCCATAGAGTGGTTGCAGCTCACGGTTTCCACCCAGAGTTAGCCATTCTTGAGGTTAAGGGCACCAGTGGTGTATGAGGGACATAAGACTAGGTTAACAGGCCTGACTTGAACACAGAAAAATGTTGGGAACTTCGCACAGAGTGCAGAGTGGTAGACCCCACCTCCCCAAATCTGCCTCATCCACTTATAGGGACAACACTCATATGACGACCTGAACAGATGGAGCATGTCACCTGCGTGCCCCAGCCAGCGCCCCGTGTCTAGAAGGCAATGGAGCATAGTGTTTAGGAGAGAAAGTTCTGGATTCCGACTACCTGCGTTTAAAACCTGGCTCTACTATATTCAAAGCGTCACCTACTGCAAGATTCTTAATTTTGCTAAGCCTCAGTCTGCCCATCTCTAATATGGGAATTATATTAGTATATACTACCTCATTGAGTTGCCAGGTTTAAATGAAATAATACATGTCAATCACTTAAAACAGTGCCTGGCACTCCCTAAGTGTTAGCTATCATTATTGTTCTCTACATTGTTTATGAACTTGTCCTCGTGGAGGCAGGCCTTTAGCAATGAGGACCATTTTCCTCTCTCCTGGTCCTGAGAAAGCCAGTGGCGGACAACAGGAGAGATTTCAGTAGCCTGCACCGATTCAGAAAGTTAGAACTGGAAGGGTCCTCAGAGAGCTGCCCTCCACGCTGTCTTCCCTGAGCTGGGATGGCGCATGCGGGCCAATGCGCTCTCCAGGCCTAAGGGGGCGGGGCGGGAGAGTAAGGCTGAGTGTTCGGATTGAATTGCTCAGAAAGGGGAAATCTGATAAGGCAGATTGCTCCATGGACTCCTGTTACAGCCTTGGCGGTCTTTTCCTCCTTCGGTTAGGCAGCAGCTCTTCCTTTCAATCACGTGGCTTGAGAGATACCAGCTCCTGATTAGTTACACAAACAGGGGCTGCTTCTCATTTTTCTTCTCTTGTTATCCACGTCAGACCCTCAGTACTGCAGTGGGCAGCTCAGAGGGGCCTCAGAGATTTCCAGAGTTCCCTGTGCTTGGCAGGAGTCTTAGCTGCAGATGACAGAAAGCCAACTGAAAACGCTGATGCCAAGGAGGATTTGTTGAAAGGACACTGCGCTGTGTAGCTCCTAGAATCAAGCGATTTTTGCTAAACAAACAAGAATCTCAGAGGCAAAATCAGGACAGCTCCAGGGACCTCATCGGTTGGAAAGTTCTTCAAAAACAGTGTGCTGTCTCGGCATCTGTCCTCTACGCTTCTCTCTACATCTGTGACGTTCTCTCAGACGAGCTCCTGCCCAGAGGCTGAGACCAAGGCCCTGGCAGCTTCCGGGCTCACATCCATTCAATTTCACCACCTAATGGGAAAGTGGCCTCTTTCTTTTGTTCTAAATAAAAACTCCTGGAGGACACAGGTCTGTCTTAGGTCACAAGCTCATCCCTGAGTCCCATCACTGTGGCCAGGGATCAGGCCTGTTTAGTCAGGTGCCACCTCTAGCCAATCACTGTGGCCGAGGAGGTGGGGTCTGTCAGAAGATGACAATTCCCCTTTGACTGTAGGGTTAAATGAACAACTCCCAGAAGAAAGCAAAGTCTTGCATCAGAAGAAAAGAGGGCGCTGGGCAAAAGGAACGAATAGATAACCCTACAGTCTCATTAGAGACAAAAATCTAATCTTTGAGACCTCATACTAACCAACATGATTTCCACAGTCATTTCAGATGAATATTCATAACACAGCAAGTCCTGATTTAACAATATATGAGAAAATGTTTCCACATAAGTGATTTTTCTAGGTAACTGAACATTATCACTTTAAGTGCTAAAGCATGTTCTTCTAGATCATTTTCTATAGGCTCTTCATAATATGGTGGAAGCAATTTTTTTCCTGCTTTTATAAAAAGAGTGTCCTGAACAAAACTTAACCCTTACTTGTCACCAAGTAAAGGTTATCAATGATTGGATATCAATGATTGGATATCAATGATTGGATATCAGTGATGTTCTCCTGGACCATTGAGGACTGTAGAGCTTATTTGCCCCTATGCCATGGGCACCAGCCTAACACGTGTTGATTTCTGAGGTCATTTCTTAGTTTTTGTTCTCATGTTCTCAGATGTTATTCCCCACTGCTGTCCCTGTGCCTATCTCTAGCGTCTTTTCCCCTTAAGCACCTCCTCCCTTGCTTATTTGCTAATTCTAATCTACCATGGCTTGGAAAATCAGATGACCAAAAACGTTACAATATTGTATAAAATATTTGCAAATTCAGAAGCTAGAATTTACTGCTCTGTGAAGAAATAGGCTCCGAGAGAAAGCTGGGGAACTCATCCATGAATAAGTTATGAGAGTTCTTTAACACTCATCCAAGGTATTTCTACACACTGGTCATTTTCTTCCCCAGGTTTGCTTGTCTCGGTTCACAGAAGTATACTAGGTGGTTGAGTTACCAAAAGTATATTTTATAAGAACTGAGGTATTTTTTGACTTCTTTTCTTCATATTATCTCTTTTCTAGATTACATTCTCTTCTTTCCATTTTTAAATAACCATTTGTCTGTGAGTCCTCACTCCACTATTTTAGGCCATTTACAAGAAGTCAAAAACATGGACCCCTCCTCGCCTTCAATCAGCAAATGAATATGCAGGAAAAAATAGCATTAAAATGTACACTGTCACAGAGAGAGAAACTTATATACAGATGACTTTTTCTGTAAATGAATCACTATTAAATGCTGTGATTTCAAAATGAGCAGTGGGCAGTGCTAAATTCAGGAAATGGATGAAAACATTTCCTTGTGGGAAAAGAAAGCTTGCAACAAGCAAAACTGACATGGAATTGAGAAAAGATCTGAATTCAAACACACAGATCTTGCTTTTCCCATAGATAATAAAAAGAGGGGGAAAAAATCAGCCTACTTCACTGCTACTAAATGAGAGTTGATTAAAATATTATGGCCTACATGCCCCAGATATGAAGACCCACTCTGAAAACTTCATATCCAAAAACAACAAGTCTGGCTCTGTTTACACCCGGCTAAACAAGTCAGATTGGTGGATTCAGGGGAAAATAAAACAGATTCTATGACAAAATTAAGTAGGTATTCCAGTTCCTCAGCTGTGTAATAAATCACCCCAAAACTTAGTAGTTTAAAACAGCAACATTTATTTTGCTTACAAATCTGCAACCTGAGCAGGGCTCAGCAGGGACAGCTTGTCACTGTTCTGCTCCGTGTCAGCTGAGGTGACTCAAAGGCTAGCTCCACTTGGCATTAGCAAGGGCAGCTCAAAGGCTGGGGACCGGATCCATCCGAAGCTCACCCACTCACACGTCTGGAGGTTGATACTGGGGAGACTCACACAGCTGTGGGCTGAGACAGCTGTTGCTCCTTGGGCATCTCTCTCAATCTCTATGTGGTCTCTCTAACATGGAGGCCTGCGGCAGCCAGACTTCTTATGTGATGGGTCTGGGATCCCAAGGCAAGTGTCTCAAGAGAGCAAGAGCCTGGCAGAAGTTGTATTACCTTTTATGACCCGGCATCAACAGTCACTCAATGTCACTTCCTCCACTTTCTATCCATTGGAAGTGAGTCACCATAGGCCAGCTCACATTCAAGTGGAGGTGATAGAGTTCACCTTTGTAGCTGTAGTGTCCAAGAATTTGTGGGAATGGTTTTTTTCTTATAATTAAAAAAAATAGAAGTACAGTTGATTTACAATATTGAATTAGTTTCAAGTGTACAACAAAGCGATTCAGTTATACATATATATATTCTTTTTCAAATTCTTTTCCCTTATAAGTTATTACAAAATTTGAGTATAATTCCCTGTGCTATACAGTTGGTCCTTGTTGTTTATTTTACATATAGTAATGCGTAGATATTAATCCCAAACTCCTAATTTATCCCTTCCCCCCTTTCCCCTTTGGTAACCATAAGTTTGTTTTCCATGTCTGTGAGTCTATTTCTGTTTTGTATATAAGTTCACTGGTATCATTTTTATTTTAGATTCCACATATAAGTGATGTCATATGATATTTGTTTTTCTCTGTCTGGCTTACTTCACTTAGTATGACATTCTCTAGGTCCATCCAAGTTGCTGCAAGGAACATTTTAAAACACCAGTCGAGTGGGATAGGGAGGGTGGGAGGGAGACGCAAGAGGGAAGAGATATGGGGATGTATGTATATGTATAGCTGATTCACTTTGTTATAAAGCAGAAACTAACACACCATTGTAAAGCAATTATACTCCAATAAAGATGTTAGAAAAGAAAAAAACAGTCGGTGACTCTTGTCTGCCTGAGGAAGGGACAACAGCTATTGCTAGATCAAGTTTTTTCATACTGCAACTCCAGACCTAATTCCATTCCCTCCTAATCATTCTAGCCAGTGAGCAACTCTTCCTAGCATCTCCCCAAAATGCATCAACTTTCTTATATGTGCTGACTAGGCGCTTATTTGGGGATGAATCTGAAACGGAGGAAGAGAAGTGGTGACTGGGCTGAGTTAGGGACTATCCCTTCCCAGAGGCCTGGCAGTGAGGCAGCTCTGCTCAGAGCAAGATCCCCAGAGCCAAGGGCTACATGGAAGCCACAGTGGTGATAATTTCAGAGAACCCAGCGAGGAAGTGAGAAAGCTCAGGTCTACAAGTGCCCCAGAGTCACCAAGTGGTCCCTTCATAGTCATTTATATTCATGATGCAGGGGTTCTTAAAAATAAGAGCAATCATAATAAATACCTTAGAGTTGTAAGTTACTGTGAGCTTTGTAAAGTATATCCACGTAAATCCTCTCATTTTCTGCTCTGTTGTGGCAGAAATTTGATTACTTCTCCCCTATCAAATGACAACAGAGGCCACTATCAAGTTCATCTTTAAGGAGGAAATTGGATCATTCTTTGAAAAGATGGCTTCCTGTGTCAGGGGAGGCTTGGGTAGCTGCTTGCAGTGGTGATTTCCGTTGATCAGGGTGAGTTACTGGTTTTTTTATGAAGCTCTCTCAGTACCGAAGCTAGAAGTAACTGCTCCTCTCTCTTCACTCTCATAGCAGAGTGATCACAGTTTTATTTCACATTTATTCTCTTCTGGGCGCCATTTTGATGAGCTCTTTTCACATCCCTACCATCACTAACAATTGTGAGCTTTTGAGCATTAAGAATCATGTTGTTCCATCTTTATTCCCTAAAGCACCCACGTGATGCCTTGCATGCGTATGTTTGTTGAGGAATGAATGTATAAGTGAGTAAGTGAACGGTCGTGAAAATGTATTAGATGGAACCTTAGAACGTAAAAAACGTGAAGATGTTTATTCAGCCATAAAGAAAGAAGTACTGTTACATACCACAACATGTATGAACCTTGAAAACATTATGCTAAGGGAAAGAAATTCATTCACAAACACCCACATATTGTATGATTCCGTTTATATGAAATGTCTAGAATAGACAAGTCTTTAGAAATAGAAAGTGAATTAGTACTTGGTTAGGGTGGCAAGAGGAATATATTGAGGGGAAATGGAAATTGTAATGAGAATGGGGTTTCTTTGGGGATGACACAATTGTTCTAAAATTGATCACAAGAATGGTTACACAACTCCGAGAATGCACTGAAAACCACTGAATTATACACGTTAGATAGGTGAATTGTATGGTATGTGAATTATATCTCAATAAAAATCTATAGCGATAAAATATGTGAAGATGTATGAATATTACACTCATAAACATGGAAGATGTCTCTTCTAACTAGAAAAGACTAAGAAAAAATGAATTAAAAGCATATCATCTTGTTGATGTATGGTATGAAGAAACAGTTCAATATCACCATCCATCTGGACCTAGAGATTCTCCTACTAAGTAAGTCAGACAGAGAAAGACAAATATCATATGATATCACTTACAAGTAGAATCTAAAAAATGATACAAATGAACTTATTTACAAAACAGAAACAGACTCACAGAGATAGAAAACAAACTTATGATTACCAAAGGGGTAAGTGGGGTAGGGGAGGAATAAATTAGGAGTTGGGGATTAGCAGATACAAATAACTAAATATAAAATAGATAAACAACAAGGTCCTACTGTAGAGTACTGGGAACTATACTTAATATCTTGTAATAAACTATAATGGAAAAGAAAAAAATATCACCATCAATCTTTTTTGATAAGCATGTGCTTGTTGTATCTTAGTGGGCATACATCAATATTTGCACCATTATCATCAACAGAGAACAGACTTTTAATATTTTATAGCAATTTTATGACCATCTCATTTGAAAATTGCATAGATATTATGAAAGACTCATTGTTTTAATAAGAGGGATTTATGGAAGACATTTCTAGTATCAAATGAAGAGGAGCCTCATCATACTTTCGTTGTAAATGACTTTTCGTATTGCCAACTCAATTATTATGGTTCTGAGACACTGAATCCAGAAAACCATTTCAGAGTCAGGAATGCTTGATTTGTAAGATGTGAAATGAATGAATGTCTCTACTTTGAATTATTGTGAAAACCAAAGATAGACAACCTATTAACTTTTGGAGGGAAGAAGACTCAAAGGCCAATGAAATTGAGACTAATTCTTCACCTCATGGGCAAAGAGCTGATTGTCCACGTGAAAAAGCAAATTGTAGTCCCATGACAGGGACAATGGTTCTTGCTTTCCTATCCATGCTGTGCTGGATCTTCACCTGAAAGGTGGGGAGAGGGCCCATCCCTCCCCAAGGTGTCTTTGTTCAGGGGCACAAGGCAGAGCCCAGCATCCCTACCCCAAGGCTCTTCCTGAAGCCCTCAAGGCAGAGGACCACCACCTCCACCAGTCTCTCCATTTTTCCTTAGAAACCTAGATCAAGTCCCTTGGGAAGTTCCATAATGGGACAGTGCAAGGGGCACTGCTTATTGCCAACAGTGAATGTCCTCTCTGCATGATGTCCCTTGCCTCAGGCTGCGCCCTGGCTCTCTCCCCTCAGTGTGAACTCCTGATCCATCCATTCCTGTCCAGGACATTAAGAGGTGCTTGGTAGATTCCAGATTTGGGGTCTTATAGCCCTGAGGGCTGGGAAGGGGCAGATCTCAGAAGCCATTATCACCAAGAGATATATTGCACCCACCCAGAAGAGACCATTCCAAGTGGCCAGCTGACATGAGCTGGATGAGACTGTGCCAGCATGCAGGAGTGTAAGGGACCCAAGAAGGAAGATCTCAAGGCCTGAGGAAGGCAGAAGGAATCCCGTTCAAAGTAGTCCAGCCAGACATGTGGTTCTGGGGTAGGGCTTCAAAAGCAGATGTGGAAAGCCACAGGTATGCCTGGGAAGATGAGCAAACACTTGGAGAAGAAGGATGTGAGCCTGGGGACAAATAACACAAGTCGTGGCCATATGTATGTATGACATAGTAGGCAAGGCAGAGCCCAATTCAGGACTTGGTCTGCAGTGCCTCTTTCTTCTGGGCTAGGGTAGTGCTACAGAAGGGTATATGACAGCTGTCCTTGTTCCAGTTCCCCCAGTGGCAGAGCTTGAGACAAGGATTTGTTTGCAGGTAATTTATTTGGAAGGTGAGCCCAGGAACAAGAGTGAGGGGGTGAGGAGAGTGGGACAGAGAAGGAGAAAAAGCTAAAGAAAGGGTGCCATGAGCTGGTTACCACCTTGGACTCATTTTCACTGGGAACCACTGATGAATCAATCATATAAACTGAGCCCCAGCATTATCCCTCCAGAGGCTAACAGGTAAGATCGTTTCTCCTTGGACTTCAGTCTCCCACTGGTTGGTGGATGCCCCTGGGGCTTTACCTCCTCTGAATTTCTGGATGCTTTATGAGCTGAGCCAAGTTCACTAAGCTTTGGTAAAAGCTTTAGAGAAGCTAAGATGCCCTGGAGCTCAAGGGCCCTCGGTGGCGACTGCAGCTGAAGTCAGATAGGGCCAAGGGGATGTGATACAAGATACAAAAAGCAGCTTCCTGTGCAGCCTTAACAGGCCAAGCACACCTAGCCCAGAAGTGGCTGGACCTGCTGAGTTCCCAGTGGCATACAGTTGACGTGCCCACCCTGGCGCTGCTGCTCGTTACAGAGGCCAATGTGTGCCAGTGGAGGGGTTTCCCACCTCCTCCTCGAGGAGATTGTGTCCCATATAGTCTTTTTGGTCACTCTGTCAGTGAGAGCTGCCTGGATCAGCAGGCGTCCATTGGGCAATCTGGTCCCAACTCATTTATTATTTTCTTTTGCTTGCCTGCAAAGTTTTGGATAAATGTGCTTTTCCTCTGGAATTTGTAAAACCTCGTCATTTCTCCTAATGTTTAGCCTGCCTAGTGTGTAAATTCCTTGTCAACAAGCGTAAGATAGCATCTATCTTACTCATCACTGTATCTTCAGTGCCCAGCTCAGTACCTGCCTGCCACTTAGTAGATTCTTAGTAAATATATGTTGAATAAATGACTCCCTTACTCGCCATTTCTAATGCCTTGAACATCCCCCTGGCTTCTATCCACCTTATGGAATTTTGTTTCCTTTGATATTTTCTTCCCAGTGTTTGGTCCAGTTTCTGCCACCTCACTCCAGGACCTGAATTCACAGTCAACTGGCACTTGGGAACAACGAACTGGAGTTGGGGAGTTCGTTGGAACTCGGAAGTTGGGCCGAGGAATACAAGACCCAAGGAGGGCATCACGGCATTGAAGACCTTGGGTGAGAGAACAAGGAAGGGGGACTCTGATGCCTGCCTGAGGATGACTCTGATGATAGTTGACTTGATAGCAAAAGTGAAACACTGTTTGGCCCCATCGTCTAGACTCTGTGCATATGTATGACGATCTGGGATCTTCTTCTAATTTATTTTTATTTTTATTTTTTGCCGAGCCGCATGGCATGCGTGATCTTAGTTCCCTGACCAGGGATCAAACCACTGGACCGCCAGGGAATTCCCTGGGATCTTCTTCTAAATCACACAACTTAGAAAAGTGATTCAAGTGATCATTTTCTCAATTCTCCTAAAGATGGTACATAACTAATTTCATTCTAGAGAGATTGGAGAGAAATTCATTTATTACATACAATGGATGCCCTAGGGTTTAATTCTCTCACAAGACTGCAGCTGAGAAAATTTGGTCTATACTAAGATTTTCTTTCTGGTAATAGACAGTGGCTTCTCACCTTTCCAAATGTGACAGGCACAGCTAAGTTTATACACAAATCCAGGTAATCTGATTGAGATCACATAGGCCACACCATTTCTGTCACCCAGTGCCCTACCATGACCATTCCCCAGGTCATGAAGAGCTCTTCCAAAGCCTAGCCTTCAATGGCTACACAATAAATACTACTTCACATGGATGAACCAAAGTTCTTCCAATTATTTTCCTGCTATTTGACATCCTGACTGCCTCCAATTTTCCACAAAGCTTTTTTTTTTTTTTTTGCCTTTTTTAAATTAAAGCAAGCCCAGCAGCAGTATGGAGTCTGGATTGGATGAGAGAGAGACTCAAGACCACTTAGCCAGTTATTACAATGGCTAAAAATGAGATCTTGACTCCAGGTGGTCGCAGAAGAAATAGAATAGGATAGACCAAACCAGATTTGCAAGAAAAAAGACATTTGGGCCCTTCGAGATAGTCAGATGTCTCTTTTACTCCACACCCATAGCTTTCAAAATTTAGTTTTATGTCATGGCCACTTAACCAAGTTCTACTTCTCTCAAACCTGCCTTCTTGATACTTAGCAGAGAACCCGGGTTTCTGGGCGATTGCTTCTTCTCCATTTTCCACTTGAGCAAATGCTGGCTGCTGACTGCTGTCCATGGCTCACTGACTCCTCGGGGGTCCTCTGCCATTGGGCGTCTGCCCTGAGGACAAGTGGCCGGCTGCATACCTCTGCTGGAAGCCAAGGCTGCCAGAAGTGAAACGCTCTCATTTTCACCAGAACTATTCACATCACTAAATGGATAAAAAGAAATTACCTTTACATTTTATGATTTTTCTCTACAAAAAGGCATCATTCTTACCAAGACAGAATCTAATAGCTTAGGCATCTGAATGTTTTCCTTAAGAGAATACCTTCAGATCTAAGAGCTGAGAGTCAAGAGTCTAGATTTTGGATAAATTTATTTGACTTTTTAATAATACCAATGTTTTACAATTCAAACTTAGAGATGCTGACTCCTGATATTTTGGTTATCTATCTATCTATCTATCTATCTATCTATCTATCTATCTATATTCAAAGTAAAGGTACTTGTGAGAGCACCACATGTGATATTCACCACATCCCTGCATTGGCAGTCTACGCAAGATTCTAAAATGTGTCTTAACACCTTGCCAAGCAAATAACATGAGCCTCATAGCGAATTCAGAAATCTGCTTTGCTCTCTTACGGGTGCACGCTTCAGTCAAAACAGATTGCTTTTTTCAAACTTTCTAGAATTTGGTTGCCATCAGATTCTCACTTAGCTCTTCAGCCCTGAGACGTTCCCTCAAAGTAGCAGCTATATGCTGGAAGGAAAAAACAATCCTTCCACTTATTTTCTATGTTAATTGTATCACCTTCTTTCCAGGAAAATTTAATAAAAATTGATGGCCCTTATTTTCAGGTGTTTGAGACAACAGAAAATTCTCTCAGCCCATGGGATGAGTTCTAAAGAAATGTCCAGCTCCAAGAGTCTGTGGTTTTTCAAGTCTACATTCAAGTTGGTTTTGGAAGTAGATTTCTTAACCAGTAACAAAAGTAAACTCTGAATTTTCCTTCTACAGCAGTACTGTACTCCCTGAATTAGTCAAGGTCAAGGTCAGCTGTGAACTTGATACGAAAGCCACACTTAATATCTCAGGTCCAACATGGTCACAGCAAAGCAGAAACTAGGAATATTGCTGAAGCAGCATGGCAGAAACTAGAACCAGAGAAAGCGTTTAGCCTTTTGATTAAGGAATAAAAAAGAGGGTACGAAAATCAGGGGAGCAAACTGTGTAACGAAATCCGAACACTTTATCTGGATCAGTGGAGTAGAAACACAACAAAATTTGAGGGAACATGAAATTCACTACCTGGGCCTACAGAGAGCTACTGCCAAATATCAGTGAATGTTGCCACCTTGTTTTTCCTGCATCGCTGTGACATGGGGTCCTCGCAAATGGTGTCTCAGCAGAGAAGCCCTCTAGCTCTGACTGGCATGAGCCTATTACGGGGATCATTGGCCCTTCTTCGTGTTGTTCCCTTCACATGCCCTTTCTGACTTCCTTAACCTTCCTTGACTCTACCGATCCCCGTGCTGCAAAGCAATGTGGCCTGGTGGGAAGGACAATGACATGAGAGTTAGGAATCTTGTTCTAGCCCTCCCTGTGCTAGAACATGGCGTGTAATCGCGAACATGTGTCATTGGCTTTCTGGGCTTTGGTTTCCTCTTTGGTAAAATACAGGACTTGGTCTAGTTGATTCTATAATTAATTATTCCTCTCTCTCCCATGTAGGTGTCACTCTGAATTTAGAACTCAGGTTCGAGAAAGGAAATCAGATTCTGAACCATTCAAGTTGGCTCTCTGTTGGGTAAGAGAGAAGGACAGATATCCACATCCAGCCCAAAGCACACGTGATTCACCTGGCGATGTGTTAAATCCCATTCTGGGGGCTTCCCTGGTGGCGCAGTGGTTGAGAGTCTGCCTGCTGATGCAGGGGACACTGGTTCATGCCCCGGTCCAGGAAGATCCCACATGCCGTGGAGCTGCTGGGCCCGTGAGCCATGGCTGCTGAGCCTGTGCGTCAGGAGCCTGTGCTCCGCAATGGGAGAGGCCACAGCAGTGAGAGGCCCGCAAACCACAAAAAAAAAAAAAAAAAATCCCATTCTGGGAATGGGCCTGATAAAGTCCTAATGCACAGCCATGTGTCACCTATCTGTAGGGTGATCACTCACCCTATTGTCCTTGAGCCCTGGATGGGAGTCCAAAGCTAACTAAGACGTCTTTAATCTGAACATGCTAACAATCTTAAATATTAGAGACAAGAGCCCCCATGTACTTTCAGGGCTCATAGCAGCCAGCAAAGGCCCCTTGGAAGTAGGCAAGAGATTCATCTGGTATTCCCTCCTGACCCTAGTAATTCACGATTCCCTAACATCATCCTTGTCGTAAGCAACAGGAAACGTGGACTGGGCCATTGAATAATGGAAGCTATCATTCACCAGGAGCTTACTCTGGGCCAAACACCTGCTGAGCACTTTATAGCAGCCCCTCAAGGCAATACTGTTATCCTCAAAATATAGATGAGGAAAATGAGTGTCAGGGGCCCAATAACTTGCCTACGGTCATATGACTGGTAAATGTCCAAGCTGGGATTCCAACCCACTGAGCCTGATACTGCAGTCCACACTTCAAAAACAACAAAAACACATAAACAAAAACTTTCATTTTGATATAATGTCAGACTTCAAGTTGTAAGAATAGTAAAGAGAATTTCATACACCCTGTTCTCAGAATCTCCAGATGTTAGCATTGTATCATGATTTGCTTTATTCTTCCCTTTCTGTCTCTGTATGTATTAATATATAATGTACATATATAATCATCATTTTTGGAACCATCTGAGAGTAGATTGAACACATGAAGTTTCTTTACCCCTAAATACTTCAGTGTGTTCCTTAAAAACAAGGACATTCTCTTATATAAACACGGTATAATTGCCACTGTACTGTCAATTAACATTGAAACAATACTATTATCAGATCCTCAGATCTTACTTCCAGTCTGCCGATTCTTCCAATTATGTCGGTTATAGAAAAAAGTCTTGTGGTTCAGCATCAAACCTTTGATCACACATTGCTTTCAATTGTCACATTACTTTAGTTGCTTTTCACCTGGAACATTTCCTCAGTCTTTCTTTGCCGTTCATGATCTTGACATGGCTGAAGGGTATAAACTGGTTATTCTATATAATGTGGCTCAATTTGGTTTATCTGATATTTCCACAGGTTTAGATTCAGGTTATCTATTGGGGGCAAAACTACCGGAAAAATGATGCAGTGTCTTTCTCTGTGCATTCAATCAGGAGGCACATAATGTCAGCTGGTTCCATTACTGGCGATGTTAACTTTTATCACTTGGTTAACGTGGTGTCTGCCAGCCCAGATCCCCCTTTGTATTGACTCTTATGCAGACAGAGCCCACACTCCTAACCACTGTGCTAAATAAATAACCACTCTAGGCAACTGGCACTGTGGTAGCCATTGAGGATAAAAGCCTTGGAGGAACTGTCCTCACAGAAAGCTTACAATGTTATTGGCAAGAATGTTGTATGATGTATTACTTCAGCATCCGTCCACTAATTGTTCTGTGAGTCGCGCAGACAATTAGCGTCAGAGGCTTTCAGAAATAGAAGTGGCTTTTGAGGCCTAAGAGTTCGTCAGGGAGGAGAGAGTGGGAATCTGCTCCGGCAAGGGACTTAGAAGGGAGAATTGGTGAGGCCTCTGCGTGCTCCAGTGCTGTGCAGAGCCTTAACCAGGAGGTGGGAAAGGTCAGAAATAGTCTGGGCACTGATTTAAGAGGGCCAGAGTATCATTTTCTCATACAAGTGGATCCTGACAGCAATTCTGGGAAGCTGTTGGCAGGGCCAATGGGGCTGAAAGAAGTTGGAATTCAAGACCTCCTGGGAATCAGAGGATGTGGTCAGATGCAGGGGTAGGATGGCTGACCCAGAGAAACTCTGAAGACTCTGGCTGAATAGCTCCCTTGGTCCTGGGCTCTCGTTTCACCAGGTGCCTTGACATACGTGTCCTTGGGAAGCGTTCATGGTATTTCCAGTGCCAAGGCCAAGGACATTTGGCCAGAGCAGAGGTTCTCCATGAAGGAATAATGTGAGCTAAGGTAGGAGGGGTAGATGAGCTTGATTGATTGGGAGATAATCAGGTGCTCCACTCAGGAACTGTTTGCATGGTCTCAACATAGGATTCTATCCTATGTACATACAACAGAGTGATGGAATGAGAGATGAGAGGTTAAAAAATTATATATCTCATTTCACTGGCTACTTGTAAACTCAAATTAGAATCTTTTCAGAACACCATCTTCACCTGCTTCTATAGTAAGAATAGGAACTGACGCTTCTCTAAAGTACCCTTTGCCTCTAATCTGCCTCAGAATTAAAGTGTTCTAATTAAATGGAGACCTCATTATATTCTGCTCTAATCTACAGCACAATCATAATGCAGTGATTACCTTGAATTATTATTACACATACCTCCACCCACTTATTATTATATGTCTCTGTACTTTAATTATGTTTCAATGAATATAATTCCATACCCTTCAATACTTAAATAATATTCCCTTTAAACATAACTGTGCACTGATCATTCGCTATAAGTGTGAGTGCTTGCATTGCAAATAATGAAAATTTGTACCACTCTGGAGGCTGAAACAAACTAACCTATGCCTGAAAGAAATCAGTTGGCATTTTAATAGAACTTTAAAACAATGAAATTTGTTATCAATTTATTTTTTCAAAAACATGTTAAGAGGGTGCTTTTTGTAGACTTAACAAAAAAATCTTTGAAAGGAAATAGTAATTCTCTAGAAGCTTTTGTTGCCTACAGACCACTTCACCAGAGAGTTTGCTCCCAGTGGGGAATCTACTTTTTATAAAAGATTTTGCACTGAGATTTAGTATTTATTTATTTTTTTGGATATATGTGTGTCTGGATGTATGCATAAGATATATTATATATTATATATATTATATATGTAGTATATAATATATATGATGTGTCAAAGGTGAAATCTCAGAATCAAAAGCCAGGTAACTGGAGTGAAGGTCTTCTGCCTGCTCTATCCATCTGCACATGCATTCTTATTACCCAAGAAAAGGGGTGATATTAATGCTTATATTGTTTCTGGAAAGCAGTCTTAGAAAACCATATCCAGTCATCCATGATATTCACAGGGGATTGGTTCCAGGACTCCCCAGTGGGTATCTAAATCCATGGATGCTCAAGTCCCTTATACAAAATGGGGTAGTACAATCTGCCCTCTGTATCCACGGGTTCCACATTCACAAATTCAACCAACTGCGAATCTGGGGTTGGTTGAATCTCTGGATGTGGAACCTACGAATACAGAGGGCCAACTGCACTCTCTTATTTCTGCCGGGATATGTCTCAGAGGAGACTTTGTCTTTGGAGATTTTTGGAATTCTGTTATATTTACTAGTATAGCTACAATAGCTGTATGTGCTTTGGTTGGTATTTATTTCAATTTATTTTTAGTCCAATAATAACTTGGACTAAAAAGTAATCACTTGTGATAAATTAATTCATGATCTCATGCCATAGGACAATGCTCCCAAAGGGCCAGAGAAATGGTAATCCCGTCCTTCCTTTATAGTCTCTGATTTTAAAAATAGTGTATGAGCTAGAGGCCTCCAGAATAGGTTTGTTAAGAGGAGAGAAAGCTAAAACAGAATGCCATTTTGATCATTTTTGATAAGGAGTAAACACTGAGTAGGTTTTATAAACCTTCAGGCTAGGTAAATCCTACAAGTTCAATCTTGCTCCCCCGATGCAAACTATTCAAAACTCATTGTCCAGGAAGAGTGTCCTGCCATTATCACTGCTGGAAAGAATTCATGTTATTAAAATAACAATTCTTCCTGAAAAACATATCTGCAAAGTTGGCCATTCAACAAGTCCACGGAATAAGTCAAACCGTTATATAAATTGGTTACTAAAGTTTTATCTCAAAAGGAGGGAAATAAAAGGTGCGAAAAGATGCCAAACTGGGACTTCCCTGGTGGCACAGTGGTTAAGAATCCGACTACCAATGCAGGGGACACGTGTTCGAACCCTGGTCCGGGAAGATCCCACATGCCACGGAGCAACTAAGCCTGTGCACCACAACTACTGAGCCTGAGCTCTAGAGCTCACGAGCCACAACTACTGAAGCCCGTGCGCCTAGAGCCCGTGCTCCACAACAAGGGAAGCCAATGCAATGAGAAGCCCGTGCACTGCAACGAAGAGTAGCCCCCACTCAACACAACTAGAGAAAGCCTGCATGCAGCAACAAAGACCCAACGCAGCCAAAAAAAAAAAAAAAAAAAGATGCCAAACTGGGTGGTTATGTAAGAAGTAAAGGAATTGAAATTTTTTTTAACCTTTGTGCTGAGTCAGTAATTGTGGATCTGTTCCCTCATGGGTGCATTTGGCCTAATAGTGACTAAAGCAACTCAATCAAATACTCTAAACACATGTTCTACTCGAAAAGAAAGAAAGCGTAGCCCATTGTGACACAGTGAGTCAATCACCCAGATACTATGTTCTGTATATGGTTCTCTTTCCCTGTTAACTGGTGAGTTATCGTTCCTTTCTCATGGAAATTCTTCAAACTGATCTATTAGTTTATCGAGGTAATTGAGCCTATAGTGTTATTTCACACTGGATACAATTCATTACCTTAACTTTTGCCTAAAGGAGTAAATACATAAAACAAGTAATCATGGATTAATGTCAAAATCAAAGGCAAGGATTACCACTTCTAATCCACACAGACCCTTCCCCAGAGAAATTGGTGAAACTTTTTTTTTTAATATATTTCTCGACAGACCCTTCCCCAGAGAAATTGGTGAAACATTTTTTTCAATATATTTCTCTTATTTATTTATTTATTTATTGGCCATGTTGGGTCTTCGTTGCTGCACCCGGGATTTCTCTAGTTGCGGCAAGCAGGGCCTACTCTTCATTGCGGTGCGTGGGCTTCACATCGCGGTGGCTTCTCTTGTTGCAGAGCACGGGCTCCAGGTGCTCAGGCTTCAGTAGTTGCAGCATGCGAGCTCAGTAGTTGTGGCCCATGGGCTTTAGAACGCAGGCTCAGTAGTTGTGGCACACAGGCTTAGTTGCCCCATGGCATGTGGGATCTTCCCGGACCAGGGCTTGAGCCCGTGTCACCTGCATTGGTAGGCAGATTCTTAACTACTGCACCACCAGGGAAGTTCTGGCGAAACTTACTTTTAAAAACACTCATTCAAAGCCTCTGGTAATAGTCTTAAGGGCATACAGCAAGTGCAGAAACATTTATTTTAAAAAGTCTGCTAAAACTTGGTAAGGACAGATAGAGTCTGTGGTACTTGGACCAATAATCTGCTCTCTTCTTCCCCCTTCCCAGCTCAGCAAGATGGAAACTCCACTCTAGGCTGCTGTAGCTAAGTATACAGGACTCTCCCCAGCTCATAGTCAGAGGGCTAGTTAGCATCTTGGAAGGGGCAGGATGTGAGAATTTCTCACCCTGTCCCCAGCTACCTACTGCGGAGGCTAAGCTCTAGACAAGTACAGCCAAGAGGTAGGGACTTTCTTCTTTCATCAGCTCCCATTTGTGGGATGGAGTTTCTATTATGGATGCAGCGCTATTGAGAATACTGGGACCCCAATTGCCCTTGCCCCAGCTTATAAAGCAGAGGTTCCATGGGGGGAGAGGCAAGCTGAGGAGACCTGAGGCTACTGCTCTCTTACACCCAACAACTCCAAAAGTGGGGATGTCATTCAGGGAGAAACACACCATTGTTTCTACCCACAATTCTAGAGCTCTGGCTCAGAAATTCTCCCTGGGGGAGAGATAGGCTACAAAACAGAGAGCTCTGAATCTCTTCCCAAAGGAGTTGACTTCATTTGTAACAATGTGGAAGGTTCAAGCTTAGGGCAATCTCAAAAATAGTGGGAGTTGTAGTAAAATTAATTGGAAGGAACTCGATAGAATCATTGAAGATCTAGGCTAAACTGTAGTCTGGCTAATTTCCTAGAGAGAACCAGGGGAAGAGACAACTGGGAGGAGCCCTTCTAGGATGAGAGCAAATCTCAAGCACTGACCTCAAGAAGTATACTTTCAAATGATGCCGAATTTGATTGGATCAGTCTGTGGAGCAAATTTATACGCCAGGACATTGTTGAAAACAATAAAGAGTCAGCTGGCAGGAATTCCCTGGAGGTCCAATGGTTAGGACTCTGCACTTCCACTGCTGGGGGCCTGGGTTTGATACGTGGTCTGGGAACTAAGATCCCGCAAGCTGCACAGTGCTGCCAAATATATACATATAAAACTCAGTTCGCAATTAATGGAGCTTAACAGCTGGGCACGGTGAAGGAAAGAGACAGTCAAAGAGAGTCCGGCCAAAACTACCATCATCGTAGGGTGACTTTGAGCATACCATTGGCTGCACTCCCTGAAGATCAACATCAGAGACTTCACATAGCTGGGGGAGGGGGGAGTAACATAAACTTCACTAAAATAAACCAGTCAGTAAAAAAATAAACAAGCAAATAACAATAAGAAGCAACAAGCTCCTGAGTTTGGGGTGGGGACATGGAACCATATTTAAAGTGCTCAAAGAAAAAACTGTCGCCCAGTAATAGTATATTTAGTAAAGTTAATTTTTAAAAATAAAGGTTAAATAAAGACATTCCCTAGTAAACAAAAACTGAGAAAATGTGTTGTGATCAGGCCGGTCTTACAAGAAAAATCAAGAAAGATCTCAAATCAGTAACCTTACTTTCCACCTCAAGACACTGGAAAAGGAAGAGCAAACTAAACCTAAAGCAAGCAGAAGGAAGGAAGTAATAAAGATTAGGGTGGAAATTAATGAAATAGAGAAAAGAAAAACAATAGATAAAATCAATGAAAACAAAGGCTGGTTTTTTTGAAAAGATTAACAAATCTGACACATCTTTAGATAGACTGACCAAGAAAAAACTAGAGAAGACTCAAACAGCTAGAAATGGAAATGAAAGAGTGGATGTTAATATCAACTTTACAGAAATAAAGAGAATTATAAAGGAATAAGAATAATTATATGCCAATAAATTAGATAACTTAGATGAAATGGAAAAATTCCTAGAATGACACAAACTACTCATATAGATCCAAGAAGAAAAAAAATCTCAGTAGACCTATAGCTAGCAAGGAGATTGAATAAGTTATCAAAAAGCTGCCAACAAAGAAAAACCCAGGACTAAATGGCGTCACTGATGAAGTCTATCAAACTTTTAAAGAATAATTAACACCAGTCCTTCTCAAACTCTTCCAGGAAATGAAAGAGGAAGGAACAATTCTTAACTCATTCTATGAGCCCAGCATTATCCTGACCCTATAGTCAGGTAAAGACACTACGAGAGAAGAAAAACCACAGACGAATATCTCTTATGAATATTGATGCAAAAATTCTCAACAAACCAAATCCAGGAACATATAAAAAGAATTATACGCCATAACTAAGTGGGATTTACCCCAAGAATGCAAAGTTTAACATCTAAAAAAACAATTAATGTAATAATACACCACATCAATAGAATAAAAAACAAAAACCACACGATCATCTAATTAAACACAGAAAAAGCTTTTGACAAAGCCCAACACCCTTTCATGAATTAAAACAAACCAAAAAACACATAGCAAACTAGGAATAGAAGGAAACTTCCTCAACTTGATAAAGGGCATAACAAAAAACCAACAGCAAATATCATATTTAATGCTGAAAGACCGGCTGCTTTCTTCCTAAGATCAGGAACAAGAAAAGAACATCTGCTTTAGCCACTTCTATTCAACATTGTACTGGAGGGTCTAGCAAGGGCAATTAGGCAACCAAAAGAAATAAAAGGCATCTAGATTGGAAAGGAAGAAGTAAAACTATGTACACTCACAGATAACATCTTTGATACAAAAATTCTTAAAGAATCCACTAAAAAACTATTCTAACTAATAAATGAATTCAGATAGATTGCAAAATACAAGATCGATATACAAAAATCAGTTATATTTTTCTACACTTCTAATGAACAACCTGAAAATGAAATTAAGAAAGCAGTTCAATTTATAATACCATCAGAAAGAATAAAATACTTAATGAAGTAAGTCAGAAAGAGAAAGACAAATGCCATATGATATCACTTATATGTGGAATCTAAAATATGACACAAATGAACTTATCTACGAAACAGAAACAGATTCACAGACACAGAGAACAGACTTGTGGTTGCCAAGGCGGGGGGTGTGGGGGTAGGGGAGGGATGGATTGGGAGTCTGGGCTTAGCAGATGCAAAGTATCCGTTGTCCCCGCCTCCAACATGAATCCCATCACCTGTGAGGCTCTGTTGAAGAGTCAAACCAGTCTCCTGTCTGAAGTTTCTATTAAGTGCAACCACTGTCATTCAGTGAGAGATGTAGACTAGAAGAGTTATAAACTAAATGCCAGGAAGGCATGGACTCAGAGTGATTGATATGTCTTGGGAGAAAGGGAAGTGGGAGCTGAAAAAAGCTTCACAGAGGAAATATTTGAACCTTTACAGAATTTTTGTTTGGTTCAGTGATTTGAGAATCATTTTTCTAATAATAAAAGTAGTGCATGTTTAATATTGGAAATTTGGAAAATACAGAAAAGAAAATAGGAGAAAATTTAACAGATGATTAAAATGTAGACAGCTGAAAAAGTCAGGAAACAGCTTCTACAGCCATTCTTTCCTGAAGTCTTGTAATCAATTTTTCCAACATTGGCTGCACAAAATCACTCAAGCACAGACCAAAAATTCGCTGACATATCAAAGAGGGCTGAATTCAGAAAGAGGCAAAAATTTAAGCTTTGGCTCTTGAGGGAGTCACTTCTGAGTGTAGTAGACCTTTTACCTCGGTTTTGCTCATAGACCCACATGCATCAGAACCATCTGGGACAACTTGTATGACAATGCAGATTCCTGAGCCCCACGGAAGACCTACTGAATGAGAAGGTCCGGGGTGAGGCGAATAATCAGCATTTTTAACACACCCCTTGGGTTATTCTTATCCACAGTAGAGTTTGGCAACCACGTTTTAAAAAGCTTTGGGGGATGATAAAAATGGTGATTTGGTGATGTGAATGTGGGTACTTTAAAACACATCTGAAGAAATTGGACCCCTTGTGCACAGCTGGTGGGAGTATAAAATAGCGCAACCATTGGCAAAAATGATACGGCAGTTCCTAAAAAAATTAAACATAGAATTACCATATGATCCAGCAATTCCACTTCTGGGGATATGCCCAAAAGAATTGAAAGCAGGGACTCAAAGAGATACTTGCAACACCTGTGTTCATATCAGCATTATTCACAATAGCCAACAGGTAGAAGCAACCCAAGTGTCTATCAACAGATCAACGGATAAACAAAATGTGGTATATATGTACAATGGAATATTATTTGGCCTTAAAAAGGAGTGAAATTCTGACACATGTTACAACATTTACAGACCTTAAAGACATTACATTAAGTGAAATAAGACAGTCACAAAAGGACAAATACTGTATGCTTCCACTTATGTGAGGTACACCGAGTAGTCAAACTCACAGAGACAGAAAATAGAATGATGGTTGCCAAAGGCTGGGGGACAGGGAATGGGGAGTTGGTGTTTAATGGGTATTGGAGAACCTGAAAATTTTCTGGAGGTGGAGGGCGGTGATGTTTGCACAGCAATGTGAATATACTTAAAGCCATACAACTGTACACTTAAAAAATGGATAAAATTATATACTTTATGTTATGTATATTTTCCCCAATTAAACACACAAACATACACACACACCTGAGACCAGTGATTCCTTTGCTTTGTCTGAAGTGGAAATCAAAAAGGCTGTCACCAGGGGACAACCACAGAAGTCTGGGCCAAGTTCAAGCCCAAATGCAGAAGGTTATAATCATCTCACAAAATGTCCAGCCTTATCAGAAGACAAGGGCTTCCAACTTGCTTCTGGGTGTGACTTAAAGTGTTCATCTGGGGCTGCAAATCTAGATCTGGTTAGTGAAAAGTCACCAATGTCCCTGACTGGCCCAGCAGGGTGAGAAATTACAGCCCTGAGTTCAACAGCACAGGGAGATCAGCTCGGTGCTTTGTGACCACCTAGAGGGGCGGGATAGGGAGGGTGGGAGGGAGGGAGATGCAAGAGGGAAGAGATATGGGGACATATGTATATGTATAACTGATTCACTTTGTTATAAAGCAGAAACTGACACATCATTGTAAAACAATTATACTCCAATAAAGGTGTTAAAAAAAAAAAAACCCAAAAAAAGAATGCTCTTTTTGCCCAGGGTTTGAAAACCTTAGTTAAGAGTTATATTAGGTTGCAACTACTTACGTCTCCTACTAGAAGGCCTGGATTTAGAAAGCCAACGTTGTTTTCAGGGTGGTATTTGTTACTGCCAGTCCATATTTTCCTTCTTCTTTGCTGTTGGGAAACTGACCAATTTTACGACATAAAAGGGGCAGATTCAAGTGGTTTACAGGCTATTTAGAGTAATTTTTTGACAAATGCAGGCTGCTTTAAAAAAAAAAAAACTTGGGAAGGCTGAAGGCAGAGTCAGTGGTGAATTTCTAAACTCATTAAACTGTAATACAATCTCACTAAGGTGACTTTCTAAAAATATCTGAATTATGGATTTCTAAAACTTGAGACTTATTTTTTCACATGCAAGCAGTGAATAAGTGATAAGATCATGGGAGACCTCCTTGAATGAAGTGATACAAATCTATTTTGTTTTTAGGACCTGACCTTATTTTCAAGTTCAAGTATCCCTCCAAATTTGCTGAGCCATATTCCCCTTCTATCTGCCGGCCCTGGGCAGACCAACCCCCCCTGAGGCTCATATAAGAAGACTCTGACATGGGAAGTGTTCCCACTGCATTGTTAAGTAAAATAATGGATGCACAATAGAAACAGACAACACAATACATGCTAGTCAGAATGTTTTTTAATGTGTTATATATACATAGAAAAATGACCAGAAGGAAATGCACCCAAATTGCAACAGTGCTTATCTCTAGGTTTGAGGTTTGTTGGTGAGGTTTATTCATGCGTGTGTGTAAATTTAATTTTTTTCTGTATTTTCCAAATGTTCTACAATGAGCATATAATTCTTCTCTAACCAAATAAAAACAAGTACATGTTATTTAAAACAAAAAGAAAACGTTTGTCTTTGAATCTGTTTTCTTTGGAGCCGGTGTCTTTCATTACTTGCCCACTCTTTACGTTCAGTCACTCTTGCTCTTGCCTTCCTTGTGGGCTATTATGCGACCTTTGGACATGAATTTTGCTTTCCGTCTCTTGCCCACTCCCCTGGCTTTTGACCTGTGAGTCTCTGTATGTGCCTTAACTGCTGTCAGATTTCTGAGTTTCTGCCTTCCTGGTAACTGGCCAGTTGGCCTCACACTTCCTTGACCCTGGCTGTGGTTTTTCATGAATGCATGAACTAAAGCATAGGTTTGAGTATTTTTCTTTTACAAATAGGTCCTTATATTGTCAGTGTATTCGTTTGCTTGGGCCGCCGTAACGGAATACCACAGACTGGGTGGCTTAAAGAAGATAAATTTATTTTTTTTACAGTTCTGGGGGCTAGAAGTCCAAAATCAAGGTGCCCTTAGGGCTGGTTTCCTCTGAGGCCCCTTTCCTTGGCTTGCAGACTGCCACCTTCTGTGTCCCTACATGATCTTTCCTCTGTGCATGTGTCCTGGTGTCTCTTCCTCTTCTTATAAGGACACCAGTCAGATTGGATTAGGGGTCATCCTAAGGGCCTCATTTTAACTTAATTACCTCTTTAAAGGCCTTATCTCCAAATACAATCACATTTTGAGGTACTGGGGGTTAGGGCTTCCGCGTACGAATGAGGGTTGGGGGGACACAATTCAATCCATTACAGTCAACGTTCTTAGCTGTGAACAAAACTCATTCTAGGTAGTTAGAGCAGAAATGGGATTTATGAAAGGATATTAAGTAGCTCACAGAATCTCCTGGAAGACAGGAGAACCTGGCATAGAGGCTCCACTGCCCAGACAAGACCCAAACCACATCTCAGGACTGCTCCGGTGGAGACCCTAACAGCCACCTCTGCCTCTGAAGAACGGATGCCACTCAGCCATGAATTCCACATGGTGTCTGCCTCTTAATGTCACTGGCTTCTGAACAGTGCTCTATTGCTCTGTCTGGCCACAAAGAGCCTTGATCAAAGGTTTGTGCCTTAGATGCAAGGCAAGCTGGGAAAATGAACCGTTGTCTTCTACCTCGGGGGAGTGAGAATTAGAGGGTCATGAGATTGGAAATTCCTAAATATAGGAAGGATTTCAAAAGGTGCTTGGCAGCCAAAAGTGAAAAAATTCCTATTACAGTGCAGATAAACAATATTTAAAGAGCATGGAGAGTAACATTTTTGAGTGGTTCCTACTCACTCTTTCCATCTTGAGTTTGATTTTCTTTTTTGTTGTTTGATCTTTACACAGTTCTATCTAATTGTGGAAGTAATACATGCTCAAGGGAGGAAAAGTTGAAAACTTAGAACAACACAAAGAAAAAAATTTTGAATACCTATAATCTTACCACTCAGATAACCACTGCTGCCAGTTTGGTATTGCGCCCTCACATTCTTTTATATCTTTATATAGATATAGATATAGATATCTATATAGATATAGATATCTATCTATAGAGATATAGAGATATATAGAGATATACACACAATAAAGACTAATATGCATGCTATTTTGTAGTCTTCTGCTTTCACTTATCAATATGTCATGAATGCTGGGTTTTCTGAATCAATTTCCCCCACAAATAACTTGACACTATTAAAGGACCTAACAGCTTTTAAATCAACCTATATCAAAATTAGAAATTTCTTAATTACAAAGAGCTAATTTTTAATGTATCTTCCCTCTATTTGTCCATCCTTGGGGAAAAAAACATTATAATGAAACCAAAAGATATCTGGAATTTTTCTTCTCTTCAAGTGAAGATCCTCCTGTGACCTTACTTATAAGGCCATTCCAGCCAATGGTGATGGGCTGTTATTATATTCACCCAAATTAAAATGATGATGAAGGTTGGTAGTTATTAATATTTTATTGGATTTTTAAACATTTTATCCAATAACTGGTAAATTAAAGTAATGTTTATGTTAACCAGAGAATATCTAATCTCATTTAAAATCTTCTTGTCATATCTCCCTACATGCACAAAATTTTCTGTGGCTGTTTTGTTCTTGAAGAGGTCACCGAGGGACCCAAGAAGGCACACAGATCTTTCCCAGAAGGTTTGCCATTCTCTCGGGGTCTGAGTCAAACTCTGGGACTGAAGCTCTACAAATTCATCCCTATCTTCACTCCAAAGTCCCTGATTAACTGATCCATTTTAGAACAATATCTGAGCTTGTCTGTTGTTCACCTCCAAGACTCTGAACTCCTATATTCACCTGCTAAACAGGAAAAGTCAATCACATATAAAGGTACCGAGCTTTATAGCAGGTGCTATACACTAACTCAAGAAAGCTGCTGATGTATGTTTGAAAATCCCACTTTCATGATAAATCTTCAGTCTGGTCTTTTTTTTTTTTCCTGGCCTGTGGCAGGTGGAATAATGGCCTCCCAAAAATGTCCTACCCTCACCATTGTAACCAGTAAATACGTTATACTACATGGCCAAAAGGACTTTGCAAATGTAATTAAAGTCATAGACCTTAATATAGGGTGATTATCTCAGATTATCCACGTGGGCTAAATCTAATCACATGAGTCCTTAAAAGCAGAGAACTTTGACTGAAAGCAGAGGAGAGGTGTGACAGAAGGAAAAGCCAGAGAGAGTTGAAGCATAAGAAGGACTTGACCTCCCATTGCTATGGGGGGTCACATGGAAAGTATGAGAAAGAATGTAGGCAGCCTCTAGGAGCAAAGGCTAGCCCCTGTCTGATAGCCAGTAAGGAAATGGGACCTCAGTCTTACAGTCACAAGGAACTAGATTTGGCCAACAATCTGAATGAGCTTGGAAGAAGATTCTATTCAGAACTTCCAGAAAGGTCCTGCCAACACCTTGATTTGGGCATTGTTAGACCCTAGGCAGAAGACCCAGTTGAGCCATGCTGTACCCAGACCTCTGACATACAGAACTGTGAACTAATAAATGCGGCTTGTTTAAAGGCATGAAGCTGTGATAATTTGTGGTAATCTGTTGTAACAGCAATAGAAACTAATAAGTGGCCTGAAATCCAAATCCACTCTTGAGAAGTAAGATCCATTTTAAAGGTTAATAATTAGGTTAAAAATAGAGATTTGTTAACCCAGGAATATTAACACATGAATTATGATAACATTATAATTCAGTCAGAAAACTCCAAAACCAGCAGTTACGGCATTACTACAGACCAGCTGAAATGGGGCTCAAAACTGTAAATTCCCTACTTGCTTCTGGGAATCATTCCTTCAGAGGGTTGTGGATGTTTTGCATTTAATATTGATCATGTTTAAAAAAGAAAAGGGGACCAAGAGTCGGGTAAAAGTGAAAACAGATTCTAATTCAAGGACTTTATATATTGTCATCTCTGTATATGGAGGGGATAAGAATATGTAAAGCTATTTTTAAATGATACTGATAGGTTGTCCTGAAACACACAGACGCTTAAGATTCCAATCTCATTATCCAAGGTGGCAGTTTTCCTACTCTCCATTCCAACAAAGTCAGAGCCTATTGAAATGCAATTCGAGCCAGGCAGAAATTAAGAGACAGTCGTTAAGAAAGGTTCCCAGGAGCAAGAAGCAGGCCACAGTTTTGCAGGCAGCTGATTTCAGGGGTCAATCCGTTGACTGCATCTATCTTTTCAAATCACTATATTCTGCTTCAGGCTTTGATGTGGTCAGAGAAAAGAAGCCACAGAGAAATACATCAGGGATGCCCTAATGATGTGCAACGTGGGCTGCTGGTAGCCTGAGCCCAACAGAGATGCTTCCTTGTTATTACTGATAATTGTTTATCATCACTGGATGGTTGCCTGAGATCATTTAGGGAAAAAAATTTTTCAGCACTGACATATAGAAGCATATTTCTGTGATCTGTGTTATTTTTCAGGTGTTCCATGCGTCTGCATTGTGATCAAACTCATGTTTACTTTGGTTTTCAAGATTTCTCAGGTAGACATTAAGAAAGATGCATTCAATTGCTTTATTTAAATGTTTATTGAAAATACAAATGTCTTGATATCCCCTGTCCCAGAAGCCACATTAGAATAAGCATATAAAATATAATTGCAGTTGAAACAGAACTATATTATCTATACCCAAGAGCACTCCCAATGAGAGTAAGATTAGACACAAAGTTGGAACATATGAAGTAGATTGCTTACTTAAAATATTAGGACAGGAATTCCCTGGTGGTCCAGTGGTTAGGACTCCACGCTTCCACTGCAGGGGGCACGGGTTCCATCCCTGGTCGGGGAACTAAGATCCCACAAGCCACGCAGACAAAGAAATTAAAAAATAAATTTAAAAGTGTTTGGACAAATAATCATATAATACCATTCCATGTGAGACGAACACAGTCTTATTAAGATTATGTGTGCAACGGCTAACTCTATAATCAGATTTCTAAATTTTATTTGGAATAGTAGAGTTACCTTTGTTGTTTTTGTACCAGATTTATAACCGCACCACTTGTAATCTCCACTACTACCCTTAGCCACTGTAATATATTAAGTAGCAGTTTCAAAGACATATTGCATTAAAAAGGAAAAATAGTCATTTTACTGTGGAGAAACCTGGAGGTAACTTCCTTAACCAAGTAATTCAAGTTAACATCATCAGTAATGGGACAAACTGACCTTCTGATCTCATGCACAGGAAAGAACACAATATCATTTCTCTGATATTTCTACCAAATAGGCACAACCTGAATCTAAGCATGAAGTAACATACAAACCTAAATTGAAGGATGTTCTACTAAACAACTGGTCCGTTCTAGTTTTTAAATCTCAGCGTCACGAAAGACAAAGAACAATGGAAAATTTGTCCCAGATTTTAAAAACTTAAAGAAGATATGACTGCTAAATGTGGAGTATGATCCTGGATTGGATCCTAGATCAAAGGGGGAAAAAGTTGCTATAAAAGACATTACTGGGACAACTGGCAAAATTTAAGTAAGGTCTGTATACTAGCTCATCTTATTGTATCAATATTATATTTTCTGAATTTGATTATTTTCATATGGTTATGAGAATGTCCCTGTTCTTTTTTTTTAATTGAAGTATAGTTGATTTACAATGTTGTGTCAATTTCAGCTATACGGCAAAGTGATTCAGTTATACATATATATATATATATATATATATATATATATTCTTTTCTATTATGGTTTATTACAAGGTATTGAATAGTTCCCTGTGCTATACAGTAGGGCCTTGTTTAATCCATTCTATACATACTCGTTTACATCTGCTAATCCCAAACTCCCAGTCCATCCCTCTCCCTCCCCCTCTCTCCCTTGCCAACCACAAGTTTGTTCTCTATGTCTGTGAGTCTGTTTCTGTTTTGTAGATAAGTTCATTTGTATCATATTTTAGATTCCACATATAAATGATATCATATGGTAGTTGTCTTTCTCTTTCTGACTTACTTCCCTTAGTATGATAATCTCTAGGTCTATCCATGTTGCTGCAAATGGCATTATTTCATTCTTTTTTATGGCTGAGTAGTATTCCATTGTATATATGGAATATATACACATCTTCTTTATCCATTCATCTGTCAGTGGGAGAATGTCCCTGTTCTTAAAAAGTACACATTGAAGTATTTAAGGGGAAAAGGGGCACGAGGTCTGTGACTTACTCTCAGATGGTTTAGAAACTAATAACAATAACAAAGATAATTAAATGTACATACATATTTATAAATATATACATAAATATTTACACAGAGAGAGAGAGACAGAGACAGAGACAGAGAGGGGTAAAATAATAAAGCAAGTGTTTGCAAAATGTTAACAACTAGTAAATCTGAGTGAAGGATGTACCCAAGACCTTCATACTATTTTATTTTCTAAATGAAACTCATCTGTAAATTTAAATTACTTCAAAGTAAAAAATTTAAATTAAATATAATAAAAAATAAACCTAAAAAACATATTGCAATAGTGACAACTCTGGGACTCCAACTATACACCCTGCCCCAAAATAGGCAGATGTTAATTCAACTCAAACTATGCAAGCCTTTTGGTTAAATTTTTCATAAATATTTCACACCAAGTTAATGTTGATTCCTTATCAAAGTCCTTCTTGTTTTCTCACCAACAAATATTATGCAATGGGGTGTTGCTATAAGAAAACACCACAGGATTTCCCTGGTGGTGCAGTGGTTAAGAATCCGCCTGCCAATGCAGGGGACATGGGTTCGAGCCTTGGTCTGGGAAGATCCCATATGCCGTGGAGCAACTAAGCCCACGCGCCACAACTACTGAGCCTGCGCTCTAGAGCCCGCAAGCCACAACTATTGAGCCCATGTGTCACAACTACTGAGTCCGTGTGCCACAACTACTGAAGCCTGCGTGCCCTAGAGCCTGTGCTCCGCAACAAAAGAAGCCACCGCAAATGAAAAGCCCGTGCACCACAATGAAGAGTAGCCCCTACTCGCCTCGACTAGAGAAAGCCCGCATGCAGCAATGAAGACCCAAAGCAGCCAATAAATAAATAAATAAATGGAGTATTACTACCTAAAAAAAAAGAAAACACCACATTGAGCTGAACAATGGACCTTCTGAGAGATTTGTACTTCCTCAAAGCAACCCCCAGGGTCTGAAATAGGCAAACAGGGTTCAAATGCACCCATTAGCCAAGCTGTTTACACCCCAGTTTCAGTGTTACTCTTAAGTACAACTAATCTAGAAACAAGATGCATTCATGGAGACTTATACCTGCCAACTCCCCAGAAATTAGCTTATACCAAACTTTTCAAGAAATTTCGGTGACTCAAGTCTCTTTTTCCACTACTGCAGAAATATGACAATGTTAGCACTATAAAATTAAATTCTACTTATTTAGACAAGAGCAAAGGGACTGCCATTTCATTTTTCAACAATTCTGCTTTTAATAGTATATTTTAAAATAGTCTCTCCCTCAAAAAGGAAAACAGGAGGTGTATATTTATACAATTGAGAATAGAATTTTCTATTACAGAACCTATATCTCAATTGTTGTCAACGAATGTGCACAATTTAGTTAGCATGTTTTAGGTTGGAAAATCGAGTGTGTCAGAAAAATGCATTACACCTTAAGACTTTAATTTTCCTTCAACCTATTTATGACAGATGCAGCTAGCTAATAAAAAAGAAAAGGAATAAACATATAGGAAAGAATCCTATCCTTTCTTACTGCCTGGTGCCCATAGCCATGATCCTCCGAGGGCCGAGTTATAATTGCCTCCTGGGATGAAAAAAGAAGACACAAAAAAATCCAGCTCTCATTATGTAAGAGATTGCTAATCACCAAGACAACAATAATCAGAGGACTAAACTACAAAATGCGGGGACCACAAGCAAACGAGTCAGCAGCAGTTATTTAACAACCAAAAAAATCAGCTCAATGGGGGAAATTCTTTAAGGTCCCTTGAGTCTATAGCGTACTGGGCTCTCTTTAAAGCATTTTTTTCAAATGCTTTATAAAGAAAGCAAACCTGTGCTGTCTTTACAGCTTTAAAAATCATCTTAAAGATCCAGTCCCAATGCCATGTTTTTTATTCAGCAGCATATTATTTTGTACAATTTTAAACCTTCAGAAAAGTTGAAAGAGTAGTAAAATGAATGCCCATATACTCTTCACCAAGATTCACCAAATGTGACACATTTTCTTTCTCCCTCTCCCTCTCTCTCTTTCCTCTTCCCCTATATACTGTATATTTCTTTTCTTTTTCTTTTTTCCATATTTCCCCTGTTCTTTCCTTCTTTCTTTTTCTGAACCATTTAAGAGTTCATTGCAGACATGACACTGTAATTCTAATATTTCAATATGTATCTTTTAAGAATAACGACATTCTGCTTATAAAACCACAATGTAGTTATCACATTTGCAAAATTAACATCAATGTGATACTGTTGTCTAATATACAGTCCATATTTAAATGTTCTCAACTTTCCCTAAAATCCAGTTTCTAATGAAGGATCACACACATGTCTCTTTAGTCTCCTTTAATCTAAAAGAGTTCCTAGTTGTTTTTCTTTGTTTCTTTTTTGGTCTTTCATGAAATTGACATGATTTTAGGAAACGAGGCCAGTTCTTTTGTAGATTTGGCATAAATCTGGGGGGGGGGGGAAATACTGAGCCCCAAAGTAAAGGGATAAGTTGGGAGTTTGGGATTGACATATACACACTACTATATTTAAAATAGATAATCAACAAGAACCTACTATATCACATAGGAAACTCTGCTCAATATTCTGTAACATCTTAAATGGGAAAAGAATTTGAAAAAGAATAGATACATGTATATGTATAACTGAATTACTTTGCTGTACACCTGAAACTGACACAACATAGTTAACTATACTCCAATATAAAATAAATTTTTTAATAAATAAAAAGGAATGGAATAACAATTTCGTAGTTGGATTCAAAGCCCAGCTTTGGCAGTGACTTGGAACAAGTTTCTTAATCTTCTCTGAGCTTTGCTTATCTGATCTGTTAAATGGGAATAATGATCCCCATTTTAAAAGGCAGTTGTGAGAATTATAAATTGATGCAATCTTTCTAGAAAGCAATTTGAGAATCTGTAACAAGAGTCTTAAACCTCCTGTATTCTTGGACCCAGTAATTCTACTTCTAGCAATTTGTCCTTAGGAAATTATCAGAGATAAACAAAGATATAGGCAGTGACATTCATTACTGTGGATTTCAAGGGAGCGGGTAGGTGAACTATGCTACTTCCTTCATCTCCTTCCTTGCCATCCTCAGGCCCCTTCTCTTCATCACTCACTGCTAACATTTATTAAAGGTTACCCTGTGCCTGGAACTGTGCTGAGTTACAGATTGCTGTGGCAAGCTTGAAAGTCATGCTTTGGAGGAGCACTTGGTAACATGGAAGAGAAGCAACAATATAGGGTTTTATGAGGAATCCAGACAAGTCCATGCATACAATGAGTTCCCACTTTCTTTTATGTTTACAGAATTATGTTTAGAGAAACCTAGAAAGGAGTACAATAAAATTTTTATACTGGCTGGTGAATTTGGGGTAAATTTTTTTTATAACAACAAAAACTAGGAAAATTCTCATACAGATTTTGTACCAGTATGTGCAGAGTCCTGTACTTAGCAGGCATCAATTCCGCTCATGGTTGATTGGCAATAATTAGTCATATGACCACTCGTAGAGGAAAGGAGGACTTGAAATTTATTCCTTGATGTATCAGTCACTTCCCAGCTCTAACTGTATACAAAAGAGACAATCTATTTCAGTCTGATATTAATATAACTACACAACATTTCTTCTGGTTAGTCCTTGCTACCAAATTATCTTTTCCTAACCTTTTATTTTCGATCTTTCTGAAGCATTGTATATTGTTGGTAAATAGCACAAACCTGGATTTTTTTTTTTTTCCGGCCGCGCCTCACAATGTGGGATCTTACTTCCCCAACCAGGGATCAAACCCGAGTCCCCTGCATTGGAAGCATGGAGTCTTAACCACTGGACCATCAAGGAAGTACCTTTATCATTTATTCTTATATTTCAGATCTTTATTATGGAATCTTTCTTCTTTAAGAAAATATGGTAGCAAATTCTTAGGGTTTTTTATATCTGGAAATACCTTTACTTTCCCCTCACTCTTAAAAGACAATTCTATTTAAAAAAAAAAAAAAGTAAGTCTTAATTTAAGAAAAAAGAGTATGAGAAGAATATAAATTTCAAAATCAAATTCCCTCCACCTACTCTCTACCATCTGACTTCAGACCAAGATATAACCACTGCTAACAGATTCTTGTATATTCTTCCATACGATTTTAATTCACATGAATGTATGTGTTTATTTACAAAAATGGGATCATAATATGCACATTGCTGGGCTACTTGATTTTTATAATTTGAAAATATGTACTAAATATATTTCTGTATCATTATAATAACTATATAACATTCCATTTTATGAGTATACCATAATTTATATAATATACCCCATCACATATTTATGGGTATGTTTTGCTTCTATAAATAAAGCTGAAATAAACATTTCTTTTACACATATCTTTGTCTATGAAACTGGCTTATTACATGGACTGAACTTAATGGAGGCAAACAGAAAGATTGTTTTGTTAAAAAAAAGAAGATAATTCACCTGAGGATACAATTCTAGGTTGACAGATATTTTGTTTTCCCACTTTAAAGGCATAATCCACTGTCTTCTGGTTTTATTTTTGATGTTGATAAATCTGTTGTCAATCCAATTGCTCTTCATTTTTTGGTAATCTTTTTTTTTTCTTTCTTTCTATCTAATTGCTTTTGAGATTTTCCTCTTTGTCTTTGGTGTTCTCCAGTTTAGACTATGATAAGTCTAAGAGTATATTTTTTATTAGTGTTCTCTGAGCTCATTGCAATTCTTCAACCTAAAGATTTATGTCTTTCAACAATTCTAGAAAATTCTCCACCATTATGTATTTGAATATTACCTTTCCCCCAATTCTTTCTGTTCTCTCCTTCTGGATATTCATTTAAATATATATTGAATTTTCCTATTGTATTCTTCTTTTGTTTGTTTGTTTGTTTGTTTTTTTGCAGTACGCGGGCCTCTCACTGTTGTGGCCTCTCCCACTGTGGAGCACAGGCTCCGGGCGCGCAGGCCCAGCGGCCATGGCTTACGGGCCCAGCCGCTCCGTGGCATGTGGGATCCTCCCAGACCGGGGCACGAACCCGTGTCCCCTGCATCGGCAGGTGGACTCTCAACCACTGCGCCACCAGGGAAGCCCTGTATTCTTAATGTCTCTTATCCTCTCATATTTTCTCTCTCTATGTCTCTGAGTGCTGAATTCTGTGTAATATTTTTTCAGATTTTTCTTCCAGTTCACTTGTCCTATTTCAGATCTATCTAATCTCTTTAACCCATTCATTGAGTATATAATTTCATGATTACAACTATTATTTCTAAAGATATTATTTGGACCTTTTTAAAAGTCTGTTTGATTATTTTTTTATGTATTCTTGTTCCTTGCTCATATTTGTAATTCCATCTCATATTTCTTTTGACAATTTAACTAACTGGTAACTCCAGTTGCCTTTGGAGAGGTGAGTGGATGACTGTGAAATAAGGTTAGAAAGAAATTTTCAACGCATCTCTTTCGGTGCCATTTCAGTCCTACTGAATAAATTGATGAAATTAAACTCAAAACAACTTTTTAAACATATTAATTTTATAGTTTGTATTTGGTGCATCTAATATCTGAAATTCAGGGGGTCCAATTCTGCTATTTTTGTTTCTGCTTGTTAGTGGCTTGTTTCTTCGAGTGCCTCCTAATTTTATATTGACTTCTGCTTGGATGAACTGTATCTGTAGAAATCCTGAGGAATCTGGCTTGAGGGGCAAATTCTTCCAGAGAGAATTTCCATTATCTTGTATCAAGCACCACAGTGTGTTATGAACCCAGGACCACTTTAAATTAAATCCCTGGGACTTCATAGGTGATATAAATTTGAAATCGAACCACATACAAACTCAGGCTTCTCGTTATAAATTTTTAGGGGAGATATTTTTCTCCTCTTAAAAGGGAAATTGAGACAAACAAGACTCATTTTCTCCACTTGTTGCAAGCAGATCGATTTTCTGGCCTACCTTTTCACTTGGCTGCAGTCCTTAGAGGGTCCTGACTTCATGTGAAGTTGTAGCACTCTTCTTTGTGCAGTCCTGAAGCCCTGTGTCCTGTGTCCCTGGTAAGTATTAAACACCAGAGTTTGGAACTATATTCAATATCCTGTGATAAACCATAACAGAAAAGAATATAAAAAAGAATATATATGTATAACTGAGTCACTTTGCTGTACAGCAGAAATTAAACACAACCTTGTGAATCAACTCTACCTCAATAAAATTTATAAAAACAAAAACAAAAAAACCCCAGAGTTCTACGTTCCTAACAGCAGCAACCACGAGTAGCTTTTGGGCTTGCCTATCACTTTGGTTTCTGTTTTCTGTTCTTTTTTGGCTCTTGGAGATTTCCTTTACTTTCTAGGGAGCTAGTATTGTATCTTGGATTTCTAGATGCATTATTATAGAAAGGTTTATTGGACTATCTGGTCTTTCATGTCATCTGAAGTAGAAAACCCAAGCTTCTTTAGCCTTTACAACAGATTTACAAATTAAGCATTATTATTCCCATTTTTTTCCCTCTCTATGCCCACTTTCTGGAGAGTTTTTATCATAAATGCATGTTGAATTTTGTTGAAAGCTTTTTCTGCATCTATTGAGATGATCATATGGTTTTTATTCTTCAGTTTGTTAATATGGTGTATCACATTGATTGATTTGCATATGTTGAAGAATCCTTGCAATCCCTGGGATAAATCCCACTTGATCCTGGTGTATGATCCTTTTAACGTGTTGTTGGATTCTGCTTGCTAGTATTTTGTTGAGGATTTTTGCATCTATATTCATCAGTGATATTGGTCTGTAATTTTCTTTTTTTGTAGTATCTCTGTCTGGTTTTAGTATCAGGGTGATGGTGGCCTTGTAGAATGAGTTTGAGAGTGTTTCTTCCTCTGCAATTTTTTGGAAGAGTTTGAGAAGGATTGGTGTTAGCTCTTCTCTAAATGTTTGATAGAATTCACCTGTGAAGCCATATGGCCCTGGACTTTTGTTTGTTGGAAGACTTTTAATCACAGTTTCAATTTCATTACTTGTGATTGGTCTGTTCATATTTTCTATTTCTTCCTGGTTCAGTCTTGGAAGGTTATACCTTTCTAAGAATTTGTCCATTTCTTCCAGGTTGTCCATTTTATTGGTATAGAGTTGCTTGCAGTAGTCTCTTATGATGCTTTGTGTTTCTGCAGTTTCTGTTGTAACTTCTCCTTTTTCATTTCTAATTTTATTGATTTGAGTCCTCTCCCTCTTTTTCTTGATGAGTCTGGCTAAAGGTTTATCAATTTTGTTTATCTTCTCAAAGAAGTAGTTTTTAGTTTTATTGATCTTTGCTATTGTGTCCTTCATTTCTTTTTCATTTATTTCTGATCTGATCTTTATAATTTCTTTCCTTCTGCTAACTTTGGGATTTTTTTGTTCTTCTTTCTCTAGTTCTTTTAGGTGTAAGGTTAGATTGCTTATTTGAGATGTTTCTTTTTTCTTGAGGTAGGATTGTATTGCTATAAACGTCCCTCTTAGAACTGCTTTTGCTGCATCCCATAGGTTTTGGGCCCTCATGTTTTCATTGTCATTTGTCTCTAGATATTTTTTGATTTCCTCTTTGTAGAATGAAAACCACATTCACAGAAAGATAGGCAAAGTGAAAAGGCAGAGGACTATGTCCCAGATGAAGGAACAAGATAAAACCCCAGAAAAACAACTAAATGAAGTGGAGATAGGCAACCTTCCAGAAAAAGAATTCAATGATCTCTTGGTTATTTAGTAATAATTGTTTAGCCTCCATGTGTTTGTGTTTTTTACAGTTTTTTCCCTGTAATTTATTTCTAATCTCAGTGTTATGATTGGAAAAGTTGCTTGATATGATTTCAATTTTCTTAAATTTCCTGAGGCTTGATTTGTGACCCAATATGTGATCTATCCTGGAGAATATTCCGTGTGCACTTGAGAAGAAAATGTAATCTACTGTTTTCGGATGGAATGTCCTATAAATATTAATTAAATCTATCTGGTCTATTGTGTCATTTAAAGCTTGTGTTTCCTTACTAATTTTCTGCCTGGATGATCTGCCCATTGATGTAAGTGAGGTGCTACAGTCCCCCACTATTATTGTGTTACTGTCGATTTCCTCTTTTATAGCTGTTAGCAGTTGCCTTATGTATTGAGGTGCTCCTATGTTGGGTGCATATATATTTATAATTGTTATATCTTCTTCTTGGATTGATCCCTTGATCATTATGTAGTGTCCTTCCTTGTCTCTTGTAACATTCTTTATTTTAAAGTCTGTTTTATCTGATATGAGTATTGCTACTCCAGCTTTCTTTTGATTTCCATTTGCATGGAATATCTTTTTCCATCCGCTCACTTTCAGTCTGTATGTGTCCCTAGGTCTGAAGTGGGTTTCTTGTAGACAGCATATATATGGATCTTGTTTTTGTGTCCATTCCGTGAGCCTATGTCTTTTGGTTGGAGCATTTAATCCATTCACATTTAAGGTAGTTATCAATATGTATGTTCCTATTACCATTTTCTTAATTGTTTTGGGTTTGTTATTGTAGGTCCTTTCCTTCTCTTTGTTTCCTGCCTAGAGAAGTTCCTTTGGCATTTGTTGTAAAGCTGGTTTGGTGGTGCTGAATTCTCTTAGCTTTTGCTTGTCTGTAAATGTTTCAATTTCTCTGTTGAATCTGAATGAGATCTTTGCTGGGTAGAGTAATCTTGGTTGTAGGTTTTTCCTTTTCATCACTTTAAATATGTCCTGCCAGTCCCTTCTGGCTTGCACTGAAAGATCAGCTGTTAACCTTATGGGCATTCCCTTGTATGTTATTTGTTGTTTTACCCTTGCTGCTTTTCATATTTTTTCTTTGTATTTAATTTTTGATAGTTTGATTAATGTGTGTCTTGGTGTGTTTCTCCTAGGGTTTATCCTGTATGGGACTCTGCGCTTCCTGGACTTGGGTGGCTCTTTCCTTTCCCACATTAGGGAAGTTTTTGACTATAATCTCTTCAAATATTTTCTCGGGTCCTTTCTCTCTCTCTTCTCCTTCTGGGACCCCTATAACGTGAATGTTGGTGTGTTTAATGTTGTCCCAGAGGTCTCTTAGGCTGTCTTCATTTCTTTTCTTTCTTTTTTCTTTATTCTGTTCTGCAGCAGTGAATTCCACCATTCTGTCTTCCAGGTCAGTTACCTGTTCTTCTGCCTCAGTTATTCTGCTATTGATTCCTTCTAGTGTAGTTTTCATTTCAGTTATTGTATTGTTCATCTCTGTTTGTTCTTTAATTCTTCTAGGTCTTTGTTAAATATTTCTTGCATCTTCTCGATCTTTGCCTCCATTCTTTTTCCGAGGTCCTGGATCATCTTCACTATCATTATTCTGAATTCTTTTTCTGGAAGGTTGTCTATCTCCACTTCATTTAGTTGTTTTTCTGGGGTTTTATCTTGTTCCTTCATCTGGGACATAGTCCTCTGCCTTTTCACTTTGCCTATCTTTCTGTGAATGTGGTTTTCATTCCACAAGCTGCAGAATTGTAGTTCTTGCTTCTGCTGTCTTCCCTCTCTATTCCCATTTTATTATTGTGGAAATTGAGGCTCAGACAAGATATAGGTTATATAGTTCTATCAAGTAGCAGAGTTTGGATTTGAACCCAGTACTGTCTGGCACCAAAGTTCATGGTTGTTTAAATACCATATAAACATTATTTAAGTAAGAGTATATAAACAGTATTATAGTAAGAGTATATTGCCTTTTACTATACTCTGCTTTTTTGTGTACTTTTTCTTTTTTTAGAAGATGTTAATTGTATCTGTCCTCAGGAAAAAAAAATAATAAAACTTTTAAAGGTACTATAGGTTGAAAAATAAAATCCCTTTCTTATAAGCTGTATTTATTTATTAAACCTGATAAGCTCTGCTATCAAAGCCCTAGAGCTAGACCAAGGTCATCCATTGTATCTGTCAAGTACCATATGGAGAGAACTGAGTATATTCCTGTGCATAAATGATAAACAATACCTGAGCCAAAGTATTATCATACCTTCCCTTCCCTTGATTTTGTTGTGCTTACCTTTTCCCTATGAGCCCATCATTTTCTCCACCACTCTCTCTCCAGGGTGCTACTAGCTCTAAAGAGTGGTAATAAATATGATTGGGTCCCTGCTACATTTTTGGCAAGCAGGAAAGTCTTCTTGGACACAGTAGATATAGACCTTATCTGTCTAGGTTGTTGATTAGAAAAGCATGCTGGAGGACATGTAAGCCTTAATGAAGTCTGAATAGATTACATCTACTGCTTCCCCAGGATCAGCGTGACACGGCAGTCATAGCAGAAAACAGAATCAGTCTGGCACACTGGTTCACCATGAGATTATAATGCTAGCCACACAGTGATTTTTGCTTTCTTAAGTGCTAGAAAATTGATTGGTTTATAATTTGTTCTGGTATTTTCCCAAGTATCTAAGTGTATATAATTACGTGTATTATACCTTTTTTCCCCGTTTTAAAACACACACACACAGACACACACACACATGCTCGGGCGCATGCATGCACGCTCACACACAACCTACCCTGTCTCAGGCTGTAGAGATCCTCCTGGACTGTCAAAAATTCAGAGCACTGGGGTATCTAGTGAAATTCACCACAACTTTAAGTTCCCTGAGATGAATATTATCAAACGTTGTTAATTTTATTTTGTGCTGGATCCTCACTATAAGTTAACCTATTTACTAGGAAATTGGAAAAGGGTGGGCTCATCTAAGAGTCTGTTCAAGTAAATTTAGTCCAGAAAGTACTCATTCATTCATCCCTGTATGCATGCGGGCACTCATTCATTCCATACATATTTGTTGAGTGCCTATTGTGTGTCAGGCCCTAGTTTAGTTGCTGAGGTTACAGTGGTAACCCTTTTAGACAATTCTCTGCTCTCATGGAGTATATGATCTAATGCAGCAGTTAAATAAACAAATACACAATTTCAGATGACTATAAATGTTAGGAAGTATTTAAAACAGATGATAAACACAGAGGGACTGGATTGGGGGTAGAATGCCACTTTAGAGTTTTTCAGGGATGCTGGCTAAGAAAGACTTCAGAATCTGGGCCATCACTCTTTTTGATTCCCTTCCTACCTCACTAGCTGCTTCTTCTCAGTCTTCTACAAGGATTTCCCTTCATCTTTCCAACCTCCAAATATTGGAATATCCCAGGGATCATCCTTGGACTTCTTTTTGATCTGCATTCACTCCCTAGATCTCATCCAGTCCCTTGATTTTAAATATATTCTGTACTTTACCCTTAAATAAACAAAGTATGTATAGAACACTTAACATTTGTCTAAGAAATGGGTAGGGTAGAATACAAAAATATAAGTGCTTTCAAGAACTGTGAAGGTCTGAGACTTATCCAACTTGCAAGCTAACAAGTTAGACTGCCACAGTCTCATCGATTCTGGCAGAAGACACAAGATTCTTGGGTCTTGTAATTCCATCTCCTATTTCTTTCAACAATTTAACTAATTTTACTATTAACTAATGTCACTCTAATTGCCTTTGGAGAGGGGATTGAATGACTGTGGAATAAGGTTGGAAAGAAAACTTTTCAGTGCATCTCTTTTGATGTCATTTCAGACCTATTGATTAAATTGATAAAATTAAACTTAGGGAGTTCCCTCGTGGCCTAGTGGTTAGGATTCGGGGCTTTCACTGCCGTGGCCCAGGTACAATCCCTGGTCGGGGAACTAAGATCCTGCAAGCCACGTGGCATGGCAAAAAAATAATAATAATAATTAAAATAACTTTTAAAATATATTCATTTTATAGTTTGAATTTGACACATCTAATATCTGAAATTCAGGAGGGTCAAATGTATACAGAATCAGTCCTTTGGTCATTACCTTCCTGTTCCATGCCCATCCTTGTTTCCTTTGGACTAGTTTTTCAACAGCCTCCTATTTCCATCCTTGCAGGTCTACATGAGATCATCTACACTGTAGCCAGAATGATCCTTTTAAAGTGTGTAAGATTATGTCCCTGTAAGATCAAGGCACTTCTTTGCTCAAAACTCTCTGATCACAAAAGAGAGACAAAGAGATCTATTACTCACAGAAATAGTATTAGTCAGAGTATCAGCATTTGAGCTGGTTTCCCAAGCTCCAATTCCAAGGGTGACATGAAAAGGATCATGTAATACCTGCACGTGCAGTAGGTTACATTACAGGAAAGGAACTCTGAGCTTAGGGAGCCTGAATATTTTATAATGGGAAGTAAACCTGCCTGTCCTGGGCTCCCAAAGGAGACACTGTTTCTATCTTCCAAAGCTGTTAGTGATACAAACATCTTTGAAAAGATAGTCTGGAACAAAAGCAATCAGTGACTGTTCACAAGATGTACAGAAGCATGAGAGAACCATGCATAATTATCTACCAACATGTATTTGCTTACACTTTTTGTAAATGGAAGGGTAAACAAATACATTTTCTTAACTGAAGTGTAGTTGATTTACCATATTGTGTTAGTTTCAGGTGTACAACCAAATAATTCAGTTATCCTTTTTTTCAGATTATTTTCCATTATAGGTATTGCAAGGTGCTGAATATAGTTTCCTGTGCTATATAGTAAATCCTTGTCGTTTATCTATTTTTTGTGTAGTACTTTGTATCTGTTAATCCCATACTTCTAATTTATGCCTCCCCCCCTTTCCCCTTTGGTAACCATAAATTTGTTTTTTATGTCTGTGAGTCTGTTTCTGTTTTCTATATAGATTCATTATATTTTTTTAGATTCCACATATGAGTGATATCATGTAATATTTGTCTTTCTCTGTCTGACTTACTTCATTTAGTATAATACTCTCTAAGTTCATCCATGTTGTTGTAAATAGCAGTATTTCCTTCTTTGTTATGGCCGAGTAATATTCCATTCTGTGTGTGTGTGTGTGTGTGTGTATATATATATATATATATATATATATATATATATATATATATCACATCTTTATCCAGTCATCTGTTGATGGGCACTTGGGTTGTTTCCATGTCTTGGCCATTGTAAACAATGCTGCTATGAATATTGGGGTGCATGCATCTTCTTGAATTAGTGTTTTCAACTATTCCGGTTACATGCCCAGGAGAAGGATTGCTGGATCATATGATAGCTCTATTTTGACTTTTTAAGAAACTTCCATACTGTTTTCCATAGTGGCTGCACCAATGTACATTCCCACCAACAGTGTAAGTGAGTTCACTTTTGTCCACACCTTCTGCAGCATTTACTATTTGTAGACTTCTTAATGATGGCCATTCTGACCAGTGTGAGGTGATACCTCCGTGTAGTTTTGATTTGCATTTCTCTAATAATTAGTGATGTTGAGCATCTTTTCGTGTGCCTGTTGGCCATCTGTATGTTTTCTTTGGAGAATTGTCTATTTAGGTCTTCTGCCCATTTTCTGACTTGGTTATTTGTTTCTTCAATATTGAGTTGTATGAGCTATTTGTATATTTTGGATATTAACCCCTTGTTGGTCGCATTGTTTGCAAATATTTTTTTCCAGTCCGTAGGCTGTCTTTTCGTTTTATTGATGGCTTCCTTTGCTGTGCAAAAGCTTTTAAGTTTGATTAGGTCCCATTTATTTATTTGCTTTTATTTCTTTTGCCTTGGGAGACTGATATCAGAAAATATTGCTACAATTTATGTCTGAGAATGAAAAACATTTTTTAAAGTTATTGAGAGAGAGACAGAGGGAACAGGGTGGGAAGGAAAAGAATGGAAGCTAGACTTCTCTGAATATATCTTGTTTTGTATATTTGATTTTGAAACCATTTCTTTTAATTAGAAAACAAAATTAAATTTTTCAAGAGCAATTCTTAAAAACCAAAAACTGCATGAAACAAATGAACAAAATTGTCTATCAAATTGGCAGAAAAACCACACAGAGAATAATTATTTCAAGTTACTATTTTTAAGTACAGTAATTTGTCTATATATCCCTAGGGATATTCTCTAAAGGCAAAAGCAAAAACACTTTAACTCCTTTCAGCAATCATGTTAGTGGTAGTGTTGGTGTTAGTATTCTGAGACTATTTCATGTAATATGTTGATAAAATTGGGAACCAAAACTTTCAGTATGAGAAAATAAATAGAGATACAGATTGAATAAAGTGTTAAATAAAGCCCTGTAGTCCTGAAATTGAATTAGAAGTGTTATGTATGAATTCATGATGTATTTTATCTTTATAGAAAACAGCATATATATTGATATTTCCAAGCTCTTGTCATTGAAAATGTCTAGAAAGAGTGACCTTATTGGAGCATGGCAGCTGGACTCTTCCTGCTTGCTCTCCCTGCCTCCCACGGGTGTTGATCCCAAGGGTGTTCCCTAATGAACAGCCTGTATTCAAATAACCAGCCATAGAAAACCCTTGGCCCTTAACATCGAACAGTCCTTCCTCTTCTGAAACACCCCCAAATGGCTCCAACCAAAGACTGCTGAATGTACCTGAGTATCAATTGGAAAGTCTCCCCACTTCCAAAAATCCCTCCATAATAGAACACATCAATCAGAGACCATTTCAGCATTTCCTCTTTTTACTCTCTAACACCCTTGAACCCAGGTTGAAATGAAAGTGATGGTAGGTGGGTTCCCTCGTCCCAAGTATATAATAGAAGAGCTTGTGTTAATTTTGTCTTAGACTTAGTTTTGTCTTTGACACATCTCAGAGTTAGGTACCCGAGGAATCCAACCTGTGATAATTTATCTATTTCTTTGCTTGTTCTCTGTCTCCCGCAACGTTCTCTGAGAGTAGTAAGGGCTTTGTGGTGTCTCCTAGTTCTCCAACCAGCTAGAGCAGTGCCTCACACTGAAAGCTGCTCGATAACGATTATGCTGGATCAAAGAGTGAAATGACATTTAAACTGAGACTTGAAAGACGAGGAGGTAGCCAGGCAAAGATCTTGTGGAAGAGCATTTGGGGTGTTGGGAACAGCAAGTAAAATTCCAGAAAGAGGGACTTCCTTGGTGGTCCACTGGTAAAAAAAATCCGCCTGCCAATGCAGGGGATGCAGGTTTGATCCTTCGTCAGGGAACTAAGATCCCACATGCCGCAGGGCAACTAAGCCTGCGTGCCACAACTACTGAGCTCACACGCCTCAACTAGAGAACCCGCGTGCCGCAACTAGAGAGCCCATGCACCCTGGAGCCCACGCGCCACAACTAGAGAGAGAAAACTCGCACGCCACAACTAGAGAGGAGGCCATGCCCCACAATGAAAGATCCTGCCTGCCTCAACGAAGAACTGGTGTGCCACAGATAAGACCTGACACAGCTAAAAATAAATAAAATTAATAAATAAATCTTTTAAAAAAAAAGAGCTCCGGAAAGAGCTCTTTCCTTCCTGTTCTGGTCCCAGTTCTTTGCAACTGCAATTAAGTATTTGGGACAGTTAAAAGATTTTTGTTTGATTTTGGTTTTGGTTTCTTATTTCTCCTGTTATACACTCCTGTTTCAGGATCACTTGATTTTTATAAATTTAGCCAGGAACATACAGACCAATGTATAACTACTCAATCTTAGATTTCTGTTCACGAGCCCTTACCAAACCTAAGTTTATTCCCATCCATTATTTATACTTCATGCCCTCCAAAGCATTTATTTGTGGGAGGACATGGTAGTTGTTATGAACTTGACTTCAAGAAGTTTAGTATCTATCAGGAATCTGTTTCACAGTTACCCCACGGAGGAGGCCAGCATCTGTCTGGGTCCATAGCCCCAAGGGGAGTGGGGAGACTCAGATCAGAATCGTCTGGGAAAGCGTTTTCCACATATGTGTGCCAGGCTCCTCCCACCCCCCTCCACTCATACATATTCTGTGTAAAGCCTGACCACATGTATTTTGCTTTCTGCTTTTTTTTTAATACTTTGAAAATGTCTTTTATTAAAGTAAAATTTGCACATGGTTAAAACCTCAAATACTCTAGAATGGTTTCTCTTACCCTTCCCCTAATGCTCTACCTTTATCTATTCCTCCTTTAACTCTTTGATTATCTTCTGAGGTTTATCTCTGTATCTGTAAATAATCTGCTTCTACCACTGTTGATTTATCATTTTAGATATTTTCTGTTCACTTACTGGCATGACAGTTGAGAATTTAGCTCAGTTACACACACACACACACACACAACCCAACACTCTTTCTCTTCAAATATGATTAGAGTGTATTTTTAGCTCCTTCATTGATTTTCTTTGTATTTCTCTCCTTAGAATGTTGCAAGCTTTTATGAAAAGACTAGTAATCCTTTATTGTCATATGTAAGAATGAGGTATGAGAAAAATGGATTATGGACTACATATACTAGGATGGGTCTTATTGACTGGCTGAATTTCATCCACTTTAGGGTGAATAGGCTATTGTCTCAGGGACCCCAAAATGCTAGAAGTCATCATCTTTGCACACGGGAGTTAATGCTTCTCCTGCCCTCACCTGCCCTGCTTCTACCAAGATCATTTATTATGTGTATTTAGAGAACGACCTGCCAATTCGTAATATTTTATTGTCTTATTATTATTGCTGTAGTTATTGATGTTCATTTTGCTTAGATACTAGATGCCTGGCTGCTGGACATCCTGTGTGAAGTGTGAGAGAGGGATGAGGAAGCAATACTTCCTCTGCAGCAATCTGGTTGTCCCCGTTTTCACTTCCACTGACTCTCATGTCTCCCAGCTCTCCACGTGTGCTCCATCCTTTCCTGTAGCCTGCGTTACACAAACTCTAGGCCAGCAGTCCCTCTTCCCCACCACATCAGTCTTCAGCCTTCCATCAGCTTTCCTCTCCCTGGAACCTACTGGAATCCCTAATGCACGGATATTCCCCACTCCTACCACACACGCCTCACTGCTTACAGTCTCTTCTTTGTTATTGGCTTATACACTAAACAGTCCACTCTCTTGAACTGAAGGCTTACAACATAATTTAAGGTTAAAAGTGCTCATGATGGGAATTCCCTGGCAGTCCAGTGGTTAGGACTGTGTGCTTCCACTGCCAGCTGGTTCAATCCCTGGTGGAGAACCTAAGATCCTGCAAGCCACGCGACCTAGGCAAAAAAAAAAAAAATGCTCACGAAGTGATTCTGATAACCCCTCCTCCCCACTCCCTTGAAGTCTCACTGTTGACCTAAATGCAGTGTGGTCCTCCCACCCCTAGTCTTCTCCTGCTCAGTAAAAGGTACCAACATGCCCCTAGCTGGCCATAAACCTGGGTTTCATCTGATTCCTTCTTTATCCTCAATCTCCACATCTAATCCACCAGCAAGCTCTGTTATTTCTGCCACTTAAAAGCATCTCACAGGCAAAAAAGGAAACCTATAGGCCAAACTGAAGTTAAAAATCCTAATTAAAAGAAAAAACACATTAAAAGAATAGCATACCCTGACTAGGACCGGTTAATTCCAGGAATTCAAGGATGACTCAATATTAGGAAATTTACTAAAACAATTCATTAGATTAACAGATCAAACAATTAAAATCATGTACTTTTCTTCATAAATGCTAAAAAGATATTTAATAAAACTTGACATCCATTCTTGTTTTTAAAATCTCTACAAAATACAATAGAAAGGACAAAACAGCATGATAAAAACATGGCCAAAGATGACAAAATTCTGGAGATGGATAGTGGTGATGGTTGCACAACAATGTGAATGTACTTAATGCCACTGAAACGTACTGGTAGATTTTATGTTATGTATGTTTCACCACTATATGTATCCCAAAGTCAGCATCATGCTTAATGGGAAAACAGTGAAAGTATTCTCATTTGAGACTGGAATAAGACAAAGACGTTCACTATTATTACTATTATTTAAACTTAATCTGGAGATACTAGCTAATGTAATTAGGCAAAAGAAACAAGTTACAGGAATAAAATTGGAAAAGAGAAGGTAAAATTATTATTTACATTTGATACAATTGTATACCTAGAAAATCAAAAGAATCAACTGAAAAATCATTATAGAAATAAGATAATTCAATAAAATTTATAGATACAAAATTAATAAATAGAAATATATATGCAAAATTAATATATAGCCTTCATATACACAAACAGAAGAGCTATTGGAAGAAAAGATCCCCACTTACAAAAGCCACTAAAAAAATAGATAAAATACCTGGGAATATACTTAAAAGAGTTACATGATGTATATGAAGAAAACTTTTAAAAATAAAAATACTATACAAACAGCTCATATAACTCAATATCAAAAAAACAAACAACCGAATCAAAAACTGGGCATAAGACCTAAACAGACATTTAACCAAATAAGACATACAGATGGCCAACAGACATATGAAAAGATGCTCAGCAATCTAATTATTAGAGAAGTGCAAATCAAACACCCCCGTGAGACATCACCTCACACCAGTCAGAATGGCTATCATCAAAAAGTCTACAAATAATGAATGCTGGAGAGGGTGTGGAGAAAAGGGAACCCTCCTACACTGTTGGTGGAAATGTAAATTGGTGCAACCGCTATGAAAAACAGCATGGAGGTTCCTCAAAAAACTAAAAATAGAGCTCCCATAAAATTCAACAATCTCCCTCCTGGGCTTATATCCAGAAAAGTTAAAAACTCTAATTTGAAAATACATGCACCCCAATGTTCATAGCAGCACTATGCACAATAGCCAAGACATGGAAGCAACCTAAGTGCCCATCAACAGATGACTGGATAAAGAAGATGTGTTTTTTATATATATATATATATACACACAATGGGATATTATTCAGCCATAAAAAAGAATGAAATATTGCCATTTGCAGCAACATGGATGGACCTAGAGAATACTAAGTGAAGTAAGTCAGATAAAGACAAATAAATATTATATGATATCGCTTATATGTGGAATCTAAAAAATAATACAAATGAATCTATATACAAAACAGAAACAGACTCACAGATATAGAAAACAAACTTATGGTTACCAAAGAGGAAGGGGGGGGGGATAAGTTAGGAGTGGGGGATTAACAGATACAAAATATTATACGTAAAATAGATAAGCAACAAAGATTTACTGTAAGCACAGGGAACTATATTCAATATCTTGTAAAAACATATAATGGAAATAATCTGAAAAAAATTATATATATATATATATATATGAACCACTTTGCTATACACCTGAAACTAACACAATATTGTAAATCAACTATACTTCAATTAAAAAAATAAAAAGTAAAAACACTAGAAGAAAACATATAAGCACTCTTTTATAAGTGTAGAATGGCCTATCTAATTTGATCCAGAACCCAGAGCCATAAAAGAAATGATTGATATCGATGACAAAAAATTAAGTATTTCTGTATGGCAATATGCACCATAAGCAAAGACAAACAACAAACTGGAACAAATGATTGCAATTTAAATGACATATATAAAGGGCTTCTACGAATCAAAAATAAAATATCATCAGCCTAGAAGAAAAATTGTCGGAGGCTATGAGTGGGCAGTTCACAGAGAAGGAAATACAAATGGCTCTTAAATATGGGGGAAAATGTTCAACCTTGCTCGTAATAAAAGAAATAAATAATTAAAGTAACACTGAGAAATTCTTCATTTATCAGATTCACAAGCTCCAAAAATTTGATAATCCAATAATTGGCAAAGATGTGGGGGAAAGGGTCTCTCAGACATTGCTGGTTGGGACTGCAGATCGGTAGGATCTCTGCGAGGGGTGAGTGACAACATCTGTCAAAACTGCAAATACTGGGCTTCCCTGGTGGCGCAGTGGTTGAGAGTCCGCCTGCTGATGCAGGGGACACGGGTTCGTGCCCCGGTCTGGGAAGATCCCACATGCCGCGGAGCAGCTGGGCCCGTGAGCCATGGCAGCTGAGCCTGCGCGTCTGAAGCCTGTGCTCTGCAACGGGAGAGGCCACAACAGTGAGAGGCCCGTGTACCGCAAAAAAAAAAAAAAAAAAAAAAAAAAACTACAAATAAACCCAGGAATTCCACTTTGAGGAATTTATCCTACAGATATACTTACATGTTGCACAAATTGGCATATGCAGCATTATTTGTAACAGTGAAAGTTTGGAAACAACCAAAATGTCTATCACTAGGGAAGAGGTCAAATAAATTATGGTACATGCACTCAATGGAACACGATGCAGTCATCAAAATGAGTGAGGTATCTGTTGAGATGTTAATACGGAGCTTCAAGATACATTAAGAAAAAACGCAAGGTACAGAACGCTGCATAAAATATACTAACATTTGTGGAAATGTATTTGCTTGCATATAAAAAAAATCTCTGGAGGAATACATAAGCAGTGGTTACAGTGTGATACTTCTGGGGAGAACTAAGTGGTTGGTTAAAAGGGAAATTTTCACTCTATTTCTTTTTGTACCTTTTGAATTTTGAATCATGTCAATGTATTGTCTATTCAAAAAAAATTTTAGACAGATTTTATTCATTTATTTATTTATTTATTTTTGGCTGCGTTGGGTCTTTGTTGCTATGAGCGGGCTTTCTCTAGTTGCAGCGAGCAGGGGCTACTCTTCATTGTTGTGTGCAGGCTTCTCATTGTGGTGGCTTCTCTTGTTGCGGAGCACAGGCTCTAGGTGCATGGGCTTCAGTAGTTGTGGCATGCGGGCTCTAGAGCGTAGGCTCAGTAGCTGTGGTGCACGGGCTTAGCTGCTCTGCAGCATGTGGGATCTTCCCGGACCAGGGATCAAACCCGTGTCCCCTGCATTGGCAGGTGGATTCTTAACCACTGAACCACCAGGGAAGTCCCAGACAGATTTTAATAAAATAAAGTGTCTCTCCAATCTGCCTATTCCTCCCCATCTCCATTGCCACTTCTGTTTTCTTAATGACTTAGTGACTTAAATGGGTCCTCCTACAAGGAACTTCCCCTAACTATTCTAAGTGGTTTTCTACCTCTCCACCATGTTCTTTCCCATTGCTACACTCAGTGACAAAAGCTATGAAGGTAATGAATACTTTGTAATTATATGCTTCATTTTGTTTAATTCATTCATCCATTCATTCATTCATCACTGGTTGCCTGTTTCCCTGCCCCATGAGGGCAGGAAATTCTTAATGATGGACTCACTACTGTAAACCCAGCACTTAGACCAGTGTCTGGCACAATCAATGTTTGTCAAATGATTGAAAGTTTACAAAGAAGAATGAGATTGTCTCACTCTGATATTCTTCTCAGCGAAGGCAGACACTATTGTCCTCATTTTCTAGATGAGGAAATTAAGGCTCAGAAAGGATTCATCTGAAGCCACACAGCTAGGAAAGCAGCAAAGCTGAAACTTCTGTTCCCAATCCAAGACTCTTTAAACAGCAGGTCTATACCTGTCACAATCTTAGGACTATTCTGCTGGAGTCCCACCCTCACCCTCACCCTCACCCCAAGGTACTCCAGGTAGATTTCCAGGCTATCATCGACAAATGCAGGGGTTCTTAACAGGGACCCTCTTGGTGGGTTTTAGTAGGCCTATCAACCTTTCTACATTGCATGGAGGTTCCAAGGTTTTCATCATCTTCTCAAAGAGTCTGTGACACACTTCCACCAAGTGAGTTCCCATGTCAGAGATTCATTCATTAGGGCTTCAGAAGATGTTTATCTTTTTAGGAGGGTTGTTAAGGAATCTGAAGCACTGGCTTTGGAATTGAAACAGGAGGGAAGAGGGCAGGGCACAACCATTAAAAGAATGACAGAGTCTTTGAGGACAAAACAAAAACTGGTTAGAAGCCACTAGGTGCAAGATGGCGGAAGAGTTGACTTCCAGTAGACCTTGAGCCTCATTATACACTCATTGTAATACATTAGCGTATGCTAAATGACACACCCACCAGCGCCATGACAGTTCCGAGGCTGACCATAAAAGGCCAAAAAGTGGGTGGTGCCCAATTCCTGGAAATCCCTGCCTCTTCCTTTCTTAGCCTATGAAATTACCCAGCCCACAAAAATTAACCACCCCTGTACCCCAGGGGCCACTTCACCTTCTGAGATGGCCTGCATTCTGCCTATGGAATGTGTATCTCTCTAAGTAAACCTGCTTTCACTTTATTGTAGGTCACTCTTGAATTCTTTCCCGCATGAAACCAAGAACCCTCACTTGGTGGCCCATCCCAGGAACTCACCTGAGACCTGGGACATAACCACCCTCTCACACCCCATTTTCCTGCAACAGAATCACTAGTATAAGCCATGGGAACTGGCATTGATGAGGGCAGAAAAACAGAACTGACAGAATCTGACCCTCTCATCCTCCCCACCACCTCAACAACACCTCCACTCTTATTCCCAGTTGTCCTCAGGAGAGACTAGAAAACACGCCCCTTTGTTTATTACCCTCTGAAGCAATTAAGCATAAAAAAAAATCTGTAAAACATTTTGTATCTTTTTCCCTCGTAGTAATTTAGTCTACCAGGAAGTGCACCATGGGATCTGTAGACCAGTTCAAAACCCAGTTCTTGGAACTTGTACAGTTGGCGGTCTGTCATATCCCTTGGTTTCACAGGAGCAGATTCAACCAGCTGCAAATCGAAAATACTCCCCCTCACCCCCTAAATTCCAGAAAGTTCCAAAAAGCAACATTTGAATTTTCCAGGCACTGGCAACCATTTACATAGTATTTACATTGTATTTACAACTATTTACATGGCATTTACATTGTATTAGGTATTATAAGTTACCTAGCAATGATTTAAAGTATATGGGAGGATGTGTGTAGGTTATATGCAAATACATTTTATATAAGGAACTTAATTATCCATGGATTTTGGTATGGGGGTGGGGAGTGGTCCTGGAACCAATCCCCAGAGGATACTTAGGAACCACTGCAATTTACTTCTTCAGGACAATTTCCTTATCTACTTCAAGGCTTTTGTGAGGAACAAATTAACAATTGTTCAATGTATTGTGAAGCAGGGTGAAGGCAGTCTCTAGCCTTGACAGAAAGATCTACAAGACAATAACTTAACTTCTTTAATATTCCCCCTCCTGCACTTCCTCCCCTCCCCCAGGGAGAGAATCAAGGCTGATTTCTCTTCCTGCCATTACCAATATCCTCTTTTTGACAAAAGCACCCTCAGGGTGAAACTCTGCTGCTCTGGAAAGAAGACAGTCTTGAGCTAGAAATAAACTTAGCTAGAGTGCTTATTTTCTGTGTAGCTTTGGGCAAGTCATATGCTCTGTCTGAGGCCCAGTTTTCTCATCCATAAAATAGGAGTAATACTGAAATTGTAGGGTAGTGCCAGGCCCGTAAGCATTCAATAATGGTGGTTATTATTGCAACTGTGTGCTGTTTCCAGCCCAGGCCCTCGGCCAGATTCTCTCCTGTGGAGCAGCCTGGAACTATGTCTGCACAGAGAACAAATAAACAGAAGTAGGAACATGTAATGTAAATGGAATCATACAGTATGTAATCTTTTGTGTAAGATTTCTTTCATTCAGCATAATATTTTGAAATTCATCTATGTCTTAGGTATATCAGTAGAGGATATATTTCATTGTATGAATATACCACAGTTTATTTAGCCATTCTGTTGATAGACATCTAAGCTGTTTCCAGATTTTGCCTATTATGAATACAGCTGCTAATTATATTCCAGTACAAGTCTTTGTTTGAATGTGTGCTTTCATTTCTCTTGGGTGAATACCTAGGAGTGGAATTGCTAGGTCATAGGAAAGGCGCATTTTTAACTTCATCATTTCTCACTCCTATCAACAATATATGAGAGTTCCAGTTGCTCCAAAGTCTCACCAACCGGAAGTGGGTGTTGTTCTAATCTAATCATCATATAGAAGGAAGGATTTGCTGAAGTGAAAACTCTCCTCTTCTTTCTTGATGTCAACTTCCTCATTAGATTCCTAAGGCCTCACGGGGCTCCCCAAGAACTCTTGTTCAATCTCTTACAGGTGTTGAAGACAAGCAAACTCTACCCAGAGAGGAACAAACCTGAATGAATTTGGATTTGTTGAAACTAAATGGAAGATGCATGAAAACAAAAATTGATCTGCCTCCCAGACATCATGAGAATTTCTGAGACTTGCCGACTAAAAAAAATGCACAACCTAAAAGTTGAAAATTATGTTTTATTTGGCAGATGTACTGAGAACTTCATCCCAGAAGACAGCCTCTCAGATAGCTCTGAGGGACTGTTCCGAAGAGGTAAGGGAAGAGCCAAGACATACAGGAGTTTGCAAAAACAAACCGGGTAGTTGAACATCAAAAGATTTCTGCTAATTAAAGAAAAAACAAACGTCTCAAGTTAATGAATTTGGCGCTTTTCTATGTATGGGAAGACGTGAGTCTGGGCTCATTGAAATCATTCCTCTGATATGTTCCTAGGGCCAGTATCCTGTTTTGCTCCATCCAGAATCCTCTCAGGGTACACAGTGTGTGTGTGGTGGGGGGCGGGGTGGTGCCTGTAGTGGCTGATGGCTTGATGGCCACAACATCCTTTGTTTACTGATATGGCAGGCGATGTCCACAGACTCAAGTTACCTGATTGGTCTATTTTAAATCTAATTCCCTGAATAAATATTTAAGTGCTATTTGTTCAATAACCCAAGATTGACTAGATCTCTAGATACCAAACCTCATCTGTTAACTAAATCCCATTTGGAGAAGCCCCTTTCAGGTTTATTAAGTTTATTGCAAGGGAGGAGTAGAAATTCCCATTACCAACAAGCTTAACTTTGGAAAGACCACCAAAGCCTCATAGAATTTTGTAGGAGGAAAGGGCCCTGAGGTTCACCTAGCCCAGTGGATCTCAAACTCTGATATGTATACAAAACAGCTAGAATTGGCAGATTTGTCAGACTCAGACACTGACTCTGTAGGTTGGGGCCCAGGAATTTTCATTTTCAGCAAGCAAGCCTCCACCTGACTCTCATGCCAGTTGTCTGAAGATCTCAGACCACAGTTTGGGAAAAACTGATTTAATCGAAACATCTTCCTCCAATGAAAAACGAGTTTATGACAGAACAATTAAGAGGCACCACAATAAAAAAAGAAAACTGATTTCCTTCATTTTACTATTCTTGGAATCTCCTAGGCCCAGCTGCATTGGAGGAGAAAAAATTATAGCACATTTAAAAGTCTATTTGCTAAGCTTCTCCCATTGAACAGGTTCTCATTCTCAAGTTGTTGAAATTCTGTATTTTCTGAATTATCATACACGGGTTAATTTCCAAGAGGCAGTGATGTAGGTGCCAGAAATAGGGTCTGGCACTCAGGGCACAGTGGGAGAGCAGTGGCTGGGGCCCACACAGAAGCCTTCCGGAATCTGGTTCTGCCTCAAGACTGATGCCCGTGCATTGACCACCAGACTGGTTTGTCACACTCTTCATCTCAACAATGAATTATATTTTAAATTCTTCTCTAGAAGAATTTAAATTATAGGAAATACAATGATTTCAAAGGTGATAGAAGGCAAAGGTGAATCCTATATCTAGGGTAAATTTTTCCTAACACATATTCTTATCCACTGAAAGCTTCCCTCTGCAATTAAGTTTCAGCTAAGCAATATGGCAGGGGATGGCTCTGCCTGTGCCATCCTCATTCGCCCAAGGCATACTTAACACTTTAGAGTTTTAAAATGATGATTGCTTATAAATTCATAAAATAGTTACTAAATAGACCAAAGCTCCTTTAGTCTTTGGATAACATTTCTGTAGGAAGAGTTGAAACATTACTTTTTAACAGAGTTGAATCATATTTGACTTAAAATATTTACCAGAAAGAGGCATGTAAATACCAGCATGTATACGGGATGTGCTATTGTTTCCTTGTGAAAATTTGGAAGGAGATTCATTCTTGATTGTACCAATGACTGGTAGTCCCTGGATGATGAATCCAGTGATGTCTGCAGTCACCATGCAGCTGCTCCATTGTGTTAACAGTGAAGCTGACTCCATTTGCTTGCTTTATTCTGCTGCAGAACATAAAATATATTACATGATTATGCAGGTATCCCTCAAATGAAAGAACACATGCGTTCCAAAAAAGTGTGCTGTAAAGTAAATTTGGATTCAATGAATCTGACTTACCCATTGACTTCTATTATAGAATCTGAAATACATACCTCAGGGGTGGGAAAATTGGTCCTTAGATGTAATACATTTATACTTACTAATGCAGCAGCACCTATAATGAGACATATTCAAAGGGAAAACAACTCTCTGATAAAATATTAACAATAATGCATTCACACTGAATATAAGTCACATTATTTTAAAACCACTGCAAGTAGAACTATAAACAGTGCCAAATTCCAGAAGCTTGACTATTTCACATGCGGTTTCCAAGATGCAATCAGCTATTAAATTTCCACCATTTACCAGCCTTGAACTAAAAAATACTTCACAAAAAAATTTTAAGTCCAAAAGTTTTATTCCAGTATGGGAAAGGAATATTAGTGTTCTTCTGCCCTTGAAAATTACATCTTCAGGTTGGGAAAAAGGAGTGACCTAGACGCATTCACTCACTCATTCTTTCATTCATTCATCTGAATGCCTACTATGTCTCAGACGTTCTGCTAGCTGCTGAGGTTAAGAAAATAAAATGTAAAGTTCCTATTTTCAGGGAGAACAACAAGAGAGCAGACAATTGTCCTCCAGAGCTCAGATAGAGTTAAGCAAGAGATGTTAGCCCAGCCCATAGGAAGTACACTTAATACAGACCTTTGAAAAATGATGTCACATTTGAACATTTAATGCAAGATCTCAAACTGGTGGACTTATGGCTCAATCCAATGTGAAGGTGAGTTTTATTTGGCCTACTTAGAGTTTAAAAAAAAAAAAGAGCTAACATTTGTAAATTGGAAGATTTCACACACACAAAAATTCAGTTTTCTGGATTTTCTTGAAAAACCAAACAATCTGACAGTATTAGGCACACGTTTCCATGTGGCGACATTTGGTAGAATTCTCTTTTTAGAAGGGTTTTAAGTTCTCTAGCTAAGAACAATCCCCACTACTACCTCTTGCTGCCCCAACGTTGGGAATGAGAATCAGTTGCCATTTATCATCACACTTGAATTGTTGTTTTTCTTGTCATAGAGAACTATTTCTCAGAATCTATATCTCTATATAAAAGAGAAACATGAAAGGTAGACCAAGACGGTCACCTGTTTCAAGAAAATAAAAATGAGCATATTACTTCTATGGTCTTTACTCATTACACTAGAGTCTGAAACTCTTGTTCTAAGGACCAATAGGAATTAGTCAAATGGAGATTGAGGGAAGGATGTTAGAAGAGTAGAGGGAACAGCATGGGCAAAATGATGGCTGTGTGGCCAGTGCATGGGACTACAGATAATTCAGTATGGGGGTGGGGGGTGTCTATAATGGAAAAGCAAGAGATGACCCAGAAAGAAGTCGAAGCCAGTCCTCTCCCAGCACACAACTGTGCCTAACAGCTTTGAGAAACTGATTCTACATCAGCCCAAGTCTACTTCTTCATTCCAGATACCAGGACAAGCCCTACCTACTTGATTAGAGTTTCAAATAGGATTGCCAGATAAAATACAGGGTACCGAGTTAAATTTGAATTTCAGATAAACAATGGATACATTTTTAGTCTAATAGTTGGGACATACTTATACTAAAAAAATTATTCATAAAAAATTATTCGTTGCTTATCAGAAATTCAAATTTAACTGGATAACTGGTATTTTTATTTGCTAAATCTGGTGACATTTAATGGCTAGGTCTTACCAGGGTGATTATTTCTATTTTTCATAATTTATTTCTCTTTCCATATTATAACACAGTTTTCAAATTATTACTTTAAAATAAAGGTGTCGGGACTTCCCTGGTGGCACAGTGGTTAAGACTCTGCCCTCCCAATGCAGGGGGCCCAGGCTCGATCCCTGGTCAGGGAACTAGATCCCACATGCATGCCACAACTAAGAGTTCGCATGCCACAACTAAGGAGCCCGGGAGCCACAACTAAGGAACCTGCCTGCCTCAACTAAGACCCAGCACAAACAAATAAATATTAAAACAATGAATAAATATATTTAAAAATAAATAAATAGGGTTTCCCTGGTAGTGCAGTGGTTGAGAGTCCGCCTGCCGATGCAGGGGACATGGGTTTGTGCCCCGATCCGGGAAGATCCCACATGCCGCAGAGTGGCTGGGCCCGTGAGCCATGGCCGCTGAGCCTGCGTGTCCGGAGCCTGTGCTCCGCAACGGGAGAGGCCACAACAGTGAGAGGCCTGCGTGCTGCAAAAAAATAATAATAATAAATTAATTAATTAAATTAAATAAATTTTAAAAAATAAAGGTGTCCTCTGAGACATCCCAAAATAAACTTAGTGTGCTCGTGGAAAATTAACAATTCTCCTTTTATTGATTTGCTTCTCACCGTATGTTGCCTTAGCCTTCTTTAGTTGTCTTAACTCTCATCCATCTTGCATTCAACTCTGTGACATGTAGAAATTACCAAGAGAGCCTGTAAACTATTGGTGACCTACATGGAGAAGAAAGAAATGGACAGGAGAGAACAAGATATGAAGACTCTAAAACAAAAGACCAGGACTTCCCTGGTGACGCAGCAGTTAAGAATCCGTCTGTCAATGCAGGGGACACAGGTTTGAGCCCTGGTCCGGGAAGATCCCACATGCCACGGAGCAACTAAGCCCATGCGCCATAACTACTGAGCCTGCACTCTAGAGCCTGCGAGCCACAACTACCGAGTCTGCACGCCACAACTACTGAAACCCGCGTGCCTAGAGCCCCTGCTCCGCAACAAGAGAAGGCACCGCAACGAAGCCTGCGCACCGCAACAAAGAGTAGCCCCCGCTCGCTGCAACTAGAGAAAGCCCGCATGCAACAACGAAGACCCAATGCAGCCAAAAATAAATAAGATAAATAAATTTATTTCTAAAAAGAGAAAAACGATTACTGAGATCTTGTTAACATGACACTGGAACCAACTTGAAGATACTTCCAGTGGCCAAAGATGGGAAAATTTGAGCACCAAAAGAGTACTGAGTGTAATGGGTTGAAATACATCAAATATATAAAATCAGTACATCATAAAGATGCTAATAAGAAAACAAACTTCATTAGTCAACTTTGCTAGGGTATCAAGTAATTCTTTTGCAAACTGATATATAGAGCTGTGGTAGGCAGAATTATCAAAATGGCCCGCGAAAATTCCCATGTCCTGGTTATTCAAACAGTAAACTAGGTATGGCTGTGAAAGGAGTTTGCAGAAGTAATCAAAGTCCCAAATTAGTTAATCTTAAAATACAGAGATTTATCAGTGTGGGCCTGACTCAATCAGGTCGGCCCTTTAAAAGCTGGGAGTTTTCTCCAGCTAGTGGCAGAAGAGGAAGTGAGAGCTTCTAAATGTGAGACGGACTCCATGGCCGTTGTTGGTCTGAAGATGGAGGGAGCCACATGGGAAGGAATGCAGGTGGCCTCTAGGAGCAGAGAGTATCCCTAGATGACAACCAGCAAAGAAACAGGGACCTCAGATTTATAATAACAAGGAAGTAGATTCTGCCTAAACCTGAATTAGCTTGGAAGCAGATTCTTCTCCAGAACGTCCAAATAAGATTTCGGCCCAGCTAATACCTTGACTTTGACCTTGTGAGACCCTAAGTGGAGCCTGACTGGACTTTTGACCTCTAGAACTGTGAGATAATAAATGAATGTTATTTTAAGCTGCTACATTTGTGGTGATTTGCTATGTAGCAATAGAAAACGAATACGAGAGGGAACAAATCAGATTGTACAAACTGTACAAACTGTATTTCAAGGTGTCCTAATCAGCTCAGACTGCTATATAAGTTACTATAGACTTAGAAACAGTAAGTTTATTGTCTGTCTGTGAGTCTATTTCTGTTTTGTAAATAAGTTCATTTGTATCATTTTTATAGATTCCACAAATAATATCATATTAAAAAAGTTACTATAGACTGGCTGCCTTAAATAGCAAACATTTATTTCTCATGGTTCTGAAGGCTGGGTGCTTGTCCAAGATCAAGGTGCTTGCAGATCTATTGTCTGATAAGGACCTGTCTCTTGGTTTGCAGACTACCATCTTCTTGCTGTGTCCTCACATGGCAGAGAGCAGAAAGAGAGGAATCAAGCTCTCTCATGTCTCTTATAAGGACACTAATCCTATACATGAAGGCTCCATTCTCATGACCTAATCACCTCCCAAAGTCCCTGTCTCCAAAAACCATCACATTGGAGATAGGGGTTTCAACTTTTGAATTTGGGGGTACACAGACATGCAGTCTATAACACAAGGTAATAATTGGTGGGGGAACAGTCTTCTTGATATAACAATTCTAGGCAATGAATACAAAAGGAATGTTAGAATTAGGAAGTTACCGTTCTGCAACCACAAATGAAATCATGGATCTAGACAATGACCATCAATAACTGTTAAAGTCATGTAGGTAAAAGGTTGGATCAAACTGACAGTACCTAATCCCTCTGATTCATCTTAACATCACACGAAATGAAATCTCCTGATGTGATACAATGGGAAGTACACAACACTACCTACATAGTATTTTTGCCCAAAGGACTAAATCTGAATTTAATCAAGCTTCCATAAGAATATGTGAAAATACGGTGGAAGATTAGGGCTGGAAGAACACACTAAATGACACCACGAGGATGGAATCAGCCAAATGTAGACCATAGAAATATCGTAAAGCAATGACCCAGAAAGAGACTTAGGTATATCAACGAAATGAAACGGGTAGACCAAGTGTGAATTCTGATTCAAACAAACCAACTATAAAAAAATTTTGAAAACTAAAAATAGAGTTGCCCTATGATCAAGCAATCCCACTTCTGGGCATATATCCAGAAAAAAACTATAATTTGAAAAGATACATGCACCCTTATGTTCATAGCAACACTATTTATAATAGCCAAGACATGGAAACCACCTAAATGTCCATCAACAGAGGAATGGATAAAGAAGATGTGGTATATATATATACACACACACACACACACACACACACACACAATGGAATACTACTCAGTCATAAAAAAGAACGAAATAATGCCATTTGTAGCCACATGGATGGACCTAGAGATTATCATATTAAGTGAAGTAAGTCAGAAAGAGAAAGACAAATACCATATGATATCATTTACATGTGGAATCTAAAATATGACACAAATGAACTTATCTATGAAACAGAAACAGACTCACAGACATAGGGAACAGACTTGTGGTTGCCAAGGTGGAGGGGGCATGGGGGAGGGATGGATTGGGAGTTTGGGGTTAGCAGATGCAAACTATTGCATATAAAATGGATAAACAACAAGGTCCTACTGTATAGCACAGGGAACTATATTCAATATTCTGTAATAAACCATAATGGAAATGAATATTAAAAAGAATATTAAAAGAATTTTTGAGCCATTTGGGAGAAGCTGAACACATAAGATATTAAGAAATTATAATTCATTTTATTAGGTATGATAATAGCATTATGGTCATGTTTTTGAAAATCACAAATACTCACCAAAGCTTTTATCAGTAAAATGGTGTGGTGTCTAGATACTTCTTAAAATATTCCAGAGGAAAAAAAAAGAAATGGGAGTGGGATAGATAAAAGTGGTAAAATGTTGACCATTGTTGAAACTGGCTGATGGATAGTATTTTTGCATATGGTTGAAAATTTCCATACTATAACTTTTTTTTTAATGCAAAAAAAGCCTTTCAGTCATCATGCATAGCAGATGCACAAAAAATGAGTACATTAAAAAACTTCTACTGTGACTTTCTGTAACCATTTCTCTCCTCTGTGCCCTTAAGTAGCTGGAGAGAAAAACCTGACCAAGGATGGTCTCTCCATGAGTCCAGTTCTTAGATCACTCATGAGTATGGAGTAGGGAAATAGTTCTTGAACCAGGTACCCCAAACACCAAATGTAAAAGAAAATATTTATAAATTGAGCTATGATAGCATTAAGAATTTCTATTCATCAAAAGACCTTTTAAAGGAGAATTAAAAGATAATCCCAAAATAGAATATATTTAAAGTGAGACTACTTGCCAATACTGTGTATTTTTCCCCGTCCACACTCAGCTATGAGGGCAGACATAGAGTAGGCAGAGTTAGGTTTACCCAGAGCTGGGATTTTGTCCCCTCAAGTACCACAGAGGACCATGAACCAGGGGTTTGTGTTCTCAATGCGTGAGAGTGACTGGAAGACAACAGACTTTAATTGTTCAGGTTGCAAAGGAACCAGGGTTGTGAAGGCAGAGGAAGAAGCAAAAATGCTCTGTAAGCAGCAAGGAAGGATAAAGAGAACACCTTGAAACCCAGTGGTATGAGGGGTAAGGGAGAGAAAGCGCTCACACCCCTTTCCCTAAAGGGCTGCAGGGGAAGCAGTGTCCTGCGGTTAGAGCAGGAAATTGAAGTGCAGATTTAGAGACGAGATTGAGGATTTAGAACGTTTTCCTGATAACTGACCATGAGTTCCTGAGTGCACAGTGGAAGGTATATTATTAGGGCTCTGCAGAGAAACAGAAACAATAGGTTATATATAGATATATAGAAAGAGATTTATTATGAAGGGTGACCTCATGCAATTATGTGGCTGAGAAGTCTCACAATCTGCCATCTGCAAGCTGCAAGGAGAGCGGGTGATGTAGTTGCATTCCAAACCTGAAGGCCTGAGAACAAGGGGAGCCGCTGGTGTAAGCCCCAGTCTACATACAAAGGCCCAAGATGTCCTAGGGCAGGAGAAGATGGACGTCCCAGATCAAGCAGAGAGAGTAAATTCACCCTTCCTCCACCTTTTTGATCTGTTCAGGCGGTCGACTGATTGGGATGATGCCCACTGGCCTTGGTGAGGGCAATCTGCTTTACTCAGTCTACAGATTCAAATGCTCATCGCTTCCAAAGATACCCTTACAGACACACCCAGAAATAATGTTTTAACAGCTACCTGGGCTTCTCTTAGCCCAGTCAAGTTGACACATAAAACTAACCATCACAGGGCTTCCCTAGTGGCACAGTGGTTGAGAATCTGCCTGCTAATGCAGGGGACACGGGTTCGAGCCCTGGTCTGGGAGGATCCCACATGCCGCAGAGCAACTAGGCCCATGAGCCTCAACTACTGAGCCTGCGCGTCTGGAGCCTGTGCTCCGCAACAAGAATGGCCACGATAGTGAGAGGCGCACGCACCGCGATGAAGAGTGGCCCCTGCTTGCCACAACTAGAGAAAGCCCTTGCACAGAAATGAAGACCCAACACAGCCAAAGATGAATAAATAAATAAATAAATAAATAAAATAGAAAGCCAAGCATTTGAAGCCCTGAAAACAAAAGAAAACAAAAAAAAACCTAACCATCACAAAGGATTTGGGGTAGGTATGGAGCAGGACAGTGAGTCATACTAGGGGATATACAGAGGCATTAGTGAATATAAATGCTGGTGACTGAGGTACACAGGGATGTGACTCGTCCTGACGATCTCTGAGCAGAAGGTGGGTGATCAAAAGGAGTTCTACCTTCCCCCATGGGATCTGGTCTAGGGTGATAACAGCTTGAATGAGGTCCAAGGCAGAGATGGATAACAGAGTCCCTGTCATGCTAGAACCAGCATGATAGTAAAACAGAGAAAAGTTAAATGTGACTCTGATCTTTCTGGTCTGAGTGACTAAAGTCATGGGGCTATTTTTACTTAAAGTAAAAAATTCAGTAGTTATAGCAGGTTTGACAGAGATAATAATTAGTTCGATGAAATGAAGAATAATTACCATAGGATTAAATTAACTCAAGAACATAGGATGGTTTCAAACAGTAAAAATGTTTTGATTAAGACTTTCTATGAAATTGTCTTTCTTTTTGAAGAATAACTTTTAAGATTCAATCCCTCCTAGGAAGGACTAGAGAAGTAAGTAGTAAAATACTACAAAGCAATACTGAAACAGTGAGCAAGGGGTTATGTTTTTTTTTAATGTTCTCAGTGTTTATAGGTGTTAGCATGTGACATTTCAATTTGGTTACTACAAATAGTCTAAGACAAATGCAAATAAAAAACATAAAGCAGTACTTCTACCCACACTCTAGAAGGGAAAAAAAAGAAAAATAGATAATACCAAGTGCTCGCAAGTATATGGAGCATGTGAATCTCCCATACACTGCTGGTACAATCATTTCGGATTAACCATTTGGCAGTATTTACTAAAAAATGAACATACCCATAACAGCGACTCTACTCCCAGGTAAAACACCCACACATATGTTCATAGCAGCACTTTCTATAAAAACCTCCAACTGGAAATAACCCAAATGTTCATCAGTGGCAGGCTGGATAAATAAATACATTTAATGCGTTCATACAATGGAGTACTATAGAGCAATCAGAATGATGAACTACAACTACGTGTAATAGTGTGATTGAATTTCACAAACATAATGTTGAGCAAAAGAAGCCAGACCACAAAAAATAATACATATACTACATGATTCCATTTCTATAAAGTAGGAGTCATCAAACTACAGCCCATGGGCTGGACACATGTTTTGTAATTCAAGTTTTATTGGGACACAGTCACACTCATTTGCTGGTGTATTGTCATCAGCTGCTTTAGTGCTTCAACTGCAGAGTTGAGTAGTTGTGACAGAGACCATCTGACCTGCAAGCCTAAAATATTTATTACCTGGCTCTTTAAGAAAAAATTTATAAAGTTCAAAAACAGGCAAAATTAATCTATGGTGTTAGAAGTCAGGACCAGAAATCTGTAAATATTATGATGAGTTTGTCCTCTTCTCAAAACCACTCAAGAAAATTTCACCTTGACCACAGATGTGGCAACTATTACAAATAAGAATTTCTGATTTTTTTTCACTAGTATTGTGTATATCATTGTACCGTCATTAATAACAGGTTTCCAGGGACACACTTAAAAAGACTGAAGTAGAAGTAAAACATTAGTTCAGAAAATATTGTCTCTAAGGACTTCTGGTGGTACAGTGGTTAAGAATCCGCCTGCCAATGCAGGGGACACAGGTTCGAGCCCTGGTCTGGGAAGATCCCACATGCCATGAAGCAACTTAAGCCCATGCGCCACAGCTACTGAAGCCCGTGTGCCTAGAGCCCGGGCTCTGCAACAAGAGAAGCCACCTCAGTGAGAAGAGCATACACCACAACGAAGAGTAGCCCCCACTCTCCGCAACTAGAGAAAGCCCGTGTGCAGCAACGGAGACCCAACGCAGCCAAAAATAAATAAATACATTTATTTGAAAAAAAAAGAAAATATTGTCTCTAATTCAAGCAAGGACAGTGCATACACATACACACACACACACACACACACACACTCACCCCCCAAAGGTGACATTTGGCAATGTATGGAGATATTGTTTGTCACAAGTTGGGGTACAGGGTGCTACTGGTATCTAGTAGGTAGAGGCCAGGGATGCTGCTAAACGTTCTGCAGTGCACAGGACAGTCTCCCATAATAATTACCCAGCCCCAAACATCAAGAGTGCTCAGGTTGAGAAACTCTGGTTTGATGAATGTCGAAATAACTTTAGTGCCTCCAGAAGAAGCCAGATATAAAATGATAATAATAGTAAGACTAAAGCTGTGCTGTCCTATAACTTTCTGCAATGATGGAAACTTCCTATATCTGTGCAGTTCAATAGCCATTAGCTATATTGGGTATTGAGCACTTGAAATATGGCTAGTACAATTTAGGAACTGAATGTTTAGTTTATTTAATTTTAACAAATTTAAATTAAATAAGGTTAGTGACTACCACATTGGATAGCACAGGACTAGAGCATAGACTCAAAGATGGTTTCCTTAAGTGAGTTCTTGAAGTCAGTTACCAGCTATGTGACTTTGGCAAGTTCTCTGTGCCTTCATTTTCTCATCTGTAAAAGGGAGCTTAGAGTAGAACCAAGATCAAAGGATTGTTGTGAATATTAAGTGAGTCAGTGTGTGTAAAGCACTTGGAACAGAACCTGGCACATAACAGGTGTTATGTAAGTATGAGCTATATAAATATTGTTGTTATTGTTATTATTATTATTATTATTACAATACATCACGCAAACCTTCCCTTTCCCAACCCTTCAGTCACTCTCCATTCCCTGCAGGAAGAAGTCTAATTTTCTTATCATGGTACACAAAACCCTTAAAGACTTATCTTTTCCTAACTCTTCAATATTATTTACCCCCATTTCTTGACTCTAGTTCAAATTATTTACAGACCCAAAGAAACTTTGCTTTGGGGGACTCCATGACTATTTTTGTGTGTTTTTAATTGTTTTTTAATTGTAAAATATTTCAAACATAAAAAATATAGAGAATAATATATTAAATATCCATATACCCATCTACCATTTTGCCTTATTTACTTCAAATTATTTTTTTTAATTTTTGAGCATTTTAAACCTTTTTTATTATGGAAAATTTTGAACATAAACAAAAGTGGGTAGAACAATATAATGAATGTCCATCACCCAGCTTCAATAATTATTAAAATTTTGCCAATATTGCTGTTCCAGATCTTTTAAGAAAATTAAGCTTGACAGATACAGTTAAAACTAAGATCTTAATCATGAATTAATTGTGTAATTTTAGAATGTCTTTTGTGTATCTATTGAACTAATTATTTATGTGTATATATATATATGTAATATTTATACATATAGATATTTCTCTTCTAATCTGTTATTGTGGTGCACCACTTTGATAGATTTTCTGATGTTGTGTTCCTTGCATTCCTATGGTAAATCCTACTTAGTCATGAATTATTACTATTTTCATATATTTGTTGGATTTGAGTGGCTAGTATTTTATTTGGGATATTTACATCACTGTTCATAATGATAGGTCCTTGTTGATTATCTATTTTATATATAGTAGTGTGTATATGTTAATCCCAAACTCCTAATTTATTCCTCTCCCCAACCTTTCCCCTTTGGTAACCGTAAGTTTGTGAGTCTCTTTCTGTTTTGCATATAATTTCATTTGTATCATTTTTTTTTTAGATTCCACATATAAGTGATATCATATGGTATTTGTCTTTCTCAGCCTGACTTACTTCACTTAGTGTGACAATCTCTAGGTCCATCCAAGTTGCTGCAAATGGCATTATTTGGTTCTTTTCTAGGGCTGAGTAGTATTCCACTGTGTATGTATATATATACCCCACGTCTTCTTTATCCACTTCTCTGTCGATGGACACTTAGGTTGCTTCCATGTCTTGGCTATTGTTAATAGTGCCGCAATGAACATTGGGGTGCATGTATCTTTTCGAATTATGGTTTTCGCTGGATATATGCCCAAGAGTGGGATTGCTGGATCATATGGTAGCTCTATTTTGAGTTTTCTAAGGAACCTCCATACTGTTCTCCATAGTGGTAAGAGAACTGTATTTTAAACACTTATACCCAGCCTCTTAAGGCCATTATATTGGAAATTCCCTGGCGTTCCAGCGGTTAGGACTGTGCACTTCCATTGCGGGGGGGCACGGGTTCCATACCGGGTCAGGGGACTAAGATCCCACAAGCCAACAGGTGCAGCCAAAATAAATAAATAAATAAAGCCGTTTTGACTGCCATGACATCATCCAGCACATGCACCTCCGTCTGTATGAGCTGCTCTAAGAAGGGAACCTCCAAATTTGATTAAGGCCTTAAGCACAATTAATTAGAAGTGAAACGTAATTGTACACGCAGTTGATCACCCACCATAGGGCATGATTTAACAAAGCAATCTTTCCTTTCCCTCAAGTGATTTTGCAAAACTTCCTTTACCCTTCAGCTTGCTTAAATATTCCAAATTTAGAAAGCTTAAGGCAGCCTACAGAAAAAGAAAAAAAAGGTCACAAACGTTCCCTCTCTCTTTAAGTAAGTAAAATAACAGCAGCAAACAAAAATAAAGAAATAAGAGAAATAAATGAAGGAAATAAATAAATATGGTGTTGTGCAGCATTAAAAAAATCAAAAGTAAATGTGAGCAAAGACAAAAATTAAAAAAATAAAGCTGTTGTATTGCTTTACTGCTGTCTGAATATGAGCTTCAACTAGAAAGGAAATGGAGAGGACAGATTCGGGAAATATTTCACAGAGTCAATGGGACTTGCTAACATATTAGATATGGTGGAGGAAGAAGACACCAGAATTAATTACAAGGTTTCTAATTCAGGTAAGTAGGCACCTGATGGTAGTGTTCGCCAAAACAATGAACACTGAGGAGAAAGCAGATGTGTCGGAAACATGAATTTATGATATATTGAGTTTGACAAACTTTTCATAATTCACATGTGTGCCTAAGATTGACATGGGTGTTATATTTATAACACATTGAGAAAAATCTCTGATTACAAAATTTCATCTGGAAGGTAAATGGTGTGATATTTTGATAAAGTTATTGGAAATTATCCACAACAATTTAGGAAATGTAATAAATAAAAACATCTTGTGTAAAATTGTCATTCTCCCAGAGTTTGCATAATTTCTCTTGATGAGGCATATAACTGTTGAAGCATTTGCTTAATTGATAATTTGTGCATAATTTTCTAAACTTTGGAACATAATTATCATCACTTGTGTCTGAGTTAACACTGAAATGAAACACTTTGGTGAAATGTTTTAGACACTAATGAAGTTTTAAAGACAGCAAATAAGGAAGAAAGAGAAAATTTTCCATTAACGTAAGAACAGCAGGCTTCTGTCAAGCTCCATACAACTTAGCATGTCTCAGGGTAAAATAAATTTGGACATAATCAGGGCATTAATGTAAAGCAAAATTGAGTTCAATTTTAATGAGTTAAAACAAGATCAGAAGATTTTAGTTTTAATTCTAATTTTCCATTACCTATTTGAATGTGGGCAAGTCATTGAAAATCTCCACACCTCAGTCTCCTTATCTTTCAAAGGAATTATCATTCAGGATCCTTCCAGTTCTGCCAGTCTGTTATTCAAGCATCTGATCTATATGCAACCCTCTTGTTTTTCAATTTCTCATTTATTAATACCCACCCTGCTTACCTCATAGGTCTGTTGGGAGAATTAAATGAAATAATGCATATACAGGAGTTTTGAAAAGTTAAAAATGCTTTGCAAATGTAAAGTATAACAATGATATAGGATTTTAAAATCACGCTAATGAAATTCTTTTGAAATTCAACAAGACTCAATTGGCTACGAGCAGAACATTAATTCACAAATGGTCCCAAAATGAAGCACAAAGTGGATACAATAAAAGAGAATGTTCACACTGCAAGGAACCTTAGACATCACTCAAATTAAGAAGCTGAGTTCCAGAGACAGGGTACCAAAATGTCACAGAGAGTTGTTGATACTAGCATATCCTCCCAAACTTGGACACTTAAAATGAGAGCATTCATTTTATCTCACATGGTCTCTGTGGGTCAGGATCATGGCAAGGGCTCGTCTGGGAGGTTCTAGCTTGAGGTCTGTCACTGGGTTGCAGTCAAATGGTGGCTGGTGCTGGAACAGCTGCGTTGCCCAGGTTGTCCCTTCGGAACCGAACAGAATCCTGCAGTTCCCTCCCCCACCACCCCAAGTACAAAAGCGAGCAGTTAATGACGAGGATGATAGAGTCACAGACTCAGGGTCTGATGCCCATTCTTGAGTTGTTTTACAGACACTGTAACTGCCACCAGAGGAAAAACAAAGCTAACTGCATTATGACCAGACTGTAGCCATGACATAAGCTGCTCCATTTTGAGCAGTACTGAATCTACGGCTAGCACAATTCTAAGAACTGGCCTCAAGAGAATGGGATTAATATTACTGCTCATAATAATCTACATCTTTGTGGACATCAAAATAATTGTAGCTTGCTCTGTCCGTATATGTAAATGGGCAACTAAAATTGTCAGCAAAGAAATGCTACAGACCCATGTCAACATCTTCCTCTCTGAGAATGTGGCGCTCTATATCAGCATGAAGAAGTTACAGAAGGTAGACCTTCGCCTGCCTCTAATCCCATAGAAACGGAATGATGTCTGACAAATGGGGATTTGTAAGCAGCTCTTTGCAGGAAACCACCCTTAGCAGGAAGCCCATTTTCTTGTCACTTTAGCAAAGCTATACTGTAACTAAATTTTAAAACAGGCACACCCATGCTCTACTCATCTCCCCGCCCAAGCACACCTTTCACATCTTTTAATCACACAATACCTTGCCTAACTCGTTGGTTCTTTCCGTAGATCAAAGAAATAGAAATGAAGAATAAGTAATTAACAGATGACCAGATCTCTTCCCTAGCTTCCCCTTCAGAAATCTGCCAAACAAACTGTGTGACCAAACTGTGTGAACAAGATAACATCTAGAGGAAAATCACAAGGAGTCGACAAGCCTGAACATAAGCCTGCACGCAGTGGCGGATGGCGGCAACTCTGAGATTACTTCTGTTTCCTTTTAAAAACTTTCACGGCCTAGCAGAATCTTCGGAGGTGGTTTTTAGGGGATGCTGAGTTCACCGTCTCTCCAGATTGCCAGCATTCTGATTAAAGGAGCCTTTTCTTTCTATTGACTTTAGTGAGTATTGAGTATGTAAGTGGCGAACAGTGGGACCCAATTCATTCTGTAACATGTTCACGTTGTCTCAGCGTCACTCTGTGTAGTCTCTCTGTGTTGACTGCTTTGTTAGTCTCAGGGCAGTCAGACTGCTTATATAGCTGCTATCAGGTTCAAGAGAGAATCTTCCAGCAAAGCAGGTGGGAGCTGCATTGTCTGTCAGGACCCAGCCTTGGAAGTCTCATGGTGTCACTGTCACTCATGGTTGAAACAGTCCCAAAAGCCCACCAAGGAACACCTTGTCCATGTTCAAGGGGACAAGACATGGACCCACCTCTTTATGGGAAAAGTGTCAAGATCATGTTCTCAGAAGAGCAGGTGGGATGGTAGACATTATCCCGCCTTCTTTGGAAAATACAATCTTCCAAGCCTTGTTACAAGTTCTATTAGTTCTACATACCTAACACAGCATAAATTTGGTCATCAAATCAAGCTGAACATTAAAATATTTCTCAGTCATATTTTCCTATAGAAAGAAAAAAAATTATTATCAAGTTATTTAAATCTAAAACTTTGATTACAGCACCAAAAGGGAGACCTAATCCCATGCATTTGATTTTATCCTTCCAACTTCTCTGTCCTCCCTGGTGCAAAGACAATTGTTTATGCCTAAAAATTAAAAATAAAGAAATAGTGATTTTTAAAAAATGGGTTATGCAGAACTGCTTTGTCCAAAACAGTAGCCACTAACCACCTGCAGCTATTGAGCACCTGAAATATAGAAATGAGAGACAGTTTTCGTTTTTTTGCTTTTTAGGGGCTGACCTGCCACCTCCAAAGAGCTCCCTCAATGTTCTTAGTGCCTCCTGGTCCATTTATTTTATTTTATTTTTAAAATTTATTTATTTTTGGCCACACCACATGGCATGCGGGATCTTAGTTCCCTCACCAGGAATGGAACCTGTGCCCCTTGCAGTCGAAGTGTGGAGTAACCACTGGACTGCCAAGGAATTCCCGAGATTACTTTTTTTTTAATGTTAATTTAACTTAACTTAGCCCAATTTGAATTTTAAAATTGCCACTCGATCCAGTTACCGGAGATTTTTAAGAATGTTTGGAACAACTTGCATATGTGAATCTACTTTGTCAATTGTAAATTTTATGAAATCTAAAAACAGAAATCAAGCATTTCCAATGAAAATTTAACATCTGACTTGAAATGTGCTGCTGTAAGTCTAAAGTAGACACTATATTTCAAAGACTTAGTAAATGTAAGATATTTCAATGATTTCTTACATTAATTACTTGCTAAAATGATAGTGTTTTGGATATATTGAGTTAAATATGTTACTAAAATTAAACAGCCTTTTACTTTTTTACTTTGGCTATCAGAAATTTTAAAATAATATATGTAGCTTACATTATATTTGTATTGGACGGTGCTGATCTAGAGAGAGGCAGATAAGTTCCGAAATAACCATGTAAAAGGTGAAAGTGTTTTTTTATAACAAAACTTATAGAACTAGTTGACGATTTAAACTACATGCATATAATCCTTTGTTAGGAAAATATGTAGAGATGGAAGGAAGGCTCTCGGGCCCTCGATCTCACCACTATGCTTAGGAAATTACATATTTTGGTGGCTAGCTTCCATCCGATTACTGTTATAGCATGTATTTATTGACGTGTAAACTGTAAACAACTTTTCAACCCTGATGGTCTCATCTACTTTGTCAAGATTTGATATCTGATTTTGCCAAAACATTACATTGGTTTTAATTACAGCTGAATGAGACCCTAGAGATGCTCTTTCATGTTACAGATGAGAAAACCAAGGCTAGGTTATTTTAAGAATCTGCTCAAGGTCACACAGCTACCTAATGAAAGAGCTGTGTCATTCTAATGGTTCAAATGGGCTAGGAAAATATGCCTATATAGATAAACTTGTTTGTATACTATGTTATTTTAAATCATTATACGTTTAATGATTACACATTTCGGAGAAAAGTAAAATGTTCTCCTTCAATATGAAACCGACGGCAGTCACCAGTTAGATCTGTTAAACTATAGCTTGCTTAATAAATAATATCCTGTAAACTGCCTTCACTGACTAAGCTGCCTTTAATTGTTTTTGCAAATTGAATACCCTCCATGCTCCACGGAGTAAAGATAATATATCACAAAACTCCTTAACCACCCTCTATAGATATGTAGTAATGGTGGCTTAAATTGTTTTTCAGGAACTTGGAGTTAGGTTTCATCCAGTTTGTGCCGGCCAAGACTGGTTGGGACCACCAACCTTCAAACTGGGCCTGAGCAAGTATCTGATGAATGCTCTTTCTATGTCAGAGGTACCAAAACTCCGCCCTCAGATCATGCTAAGGCCACCATTTTCTGACCGGGCATCCCATGAAGAAGCAGGTAACTCAGATATGCCTGCTCAGAACACTGATTACTTCACCTTTTTCTTGCGTCAAATCATTTTTCCCCACACCTCAGACCACCCTGCTTCCTTATCCCATAAATATCCTGAGCCCCTCACCTTTGGGGAAGCAGGTCTGAGACTTGTTCTCCCATCTCCTCATTGGCTGCCTCATAAATAACCACTTTCTATGCTGCAAACGTTGACATCTCAGCCTTTGGCTTGCTGCACCTCAGGCAAATGAACCTGGTTTGGTAACAAATACTGTGGATCTCCAGGTCCTACAGCCAAGAAAAGACACATTTCAATTTTTTTTCTATTTCCAAAACCTTTCACTTTCTTTTTTTTTTTTTTCCTTTTTTTTTTAACCTGAATCATCTGAGTGGTAAGAAAGGGGCTATTCGTTGTTTGTTTCACTCGTATTCCTATGAAAACTAGTTGGGGAAGTAAGAATATCTCAACCAATCTGTAGATCAAAAAACCCTACAGAAAGCAGTCTACATTAAAAGTCATTTTCTTCATGAAAATTGTCTTCCTTTTATAAACTGAGCACATATTTATGAGTACCTACCAAGCTCAAGGCACTGTGTTAGATGTTAAGGGAGATGAAGAAATACTTGTATCCTAAGATCCCTTTCACTCTGTTAGTTTGCAATGTAAATGCCACTAGAAGCAGAACTGTATCTTGCTATGTGGCAATTTTTCATTGCATTATAAATAACTTTACATTAAAACTTTCCTATAGAATTGAATAAATTATTTTGAGGTTATAAAGTTTAGATAGCAAATATATAAATACATACCTTAACATTTTATTCCAATTTCCAACATCATAATTTTAATTTTTTTAATTAATCAGGAAAATTCTTTTATGAATTTCTCAGGTTTTCCTGTCTGGACCATATTTCATTAGAAGCATTAGCAAGTGAATTGGCTTATTAGCACCAATGGGCTCACTAGATGGAAGACTTTTGTTTTTCTACTTCATACCTACTAAGGTCCCTGGTCAAAACTTCCAGCCATGTGGGTTGAGACATTTCTGTTAGTGAATTAGAATAAGCAATGGAGAGGTAGTCTGCATTAGGTAATGGCCAACTTGTGTTAACCAAAGAAAGGAAGAGAGAAGAGAGGGAGGAGGGAGGGGGAGGGAGGACGGAAGGGAAAGATGAAAAAGAGGTACCATTTACAATAGCTACAAAGTTCATAAAATACCTACAATTCACCATGAAGTATGTGAATCCTTTATAAAGAAAAGTATAAACTATGGAAGGACAGAAAAGAGGACCCAAACATATTATGTTCAAGAAAGGAATGATTGTATAGAGACAGAAAGTTCTACCAGATTAATTTATATATGTAAACCTTTAAAATACACAAAACCAGTATGGTGATTCCTCAAAAATGAAACATAAAATTACCATATGACCCACTTCTGGGTACACCCTCAAAAGAATTAGAAACAGGGACTCAAAAAAGATTCTTGCACATCAATGTTCATAGCAGCATTATTCACAATAACCAAAAGGTGGAAATGACCCAAATGTCCATCAACAGATGTATGGATAAACAAAAAATGGTATATACATACAATGGAATATTATTCAACCTTAAACATGAATGAAATTCTAATACATGCTACAGCATGGACGAACCTTGAGGACGTTATGCTAAGGGAAACAAAGCAAGACACAAAAAGACAAATATTGTAGGATTCCACTTATATGAGGTACCTAGAATAATCAAGTTTATTGAGATAGAAAATAGAAGAATTACCAGGGGCTAGGGTGGGTGTAATATGGAGTTATTGCTTAATGGGGAGAGAGTTTCAGTTTGGGATTATGAAAAAGCCCTGAAGATGGATAGTAGTGATGGCTGGCCAACAATGTGAATAAACTTAATGCCACTGAATTGCACATTTAAAAATGGTTAAAATGGTAAGTTTTGTTATGTATACTTTACCACAATAATAAATAAATAAATATATAAAACATTTAAAAAGGCTTCCCTGGTGGCGCAAGTGGTTGCGAGTCCTCCTGCCGGTGCAGGGGACACGGGTTCATGCCCCGGTCCGGGAAGATCCCACATGCCACGGAGCAGCTAGGCCCGTGGGCCATGGCCGCTGAGCCTGTGCGTCGGAGCCTGTGCTCCTCAACGGGAGAGGCCACAACAGTGAGAGGCCCGCGTACCGCAAAAAAAAAAACACAAGACAAAAGGTAAATGTTTATGGACATATACACACATTACATCCACTTTAAGATAATAATTCATGGCCTATGTTTTACCTTAGATCTTCTTAAATATTCCCTCTGCCAATGAAAAATTAATCAGTCGATCTGAAAAAGAAATGGAAAATTTTATTCAAGCCAAATTTGAGGATTATAACCCAAGAAGAGCACCTCAGAAATCTCTGAGAACTGTTCTGCCTGTTAGAAGTCAAGACAGTTATGTAAGTTTTTTGAGACAGAAGGCTGCACATCAAATGACATATTATTGATAATTTACATAATCTAAGTGGGCATCTAAGCCAGCATCGTGGTGGGTCATGTGACTCCTTACAAGAGCAAGAAAGAATGCTAAAAGAAAGAAAGAAAGAATGCTATCTTTTAAGGAGCTGTCTTGTTGATAGGAGAATGTTGCTCTTTATGGTTGAGCAGGTATTCCTGCCCATGGGGAAGGGTTGGTTGATGCATAATGCAGATACACAATGCACAGTCAGGGGAGAGAAGAGGCCAAAAGGCAGAGAAGAATTTTTTTCTGTTTAGATTTTTCTTGTCTTGCCATAAAATATGAATTTTATTTCACACCTCCAATTTTGGTAAAAAATCTGTGTGTGTATAAATGTCCGGCAAAGATCTAAAAGGAAACATCTTATCAATAGTTACCTCTAAGTAAGCGAATGAGATTGGTGGGGAGAGCTACAGAGAGAATTTCAAGAATCATAAGTCCAGGTTGTCTCCTGTGTTTCTGACTATAAATCAGAGGTTCCCACCACCTACTCCTCAGGTTCAACTAATTTGCCAGAGCGGCTCACAGAAATCAGAGAAACATTTTACTTAATCTATTACAGGTTTGTTATAAAAGGATCTAACTCAGGAGCACGAAATGGAAGAGATGCATAAGGCAAGGTATGGTGAAAGGGTCCAGAGCTTCAGTGCCCTCTCTGAGCTCACCACCATCCCTGAATCTCCACGTGTTCACCAACCTGGAAACCCAACCTTTGGATTTTTATGGAGGCTTCATTACATAAGCATAGTTGATTAAATCAATGGCCATTGATGAATAGTTCCACCTCCAACCCCTCTCCCCTCCCCAGAGGCTGAAAATTACAACCCTCTAATCATTAGGTTGGTTCCCCTGGCAACCAGCCCCCCTCCTTAGGTTACCTAGGGGCTTTCCAAAAGCCAACTCATTAACATAAGCTAAGGTGTGCTTATATGAATAACAAAAGCCACCCATTACACCTTTATCTCTCTTATTATTTAGGAAATTCCAAGGATTTTAAGAGCTCATTGCCAGAAACAGGGATGAAGACCAAATATATATTTCCTATTGTCAATCACAACATCACAGTATTTTGAGATTTTCCATAATAAAAAGCTTTTTTAAGGAAAAAAATCTAAACATAAAAAACAAAACTATGAAATACCGGAAGTAAACATTTGTTTAAATCTTAGTGTTGGAAAGTCTTCCCAAGGAAAACAAAAACCCAGAAGCTTCAAAGGGAAAGAGTCACAGATAAAACAACATAACAATTTTTTAAGTTTACATATGGCCAAAGCTCCTAAAAACAAAATTGAAAAACTGGAAAGAAAGATTAGGAGAAAATATGTTTAATATATACAACAACAGACAAAAAACTAAAACCCCTATGATTTTAAAAGTTCCTATAGATTGTCAGTAAAAGACTAGAAAAAATGTACATGGGATGTTAACTAGTAAATAAGGGTAATAAAATGGTGAAGAAACAAGGTTTGTTTAAATAGCCTTTTGTCTTAAATTCCCTATCTCTGGTGATAAGGATACTTTCTATCCTCCTGGTACAGGAAGGGTATTTTTCACATGGGGGACTTATCTCCTGCTTTCTGGGGGACAAAGGAGGGTCAGAGTATTCTTCTTGTACCAGCTGTTTCTTAAGGATCTTTAATTCAAAATAATCAATATGCCAAAATGGCATTTTGGGGTGACATATTGTGAACCTCTACACTTCTCAAACATCAATCAAGGTGGTAATGGTTAAATAATATGTGATGCAACCATACTATGGAATACCACAAAGCCTTTAAAAAGTGTGAATGAAAAATGTCTGTCATATCAGTAAACAAAGGATGTTGCAGCCATCAAGCCACCAACACCCTTCCCCAAACACAGGATACTGGCCCCAGATAGCTGACGTACGTATCAAAAGAATGATTTCAATGAGTCCAGACTTTTACATCTTCCCATACATAGAAAAGTGCTAAATTCATTAACTTGAGATGTCTGGTTTTCTTCAATTAACAGTAATCTTTTGATATCCCAACTACCTGATTTTTGTTTCAAAACTCCTATATATCCTGGCTCCTCACATACCTCTTTGAAGCAGTCCTTTAGAGCTATCTGAGAGGCTGTCTCCCATGCTTGAAGTCCTCAGAAATCTGCTGAATAAAACATAATTTTCAACTTTTAGGTTGTGTTTTTTTTTTTTTTTTTTAGTCAACAAAAGAATAAGGTCAACAAAAAGAAGATATCCAAGATATATTGTCAAGTGAAAAGCTTTGCATACTGGGACTTTCCTGGTGGTCCAGTGGCTAAGACTCTGTGCTCCCAAAGCAGGGGGACTGGGTTCATTCCCTGGTCAGGGAACTAGATCCCACATGCCGCAACTAAGAGTTCACATGCTGCAACTAAAGATCCTGCACGCCACAACTAAAGACCTGGCACAGCCAAATAAATAAATAAATTTTTTTTTTAAAAAAAGAAAAAAATTGCGGACTAATATGTGTAGTATAATTATATAAATAAGATACTCCTTAATTTCCCCAGCATTACTCCTATATTACTCATCCTTAAACAAATAAATCTCTGCTACTACAACTCATCCTGAAGAATCCTGGAGGATGCTCCAAAACAACTCATCCTGGAGCATGCTGTCTTGAATTGCTCACATGAGAAGTATCTTTCTCAGAAATCAATACCTGAAAATTGAAGTCTAATGGCAAGACTTCTGACTTGAAGTATTTTTTATTTTCTCTGAACACACCATCTCAATCCATATATCTGTATTTCTTGCCCAGCATTCCCACAGGCCCACTGACGTATTATTTCCTCTCTTCCAGAAGATGACTGCCTTATCTCTCTTTAATTGCATAACCAGAGCAATTTCAGGTGTGACTCAAGGCCTTTGTTTTACCTTAGACTGTCTTGAGTAGTCCCTCTAACTTTGGTAAAAATGTGTGTGTGTGTGTGTGTGTGTGTGTGTGTGTGTGTATGTGTGTGTGTGTGTGTGTGTGTGTGTGTGTGTGTGTAAATGCCCAGTAAAATATCTGAAAGGAAACTCATCGTATGGAAACTGAGCAGGACCCTGTGGGGACCTCCTGGGTACTCCATTTCTTGTTTGTAGGAAATAGGCTTCATTCAGCTTCCAGGACTTTCCCTGAGTTCCAAAGGGCAGATTCAAACAGTTGCTAATCAGAGAAGTGAGGGAATGCAGAAACAAAGGAGAAGCAGTCATGTAACAATAGTGCAGCAATTAAAGCAGGGTCCTGTTTCCTGCTCAAGGAATATATATAACAATATCTTCGAGTTCTCCTGCAGGAACTAAGGCCCCCAATCAGGTGGAGGATGGTAACTTCAGGCTGAGCACAACATTCCTGGAGCACCATCCTGTTACCTCACCACCCACCAATCAGAAGAAAGTCACACACCCTGCAGCCCTCACCCACAAATTTTGCCTATAAAAACCAACCCTCAAACCATCAGGGAGTTTGAGGTTCTTGAGGATGAGCCACGCATTCTCCTTGCTTGGCCCTGCAATAAACCTTTCTCTGCTCCAGACTCTGATGTTTCAGTTTGTTTGGCCTCACTGTGTGTTGGGCACACAAACTTGTGTTCAGTAACAGCCAGCAGGCTAGAATCAAGTCCGTAACATAATCCATTCCAGTTTATCAAGTCTTAATGCCTTTCTCTGCTCCAAAATCCCATGTTTAGGTTTATTTGACCTCACTGTGTGTCAGGCACATGAACTTGTGTTCAGTAACAATATTATTCTCAGCAGTTACCTCTGAGAAAAGGAATAGGTTTGGTGAGTGAATGAAAGGGAGAATTTCGCTTTTCACTCTATAAACTTCTACACTATTAGATTTAAAATAAAATAAGCCTGGATTTATATAAATGAAACATAACACATATAATATTTTATACAGTGTTTACATTTCAAGACAATTTAAATCAACCAAATAACTTGCTTGAGGTTTTCAGTAGGATCCAGACTCTGCTACTGAGAACCTCAGGCAAGTTTCCCTCTCAAAAGCCTTTGTTCTCCTCATGGACACCTCCACAGGATTATCTATATTACTTTAGATGAATGCTGTGAGTGGCAGAAAATTCTGACTCAAAATGCATCTTCAGGATGTTGGCTTTGCCCTCAGGCTGCTTCCCCACCTGGCTGCAAGATGGTTGCTGAGATCTGGGTATGACACCCAGAAATGACTTATCTTGAGGAAGAAAAGCTGTCTCTAGTACTATTGGCTCTTCCTTAGGAGCCAGGAAACTTTTCCAGTAGGTTTCCACTAATCATAGGGATAGAGTAGGATAGTTACACAGGTAGTTTTAGAAATCCTGCTAGGGGATTGTAGATAGAGAGGGAAATTTAGGGAACTTTGGGAGACCACTGTAAGTTAATGATCACTCAAGAAAGCTATCAGAACATCATGGAACGAAGCACAGCTTGCTTAACTATAAAGCCCTTAATAAAAGCATGAGATACACCCCAGGCCATTAAGTGAAAAAATGAGGTCTGCATCCTGCTGGTCAAGTCCAGCAAGATAAGGATCCTTAGAACCAAGGACAGGAATATAAGGGAAAGGTGATATTCCAAAGCAGGAGACCCTCATTATACTGAAACCTGAGATGATTTTAAATATTTTAGTATATGTTACCGCCCTTCTGCTGATTTGAATAAGCGCCATGACAGTTCTAGTTTGACCTTATAGGGTCAAACACTCTCCTGCCTAATGCGAAGGAGGAGCTGGTGATGCAAGCCTGACACCTACTCAAAGAATGAGGAAGAAGGCGGTCTTCCCCCACCCCACCCCACCCCCTGCCCCACTTTCCTTTAACTATAAAAATGTAGCCCACTTAATTCTCAGGGCATAGCACTTTGTCAGCCTGCTTGTATCCCTCACAAGTGTCCTATAATAATAAATCTTCTTCTTGCCTCTCCCTGAATTCCTTCTGTACTGAGATATAAAGAACCTGACCTCTGAAAGTCCAGATGCCAGGTTAGTGATTCTAATTAAAAGACCATGGGTTCAAGTCCCAATCTGGGTTTTGGCTGGGTTCAAGTCCTGGCCTGTGTGTTCAAGTCCCAAACTGAAGTGCACGGTTGCACTAGCATATCATTTGCCAGAGTTTGGTAAGTTGCCCATCCCTAAACCAGTCATTGACAAGAGGAATAAATTCGCACAACTGGCTTAGAATGATCAGAATGCTCACCTTGCCACTATAGAAACTGGGAATGGGGGAAGTTTCCCTTGAAGCATATGGTTGTGTAGAGAAGGGCAAGTACCTGAACATGACGGCTCTGCTTCAGGAGTAGACAGGAAGAAATGGATGCAGGATAGGAGCCCCAAACTGTGAATGCTAGTCTTGGGGCCTGTCAATCTCATCCTGCTCCAAACTGTACTCCTGTTCATCTTTCAGGCAGAATCTAATCCGCCTCATGCATTTCCTACTTCAGGGAAGGATCTCTTTGGCTGCGCAGTCATCCAAGTCAGAAAGCACCAAGTCATCATGATGTTCCTCCCTTCCCCCTCCCTTCTTAATCTGTTAGAAAATCTTGTCAATTATACCTTCTAAATCTTATTTTGTCTCTTCTTCATCCTGCAGCTGCTGCTTTTTTGTCCCATTCCATGTTCTCTCTCACCAAAACCATTTTATTATTCTCTTTTTAAAATATATAATTTTTCAAATTATAAAGCTATTACATATCTATTATATACATGCTTGGTCCATCCAGAAAATAAAAAGCACCTGCAATAACACTGCTCAGAGATAACGATTGTGGACATTTTTGTGTATATTCTTCTTTGCTTTCCTCTATGTGTGAATCCACATATATAGGTAAAAAAATATTACTTAGTTTTATTGAGATCAAACTACTTTATAGTATTTTCATTAATATAGTATATTAATGAAATAGTATGAAATATCTCCACGAGAATAAATATTCTTCTAGGTAGTCATTTAAAGAGCTGCATTATATTTTATCTTACCAAGATTTCATAATCTAGTTACACAAGCCCTTATTCCTAGATTAGGTTTTCTCCAGTTTTTTATATTGTAAATAACACTTACAATACTAACATATTGGTAGGTAAATCTCTGCACACATGTGTGAGGATTTCCTTAGAATAAATAAATAAATTACCAGTAGGGAAATTGCTAGTTCAAAGCACACGTGCATTTTTTCCCATTCGTTTTTATTACGAAATACTTCAAGCAATCCTAAAGCCTGCTGAATATGATAATAAATACCTGGGTACCCAACATCCGGTTTGTCAGACCTTAATGTTTTGTCATGTTTGCTTCAGATCTATCTTCTTAGCAAAATAAAATATTAAGACATACTGGAACACCCTATCTCACGCACCCATATCCAATTCTTTCCCTGGAGGAATCACTATCCTCAATTTGGTGTTTCTCAGTCGCATGTGGGTTTTTAACCTACATATGTATGCATATATATATATGTATATATGCATTTATAGGTATATGCAAGCGTAAACAATGTATGGTACTGTTCCGCTTGTTTTTAAACTTCTTGCTGCACATTTTCTCCTGCAACTTGCTCTTTTGGAATAACATTATACTTTTGAGGCTTATCCAGGTTTACACATGTAGCTGTAGTTCATTTGTTTTCATAGCTGTTTCTATGGTATTCATTATATGACTATGCAGTCAAATTTTCATTTTCTTCTTGGTAGACATTTATATTGTCTCCATTTTTTTCACTGTTATAAACAACATTGCAATAATTATTCTTGTATATATCGTCTTGTGTTTACTGAGTAAGAGTTTCTACCTGGGCTGGAATTGCTGGGGCATAGGCTACGAGCATCTTCAGTTTTACTGTGTTGGTCTCCAGATTGGTGGTACCACCTTACCCTGCCACCAGTACTGTGAGAGTTTTCTTTGCTCTACATCCTAACCACCACGTGGTTTGACCAGTGTTGCTACTCCCCATCTTGGACGCTGGTGATGTAGGAGAGTGCTCATTTCTCTGAATTCTGTCACCATGAAGTATTAGCAGTTTTTCAACTTTGCTAATTTTTTTTTTTTTTTTTTTTTTTTTTTTTGCGGTACGCAGGCCTCTCACCTTGCAGCCTTTCCGGAGCACAGGCTCCGGACGCACAGGCTCAGCGGCCATGGCTCAACGGGCCCAGCCACTCCACGGCACGTGGGATCTTCCCGGACCGGGGCACGAACCCATGTCGCCTGCATCGGCAGGTGGACTCTCAACCACTGCGCCACCAGGGAAGCCCACCTTTGCTAATTTTTTAGGCCAAAAAAAGAAAATATCTGTTGATGAGGTCTAAATACATTTTGATTCATTTTTTTCTAATTATAAAAATAACACAAATTACTTTAGAAAATTTGAAAACATAGACAAGCACACACAAAAAAGAATAATTCCCTTTAATCCCACCACTCAAATATAATATCAAATAATATCTGACATTTGTGAAATTCTTACTCTATATATACCTAGGGCAGCTTTTGATACCTAATATTTCACAAACAGGATTCACTAATACATATTTAATATACGTGTGAGATATATATATATACAAACATATATATGGTAAATATATATATGTATATATTTAACCTTTACAAAAAAGGTACTACTTTTTTATAAACTAGTTTTTTTCACCTAACATAAGTCACAATCATTTTCTCATAATATCTGTATTCTGGACTGGAGAGTGTTATTTAAAGAGTTCCACATTCATATCCATCTGTCTCCCTTCACCATCCAAAAACTAAGGACCAAACTGAGCCCAGCAATGAGTCCTAGGAAGCTGGCTTGCTGCTAGCTGTGTACAGTGGTGTAACTGACTCAGCCGCAGTTGAGAATGGGAAATGGAATTAACATACAACTCTCACTACTCAGGGAAGCCAACTCCCACCTCTGCCTTAGAGCCTTCTGCTGGGGACTACCTATCCTATCTGTCCATCGGACAATATAACATGCAACTCCTTTTAGCTACTAGCTCTCCTGTGTCCTCATCCCATACTCTTTTAGGTTTTCTCACCACCACCACCCTTCAACGTAAACATATTACCTACATTCTCTGCCTCTTGTCTTCACTGTCTGCCCCCCAGAACACCAAGCTCTCCAGACACTGACCCACAGGAAGTTTGATATTCCATTCTCTTATGTAGCCTGGCCTATGTGTACACTTGAGGAGGTGAACTATATTTGGATTTGATCCAGCTTCCATGGCAGAAAAGAGTCTGCAATGGGTGTATCATTGCTCACCTAGACTATTGCAATAGCTTTCACTCCCTCAAGTGTTGCCTTTCTCACCACTGCACCTTCTGCTCCACAAATCCAGCCACATAGCTGTAAGTGAGCTTCCTAAAAATTAATTGTTTTGCCATTTCTCTGCATAAAATACTCCAGTGTGCCACCATGGCCTATGGGATGAAGCCCAAGTGCCTCTTGCAAGACCCTCTGTGATCTCTGTTGCCACTCCTATAGCCATTCCACCTATCACTTCTGCGACACTCTGTCTGCTCTAGTAATTCTGAGTTGTTGTTCTCTGCCCTCCTGACACCATTTCACACCCTTGTGCCTTTGCACATACTTCCCTTCCTGTGTAGAATGCTCCCGTCTTCTTATCTGCCTGGAAAACTCCTATTCATCCTTCAAAGTCCTATTCCAAAGATATTCCCAGAAACTCAAAGTACCACTTTACATATTCTTTATTAATTACAAAGAGGAAAAGTTACCTTTACAATGTAGAAACCTAGCTAATGCCACCTTAACCTGGTGGTCAAATTTATCATCATCGTTAATGGGACAAACAGACATCATATGTCCCCAATGAATGATGCAATCTGGTACTATTCTTGCCAAAAATAGTTCACCTGAATCTAATCCTGAAGGAACAATCAAACACTTCCAAATGGAAAGATGTTCTGCAAAACTGGCCTGAAGTCTTCAAAAATGTCAGTGGCCAGGAAAGACCAAAGCAAAACAAAAGGCTCAGAAATGGTTCCAAATTAAAAGATGCTCAAGAAGCATGACAACTAAATGCAATGTGTGATCCTTGATTCCATCCTGGATCAAAGGGAAAAAAGCAGCTACAAATAACATTATTTGGAGGACTGGTGAATTTTGAATATGGATTATATATTAGATAATAAAGTTGGGTCAATGTTAAATTTCCTGAGTACAGTCATTGTATTGTGGTTACGGAGGAGAGTGCCCTTGTTCTTAGGACGCCTTGAAAGGGCTAAAGTGTTGCTATATCTGCAGTTAACAGTGGTTCAGCAAAAAGAAACAAGTAAACAGATAAATATGTGTATTTGTATATCTAAATAGAGAGACAAAGGAAATGCGATGGCAAGTGTTAACAATAGAGAAATTACAGGTGAAGGGTACACAGGTGCACATTATTCTATTCTTCATCTTTGCTGTAGGTTTGAAATTTTTCAAAACAAAAACTTGGACAGAATAAATAATAAAAACAAACAAACAAATGAACAAAAAGCTTTGTTCCAGGTCATGTTTTCTATGAAGCCTTTCATGATATCCCTCCTGGCTGCCCCGGTCCCCGAGCACAGACACACATAAAACAATGAATCACCCTCTCTTCCAGACTCTTTCATGATTATGTATCTCTCTGACTAAACTGTAAGCTCTTTGATATCTGGGCCTGTGTGTGTTGTGTTGGATCTACACAATGCTAGAACTGTACCTGACACCGACTGGATGCTCAGCTGATGCTTTTTTAAAAAAATTAATCGAGCTGATTCTTGAGACTTGGAAAGGATTCAGTAAGCAAGAAGGAGCAAGAGCCTTATCTCATGGGAGAGGAGTGGCATGAGCAAAGGTAAGGAAGCAGGAATGTATATGTTGCAATTACCAAGAACATTTGATTTGTTTGGTCAGAACTGAAGATTTACATAAGTGAAAATGCCTAGCACACAATAGATTCTTAATAAAAACTTGGTGAGTAAATGAATGAATGAGATCGGAAAGGCAGGCTTAGATCAGAGAGGAAAGGGCCTTGACTACTGAATTAAGAAATCTGAGTGTTAACTAGTTCTTGACACCCAGGGTCTTTTCCCAGTGTCAGGAAGAGAGTGTGTTCTTCAGCAAGTCCCTTGTACATGTTTCCCCCTAAATAACAAGGAAAAGTAGAGATAAGTGGAAGTCTGAAAGTGACCAATTTCCAAACTCAGGAGGAGGAAACATCTTCTCATCCACCCAGGAGAAGTCCTACAGTGGAGTTTTAAGACACCCAAAATCCCTCAGATGAAAGGGCATCACAGAATATTGGCTGGAAAAATACATTAATCTATTTAATATGAACCATGCTTGTCTTTGAAAATAGTGTATGGAATTATTTTGGTTAATTTTACTATATATATATATATATATATATATATATATATATTTTTTTTTTTTTTTTTTTTTTTTTTTTTTTTTTTTGGCTGTGCCGCGTGGCTTGTGGGATCTTAGTTCCCTGACCAGGGATTGAACCTGGGGCCACTGTAGTGAAAGCATTGAGTCCTAACCACTGGACTGCCAGGGAAGTCCCTAATTTTACTACATTTTTAAAATTTAAGGAGCACACCTTTGCACACAACCCCAAGATGACAAGGAGTGATGGGGCAGTGATGAGTCTCTGAGCTGCTCTGTGAAAGAATTTGTTAGTTTTAGGTTATAGTTGTTTCGAATCTTCAGTCAAATTCTACAACAATCTTAGCTGAAAGGAAATGCAAATCTCAGGGAGCATTTTAAAAATCTATTTTTGGCCCAGTTATGATGTAGTGTTGACTGGCTCCAGAATTTTTTAACATTACTGGTTAGAAACCACTGGTGGCGGTCAAAATGACTTGTAGCTTACAAAGCATGTGGGCATTCTTTTTGGAGAAAGTAGACAAGAAAATTTGAGCTGTGGTTTCATGTAATAAAGTAGAATCAAGTGATAAATCATGTGGGCTGTATGCACAAGCGGACAGTGACACAGCTAAATTAGTCACAATTGTTCACCACAGGCCAACTTCATGATAGATAAAGGGCTATATATCAGCAATGTTCCCTTAGAAACAGTCCTGATGTGTCTGTGAGCAGGAAAATAATTCTACGGCTGCAATCAACAAAGAAGTATCGGGCTAGCTCACCAAGCCCAACCAAACCCCTATCTCGCTGCAGTTTTATAAAGATTAGCATATCACATGAGCCAAATGCTGTGCCCCAGTGTAAAAATATGATACTGTTACTTTGTAGAAAAATTGTAAGCCCTGTTCTTCAACACCAATAAAATAGAAGCATTCATAGATACTGAGTTCAGTGCGATCCAAAAACTGAAGCATAAAATAGCTACCTGGTAACAGAACATTTTAAAACATCAAGACAGATAAGAATTCGGGCTCGGAAAATAAATGACTATGAAGAAAGATAAAAAGAAGAGAGATCTGGGGTTTCTCTGAAGACCCGGCTCTGCGGCCAAGTCCTCCCTGTAGCGAGCTGCCATTGCCATGGAAACCAGTGGGAAGGGCAGTGGGGGCCTGTGACTCCCGCGCAGGGCGGCGGGGGTTGGGGCGGGTGGGGGTTCGAGGTGGAGACGGGGTGGTGACCTATGACTGGTATACTGTCCCCCAGACCCTCTCCAAGAGACTCCACCGAGCTGCTGCTTCCTGAACTCGCTCCCGGGAGCGGTGCCCCAAAGCAGCCAGGAGAGACCACTGTCCCGCCACCTTGATGACAACATCCCCGTGTCCCCTCCTGGCTCAGGCTGTCAGGCAGCGCTCTGTCCATGGCCTCTCCCAGATAACCAGCAGTCTATACATCAGCAATGGGGTGGCAGCCAACAATGAACTCATGCTGTCTACCAACCACATCACGACAGTCATCAACGTGTCGGCAGAGGTGGCCAACACGTTCTTCAAAGACATCCAGTGCGTACACGTGCCGGTGGTAGATGCTCCCACCTCGCACCTCTACGACTTTTTTGACCCTATGGCGGATCACATCCACAGCGTGGACATGAAGCAGGGCCGAACGCTGCTGCACTGCGCCGCCGGGGTGAGCCGCTCTGCCGCTCTCTGCCTCGCGTGCCTCATGAAGTACCACTCCATGTCGCTGCTGGACGCCTACACGTGGACCAAGTCACGCCGCCCCATCATCCGGCCCAACATCGGCTTTTGGGAACAGCTTATCCATTATGAATTCAAGCTGTTTAGTAAGAACACCGCTCACATGATCAGTTCTGCGGTGGGTATGATTCCAGACATCTACGAGAAAGAGGTCTGTCTGATGATGCCGATGTGAGCCATCCCGGTCAGCCCCTGACATCTGCTGCAAATCCTATATCAACATTGAATGTTGAACTTTTGTTGGTAAAGGAACTAGAAACCACCTTTTAGAAGGGCAAGCAAAAAGGGCAGGGGGAGTTTTTAGCTTAGTATGCCTTATCTTTAAAGAATAAAATTCATGGGGCTTCCCTGGTGGCGCAGTGGTTGGGAGTCCGCCTGCCGATGCAGGGGACACGGGTTCATGCCCCGGTCCGGGAAGATCCCACATGCCGCGGAGCGGCTGGGCCCGTGAGCCATGGCCGCTGAGCCTGCGCGTCCGGAGCCTGTGCTCCGCAACGGGAGAGGCCACAGTGGTGGGAGGCCCACGTACCGGAAAAAAAAAAAAAAAAGAATAAAATTCATTAAAAGTAAAATGGTGACAATGTTTCTTATCTTGTGAGCGGCACGGCATGGCTGCTGCGGCCTGGCAAGAGAGGAGGGTGCTGAAGGTGGTGCCCAGCTCAGATGGACCTGAACCCTGGGACCTGCCAGAGCAGACTACTAACCCAGGGGTGAGTCACCCGCAGCCGCTCCTCCCACCCACCCAGCGCCCCAATCCCACCTGGTTCTTCCCAATCCAAAGCCAGAGGCTTAGACATCGTGGTACCCACTGTGTGCTTCTTACAGTAAGTGCCAACCTACTGGATAAGTGGTCTTCTTGGGGTTCTCTGGGAGTCCTGGGGGAGCCTCAGGCCACCCCTGACCCCACTTTCAACCACAGTGACCCAACTCTGGTTTTCTAGATTAGATTTACATGTTAAATAGTTTAAAAAAAAAAACAATTCCACTATATAAAGTTTAAAAATATTTTTTCCAGTGCTGTACTAAATGGCAAGGTCTTGAGTTGCCCTCAGCAATCCCCACCATCCTTTGTGAAAAAGGAACATTAATCCCCTTCTCCAGGGCACTTGCTAAGAGAGAGAGCCCGCCTGACACAAGGCCTCCGCTGCTCTCATGGGCCTTGGCATCGTAGGCTGGAGCTGCTGGCCAGGACTGGCTCTGTCACCTCCTCCCATTGTAACTGGGGCCTCTCAGAGCCTCCATTTCCTTACCTGTCAAAGCAGTGGGAGCCTGTCTCTCCCAGGGTTGCTGTGAGAATTAGATTCCTTAGCATGGGACCTAGCAGGCGAATGGTTTCCTGCTTAGAGGAAAGGGCTGCTCTTGTTATTAAGGATAATCTTTAGCCCTGCTGGTTGGGGGTCAGCACATCCATCCTCACAGCGGCCTTTCCCCCATCTGTATACAGCCCTTTGTTGTCTACACAGCGCTCTTCTAAAAAATCATCCTGTCTATAAAAACAAATGGTCTAAGGTTCTTTTGGACCCTACCTCAGAGGAGGCCTACATTTAGAGCCTTTTCAGCGTTCCTATTGGGTCATTGTATTTAATCCATGTGAAAGCAAGAAGCATCATTCCAGGGCCCCCTGTCCCCTACCCAAAGGCCTTATTTATAATCACTGACCATTAGAGTCAGCACCCTGGGGTTCCACCAGGATCCGTGAAGGCATTTGCCAAAGGGACGAATGAGTGGGCCCCAGAAGTAGGCCCTGGAATCCAGGATGTTCAAAATCCCCAGGTATCTGGCTCTGGCTTGGGAGCAGCTATTCTAATTGAGAATTACTCTAGGTAAACAATATGAGACAAAGAGCACAACCACTCTGGTTGATGCAGACCTGTGGGTCCAGACCCCTTTCTCTCCAGACCCATCTCTACTCCCACTTCCACAAAAGGAGTGTCCAGGGATGCAATTTGGGGCAGTGGGGGTGGGGGACATTATGAAAACCTCTGCTCTGGATGGATCCTCTCCTTTTACAGATAGAAGACCAGGCTCACAAAACACAAGGACTAGTGTGGTAGATCCTCTACAAAGCAGCCTTTCTGGCAGAAACCCAGAAAGAAAATTTCTTTTCAAGCATTTTTAAAAGAAATTTGTTTGTATATATATATATGTGCGTGTGTTTTCATTTTTTTTAATACCTAAATTAACACACCATAAAATTAACTCTCTTTGGACATACAGTTCTATCAGTGTTAACAATGGGTACATTTGTGTAACCACTGCCACAATCAGGACACAGAGCAGTTCCATGACTCAAAAAATTTCCCTCATGTCTTCCCTTTGTAATCAAACTCTGGCCCCCACCCCAACCTCTGGCAAACACTGATTGGTTCTCCATCCTATAGACTTGCCTTTAACAGAATGTCACATTAATGGAATCATACAGGATGCAACCTCTGGTGATCTGTTTCTCTCAGTCTTTGTGATTTACCCATGTTGTAGTCCATTGTATGGATGTACCACAGTTTGTTTCACATTCACCTGTGAAGGATATTTGGCTTTGTATTACTTTCCTCGGGGCTGCTATAAGAAAATACCAAAAACTAGGTGACTTAAAACAACGGAAATATATTTTCTCACAGTTCTGGAAGCCAGAATCCTAAATGGAGGTCTCTGCAGGGCCATGATCCCTCCGAAAACTGTCGGGGGTAGGGGGTCAGTGGTGGGGGGAATCCTTCCTTGCCTCTTCCTAGCTTCTGGTGGTTGCCAGAAATCCCTGACATTCCTTAGCTTGTAGATGCATCACTCCCGTATCTGCTTCTGTGGCCACGTGGCTGTGTGGCCACATTCCCTAGTGTGTCTTCACATCTGTCTTTCCTCTGTGCATATCTGTGTCCAAATTTCCCTCTTCTTATAGGACACCAGTCATATTGGGGGCTCATTCTACTCCAGCATGACCCTATAACAACCATTTATTAGGAAGCTATTATATGCCAAGCACAGTACTGGCACTTTACAACAGTGTCTCAAGCCTTTTCAACAGCCCTTCAAGGTGGTCCACCTCCTACAAATGAGAAATCAGAGGTTCCAAGAGTTTAAGGAATTTGCCAAGGCAGCACACAGCTCAGGAGTGAGGAGGTGACATGCACACTGGGTTCTCTTTTCTTGCATTTCTTTCGAGACAAAGGTAAGTAGATTGAAGAAAGAAAAAATTTGAGTCATACCCTTGATTACCAAATAGTATACATACGAATCACCTGGGGATTCTTTTATTATACAGATACCTGGGCCTCAGCGGCACAAATTTAGTTTCAGTAGGTAATAGGTAAGTTCCAGGAAGCTGCCTTCTTTTAGGCCACGCCAAGCAGCCTATGGGAATTTAGTTCCCCCACCAGGGATCGAACCTGGGCATTCAGCAGTGAGAGCACAGAGTCCTAACTACTGGACCGCCAGGGAATTCCCCAGGAAGCTGCATTTTTTTAAAAAAAAATTAATTTATTTACTTATATTTTATTTTGGGCTGCGTTGGGTCTTCCTTGCGGCGAGGCGGGGCTACTCTTCATTGCGGTGCTCAGGCTTCTCATTGCAGGGGCTTCTCTTGTTGCAGAGCACGGGATCTGGGCGTGTGGGCTTCAGTAGTTGTGGCACACGTGCTCCGTAGTTGTGGCTCACAGGCTTATTTGTTCTGTGGCACGTGGGATCTTTCCAGACCAGGGCTCGAGCCTGTGTCCCCTGCATTGGCAGGCGGATTCTTAACCAGGGAAGCCCCAGGAAGCTGCATTTCTAACAAGCATCTCAGATGACTCTGATAATGGCTGAGAAACATCAAACAAACAGTAGTGAATATGTAAATACTAGGTATTCCATATCTTCTCATCATTTTCCTTCTTTTATGAATGATCTATTCATGCCCTTAGATAATTTTCTATCAGATTGTAAATCTTTTATTTTTCTTTTCAGTTGTAGGACGTGAAATATAGACTAAGGATAGTCAACTTTCCTTGTCAAATATGTTGCATATATTTTCCCCAGTTTATCACGTGCCATTTGTTTATGGTGCTTGTTTGTGATTCAAAAGTTATATTTGTATGTAGTTAAATCTATGAGTCTTTTAACTGAATTGTTTTTGCTTCTGAATGATACTTGAAAGGTTTTCTCCATTGCATAATCATAAAAACGTTAACTATTATTTTCTCCTCATTAATGTTTTTTTCACTTTTAAACCTTTTCCCCCAATTTTCTTAATTTGAAAAATTTCAAACATCCAAAAATGTTAATCAATTGTTAGCCTTTTTTCATATGTGCTTTCTCTCTCAATATAATACTTTTTTTTCGGACTTATTTGAAAGTAAGTTGTGGATATCATGGCCCTTCACCCTTGAATATTTCAAAATGCATCATCTAAGAATAAGGACATTCTCCTACACACTGATGATATCATTATCAAACCTAAGCCAATTAATTAACAGTAGTTCTCTACTATCAATCCATATTTAAATTTTCTCACTTAATGACCAAAATGTCGTTTATAGCTATTTTTTTTCTTTCCCAAACAGGATGCAATTAGGATCACACATTATATTTCATTATTGTATTACTTTTAATCTAGAACAGTGCTTCCACTCTTTTTCCCACAACATTGTCTTTATGATGAGTCCAGAACAATTTTGTGGTACAATGTCCAGCATTCTGGATTTGTTCAATTATTTCCTCATGTTATTGTTTTGCTTGTTCCTTTATCACCTGCATTTTCTTTAAACTGGACGTTAGGTCTGGATGTTTGATTAGATTTGGATTAAGTTTTTTTCCTAGAACACTTCAGAGGTGCTGCCATGTTACATCACGTCAGGAGGCACAAACGTCTCTTTGTCCCATGAGCAATGATTCTTACTTCGATCACTTAGTTAAGGTGGTGGCCACCAGATACCTGCCTTTAAAACCAGTAAGTAATCTGTAGGGTGATACTTTTATACCATGTGAGTATCCTGTTTCTTTCATCCAGTAATATTAGCATTACTTGCCTCAATCAATTATTACACTGGGGGACATGTAACACTTAAATCTATCCCAAACTAATTTTGGTATATGGTATAAATTGGAGCTCTTAATTTTTTAAAATTTGAGATGTTGCAAAACCATCATAAATATTTGTGTCTGCTTTTGTTCCTTCTGATTTTTTACATTGTCTATCTCTTCTTGTGCCAGTATCACACTCCTTAAAATTGGTGCGGCTTCATAATAGGCTGTAACATTTGGTAGAGCAATGACATCCTCCCCACCTCTCCCCCACAGTAATGCTTCTTTTTCAGAGGCCTTTTTGTTGTTGTTGTTGTTAGATTCCTTCTTTTTCTCTTCTGAAGGAATTATTTTAATAGTTATGGCAGTTTTTTTTTTAACATCTTTATTGGAGTATAATTGCTTTACAATGGTGTGTTAGTTTCTGCTTTAAAACAAAGTGAATCAGTTATACATACACATATGTTCCCATATCTCTTCCCTCTTGCGTCTCCCTCCCTCCCACCCTCCCTATCCCAACCCTCTAGGTGGTCACAAAGCACCGAGCTGATCTCCCTGTGCTATGCGGCTGCTTCCCACTAGCTATCTATTTTACGTTTGGTAGTGTATATATGTCCATGCCACTCTCTCACTTTGTCACAGCTTACCCTTCCCCCTCCCCATATCCTCAAGTCCATGCTCTAGTAGGTCTGTGTCTTTATTCCAGTCTTACCCCTAGGTTCTTCATGACCTTTAATTTTAATTTTTTTTCTTAGATTCCATATATATGTGTTAGCATACGGTACTTGTTTTTCTCTTTCTGACTTACTTCACTCTGTATGACAGACTCTAGGTCCATCCACCTCAATACAAATAACTCAATTTCGTTTCTTCTTATGGCTGAGTAATATTCCATTGTATATATGTGCCACATCTTCTTTATCCATTCATCTGTTGATGGACACTTAGGTTGCTTCCATGTCCTGGCTATTGTAAATAGAGCTGCAATGAACATATTGGTACATGACTCTTTTTGAATTATGGTCTGCTCAGGGTATATGCCCAGTAGTGGGATTGCTGGGTCGTATGGTAGTTCTATTTGTAGTTTTTTAAGGAACCTCCATACTGTTCTCCATAGTGGCTGTATCAGTTTACATTCCCACCAACAGTGCAAGAGTGTTTCCTTTTCTCCACACCCTCTCCAGCATTTATTGTATCTAGATTTTTTGATGATGGCCATTCTGACCAGTGTGAGATGATATTTCACTGTAGTTTTGATTTGCATTTCACTAATGATTAATGATGTTGAGCATTCTTTCATGTGTTTGTTGGAAATCTGTATATCTTCTTTGGAGAAATGTCTATTTAGGTCTTCTCACCATTTTTTGATTGGGTTGTTTGTTTTTTTGTTATTGAGCTGCATGAGCCGCTTATAAATTTTGGAGATTAATCCTTTGTCCGTTGCTTCATTTGCAAATATTTTCTCCCATTCTGAGGATTGTCTTTTGGTCTTGTTTATGGTTTCCTTTACTGCGCAAAAGCTGTTAAGTTTCATTAGGTCCCATTTGTTTATTTTTGTTTTTATTTCCATTTCTCTAGGAGGTGGGTCAGAAAGGATCTTGCTGTGATTTATGTCATAGAGTGTTCTGCCTACGTTTTCCTCTAAGAGTTTGATAGTGTCTGGCCTTACATTTAGGTCTTTAATCCATTTTGAGTTTATTTCTGTGTATGGTGTTAGCGAGTATTCTAATTTCATACTTTTACATGTATCTGTCCAGTTTTCCCAGCACCACTTATCGAAGAGGCTGTCTTTTCTCCACTGTATATTCTTGCCTCCTTCATCAAAGATAAGGGGACCATATGTGTGTGGGTTTATCTCTGGGCTTTCTATACCGTTCCATTGATCTATATTTCTGTTTTTGTGCCAGTACCATACTGTCTTGATTACTGTAGCTTTGTAGTATAGTCTGAAGTCAGGGAGCCTGATTCCTCCAGCTCCATTTTTCGTTCTCAAGATTGCTTTGGCTATTCAGGGTCTTTTTTGTTTCCATACAAATTGTGAAATTTTTGGTTCTAGTTCTGTGAAAAATACCAGTGGTAGTTTGATAGGGATTGCATTGAATCTGTTGATTGCTTTGAGTAGTAGAGGCATTTTCACAATGTTGGTTCTTCCAATACAAGAACACAGTATATCTCTCCATCTATTTGTATCATCTTTAATTTCTTTCATCAGTGTCTTATAATTTTCTGCATACAGGTCTTTTGTCTCCTTAGGTAGGTTTATTCTTAGATATTTTATTCTTTTTGTTGCAATGGTAAATGGGAGAGTTTTCTTAATTTCACTTTCAGATTTTTCATCATTAGTGTATAATAATGCCAGAGATTTCTGAGCATTAATTTTGTATCCTGCTACTTTACCAAATTAGTTATGGCAGTTTTGACTGGAATTACTGTTTTCTTGGATATTAGTCAAGGTTGAATCAGGAAAACAGAAACCATAATAGTTATTTTCTTAGAGAAAATCTAATATAAAGAACTGTTTAACCAGTTATTAGAGGACTGAAAGGCAAAAATAGAACACACATTGTATGTGTTTCTACATATTTAAATATTTAAATGAAAGATCATCTACCCAGAATGTGAAACTTGATCAGTAGAATATTAGCCATATTTCTGGAGCTTGTGTATCTTAATTCCAAAGGCTCATATTGCTAGAAAATTATAATTTAGTACACTAACACACACACACACACACACACACACACACACACCCCCTCATTCAACTCTTTACAATTCAATTTTTTAAAAACAGTTTTTGCCTGCTAAAACACTTACCATCATATCTGTTATATTACCAATGAGACATCTGTGACATCACATGATTATCCGTTCTGACCTACGCTGTTGAGGTAAAGAAGTAAAGATATACAATAAGAGGGCTATGTTTACCTGTGGGTCCTTAAGAGCCCATCTCCAGCTACCTCAGTGTCTCCTTCCCATATACCTTCACTAGTCCCCTATTCATGAGATAGAGGCATGTGGGGAGGTGACCGCTTGATCACATTTTGGTAACTGCCTGATAAGGGGAGAGAAGGCAGTGAAAACATGAATTTTATGGTAACGTTTTGGTGCTTGGGCCAGACTCCCTGCCAGGTCCTGGAGAGATGCATCAAAGTCTCGGTCAAGTAGCTGTGTTCAGAAAGTGTATTTAACAAGACTTTCTGAAGTAGGGCTTAACAGTGTTAGAATCTGGACTCACAGTTGGCTTCTTTCTTCAATAACCTCTATGGTGAGGGAATAAAAAATGAGCATGGAATTTGATCGAGTTAGAAGGCCTGTGTGATAAATTTGATTGAACCCTGGAGGCTCCAAGTTTAGGCACGTCTGGGGCCTGTGCTAGGGACAGTGAGAGTTTGCATTCATTTCCAGCTTTACTGCATGGTGGTCAAAGAATATGGCGTGTATAATTTTTGCTTTATAGCACTGAGATTTTCTCATTAGCCCTTTCTTGAACAGTGTATTATCTACTGGTAGGATTCTAAGTGTATATATATGTTTTTATCATATTTTATTATTTAAAAAATTTTAATGTTTGAATGGATAATATACTTGTGATTCAGCATTCAAATGGTACATAAGGGTATATAGAGTGAAAAGTCTCCTCATCTCTGTCCTCTAGCCAACCAGTTCTCCTCCCCAAAGGCAGTAAATATTATGAGTTTTTCCTGTATCCTTCTAAGATATTACATTATGAAGTTACAGGGAATTATGTATGTATTTTTTCTCATTTTTCAACAAATGGTAGCATACTTTACACACTGTTCTCTGTCTTGTTTCTGTTTAGTAATACATGTTACAGATCGTGCTAAGTCAGTAAAAGAGAACATTCTCATTCTCTTTTACAACTGCACAGTATTCCATTGTATGGAAGTATCATAATTCATGTAATCTGTCCCTTATTGATGAACATTTGGCTGTTACCAGAATTTTGCTATTACAAATAATATTGCAATAAATAAACTGCTGTAGTTAAGTTTACGTACATAAATTATTTTATTCATGTTCAAATATATCCACAGAGCATTATTAGAAATGGAATTAGTGGGTCTGTGTTCATGAAAACCTTGTTTTCCACCCGTGTGTCTCCTTGACTGCTCACACAACTACCACATACATTCACACGGAACACTTCACTTCTGACACTTCTGGTCACCAAATACGTGGAGTTTTTTTTACCCCATCAAGCAATTCTCTGTGACGCCAGCTGGTAGCCTATAATTTAACTCAATTCTGACACTATCTACCTGGAGAGCACATCAGATCTGAGAGGTTAAGGGCTCAGTCTCCGAAGACTGCCCTCTGCCCAACTTCAGATGCCAGTTACAACTAGTAGGTCCCCAGGTTACCCACAGCCACAACCCCCTCCTCAGGCTCCATTAATTTGCTTGAACGTCTCACAGAACTTAGGGAAATGCTTACTTTAGGTTTACCAGTTTATTAAAGGACATGATAAAGGATGCAGATCAACAGCCAGATGAAGAGATACCTAGGGTGAGGTCTGGGAGGGTCCCAAGTGCAGGAGCTTCTGTCTCTGTGGAGTTGGGGTGCATCACCTTCCTGGTATGTGGATGTGTTCACCCACTTGGAAGCTCCTGGAACCCCATGCTTTTGGGATTTTATGGAGGCTTCCTCACGTAGGCAGGATGGAGCATTAACTCCATTTCCAGCCCCCATCCCCTCTCTGGAGGATGGGGTGGAGGCTGAAAATCCTAAGCTTCTAACCATGGCTTGGTCTTTGTAGTGACCAGCTCCATCCAGGAGCCATCCAGGCCCAGCTCGAGTCACCTCGTTAGAATAAAAGATGCTCCTAGTGCTCTTATCACGTAGGAAATGCCAAGATTTTTTAGGAATGAGGAGGGAGGGGGCAGAGACCAATATATATTTTTTCTATTATCTCACAGGTTCTAATTTCACAATTTGAAAATTTGATAAACATTGCCAGATTAATTCCTATGGATGTTATTAACACCTACCAGCAATGTATCGAAATGCCTGCTTCCTCAAGGAATCAGCAGCATGGGGTATTATCACACTTTTATATCTTTGGCCATTCTGACTAGTGAAAAATGGTATCTCGGTTTACTTTTAAATTTGCATGTCTCTTATTACAACTCAGTTCTTTTAAGAGCCATTTGTACTTTTCTTTCTATGAACTGGCTACTCATACCAATTTTTTATTACATTGTTAGTCTTTTTTTCTTACTGATTTGTAAGAACTCTATTAGAGAAATAAGGCCTTGTTTGTAATAAGAATTTCAAATATTATCTCCAATTTTTCAATTGTCTTTTGACTTTGCTTATGATGGATTTGCCAGGCAGAGATAATTTTTATTTAGTCAAATTTATTTATTTATGCTATTATTTTTATGACTCTTGGGTTCTGCGTCACTCCCAGAAAGGCTTTCCATACTTTAAGATTATATTAAAAAGTCTATCATGGCTCTCCAAGTACTTTCATGTTTTCAATTTAAACATTTAAATATTTGATCCATGTGGATTATATTCTGGTACAAAGTGTGAGAAATGGGTCCAACATTACCTTTTTTTTAGATTGCTATCACCATTCTTATCTATTTATATAATTTATAATATAAGCAAATATATGTTATATTCATATATAGTTTGTATATAATCCATAGTATATTATATAAATTTTTAATAGTATTCATATTCCTTATATTCACATTTATATTTGGTCTGCTTTGATATGCCCAATAAAATAATAAAGAGGTATGTTAGTCTTATATTGCTATTGTCTGTATGTCAATTTCTCCCTGTATTTCTGGGATGGTTTACTTTACATGTTAACTTGGCTAGGCTATGGTTCACATTTGTTTGGTTAAACCCTAGTCTAAATGTTGCTGTGAACGTATCTGTGGATGGGATTAACATTCGCAGTCAGTTGACTTTAACTAAAGCAGATTATCTTCATTATGTGGGTGGGCGGCATCCAGTCAGTTGAAGGCCTTAAGAGCAAAGACTGAGGTTTCCCAAAGAAGAAGCAATTTTGTCACAAGACTGCAATATAGGAACTCTGCCTGAGTTTTCAGGCTGCTAGCTTGCCCTGCAGATCTTAGAGTCAAGGCTGCAACAGCAACTCTTCTCTGAGTTTCTAGCCTGTTGGCCCTCCCCTACAAATCTATAGACCTTGGACTTGCCAGTCTCCACAATGACATGAGCCAATTCCTTCAAATAAATCTCTATTAGCTTTGTTTGTATGGAGAACTCTGACTAATACAATTTCTAATAGCTTTCCTTTATATATTTTGATAATATGATAGTCTGGCATTGAACGTCAAGACAAGGAGAATTCTATTTGTACCCTTTTACTAATATAAAACTAACTCTCTTTGCCTGATTAATGCTTTTTGTCTTGATTCAATAATATTGCCAAATCCTCCCCCTCCCATTTTTTTTTTTTTTGGTCTGCATTTTTCTAATATACCTTTGCCTATTTTTTACTTTGTAACATACTATTGCCATTTTTTAAATAGTATGTCTCCTGTAACTAGATTATACTTAAATTTCTTCTAGTCAACCAAGTCTTTTAACAGGGGATTTAAATTTTGAAATTCTAAAATCTTTGGTTTTAGGCCATTTTGTTCTGTGACTTATTTATTAACATTTCTCTGCCATTTTCTTTATTTTCAGTTTTGATTTTATCTTCTCCATTGTTTTAGAAAGTATTTTATTCTATGAGTTGAAAGCAGTTACCTGGAGGAAGGGGAAACTTGTACTTTTTACTACACCTTTCTATTTGCTGAATTGATACAGTAAATATATTAGGTGGCATGGACCTTTAAGTTTTTCAAAAGCTTTTTTAAACTTATTTTTATCTAATTGCTGGGTCCAGAGTGAAACAGCATATTTTTTTTATAGTGAATTTTTAAAAATATTTATTTGGCTACGTCAGGTCTTAGTTGCGGCACGTGGGATCTTCCCGGCATGTGGGATCTTTCGTTGTGGTCAGCAGGCTCTAGTTGTGGCTCACGAGCTGCAGGGTGCGTAGGCTCAGTAGTTGCGGCACGTGGGCTTAGTTGCTCCGCAGCATGTGGGATCTTAGTTCCCCGACCAGGGATCGAACCCGCCTGCCCTGCACTGGAAGGCAGATTCTTAACCACTGGACCACCAGGGAAGTCCTGAAACAGCATAGTTTGAATCATGCTTTTGAGATACAGAACTTAGCACATTTTATCTTTACCTCCTTCCACATTCTAACCCATGAAAATGTTAACACAGGTTTTAAGATTCACGTGCTTTTTTCCTATTTAAAAAAATTCAGAACTCTATTTGAGAAAAAATATTTAGATATAGTATTATAATTAAGTATGATGTAATTATTTAGATGCATTTCTGTTTTGGCTTGACAAGGCTCCCCTCTGTGACTTCCCCATTCCTGAGCTTTTTATTTTAACTTCATCTCTTGGTTGGTTGAAAAATATTGTAAACAAATTTTTTCAAGAAGGTGATATATTTTATGAACCCTTAAACAGCAGAGTGTTTTTCTGACATCTTTACACCTGAAAAACAATGCAGATGAATACTACTCTAGATATGAGAAATCAGACAGACTGATGTTTGTTTCTATCTGGGCAACCTGATCTCATTTTTTTTGCCTGAACAATTATAGACACTTTAATATTGTAGCTTAAAACTTTTGCCATGATGTGTCCAATTGTGAGTCCCCTTTTATTGACTTTGCCTAGAACATAGTAGGCTTTTTCAGTCAACATACATTGTTCTTCAACAGAGGAAATTTCTGCTTTATTTTATTTTTATTATGTCTCTTCCATTTGCCTTTGTTCCTCTTTTAAGAATTCAAATTATCCACATGTTGGTTCTCCATTTTATCCATTCTTCCTCCACAGCTATCTTCTCTCTTACTGATTCCATCGCTGTCTTTTTACACTCCATTCAATATCTTGGCATTAGCTTTGTTCTTGACACCAATTTCAATTTTCTGCCAGATGAATTTTCCTCTTTACTGTCTCCATTGTGTTTGATTTTGTTCCTGCTTTTTTAGAGTACTTGTTCATTTTCCTAACCCTATGTGTCTCTCTTTTCATTTCATCCTGTTGGATTTTCATATCAGTCCCACCCCTTCATTCTTTCTGTTTCTTTTTTGCAGAAGCTTTAATGATGTTAACAGGTTTCTAAAATTTTCTCCTGGATTATCCTGGTGAAGAAGAGTTCTCATTTCATTCATTTTTTTCTAGATGCTGTGCTCTTCCTCTAGCCTTGGTTCACTATTCTCCTTACCCTCAAATAAGACAAGGTTTTCTGTGGGCTCAATATCTGTCTACAAGTGATTGAGCTGCTTAGCCTGGGACCCACCTATGGAAGTAGTGACAGAATCTCCATCTCAAGTCTGTAGCTGGAGGGCTACACAGTCTGACTTTACCTTTTGTATCTCTTCTTTACTAATGTGGTACATAGCACAATACGGTTCCCAGTAAGGACTTCTCTCGGGGACCTTTAAGAAGCTGGGCTTTCCTTAAAGTTTTGAGCAGGACTGGCTACATAATCTGTGGGAAATTTACACGCAAAATGAGACTGTGGGGCCCCTTGTTCAAAAATTAAGAATTTCAAGACAGTGACAACAGAGCATTAAACAAACATGAGGCCCTTCTTATCATCATGGGGCCCTGTGCAACTGTACAGGTTGCACACCCATGAAGCCGGCCATGGTTATGGGGACTGCACCTTATTAAATGTAAGTCTACTCCCTTTTCCTCCCAATCCCTCTCCTATTTCCTGCCCACTTGTTTTGTCTATCTGCCTAGATAAACAGGGAATAGAGGGGTCTAGAGGATTTGGAGTGGAGGCGGGGGTGGGGATCAGTTTTCTGCTGAGCATCCTTGAAAAGTAGAGAAATTGACATCTCATGTTGGTTTAGACACTGACTGAGTTGGGAGGCAGATAGTGGGTCATCAGGGGATAGGGTGTGGGCCTTAAATAAGTGGCTTACTACCTTTTTCAGTCAGTGTGTTGAGGAAATGAAGCTAAGGTAATTCATGACTGGGATTTTCTTAATCCAGCCATTTAGGGCCATTTGCCTCATAATTAACATCAGTTTCACCCAGATCCAAGCCTTAGGTTACCTGTCAGTTTTAGTCTTTGATATTGTGAAATCTTGTCTGTTTTTTTCTAGATTTGAGAGAATGTTTTGGAGAAGTTAGGCTGGGATATATTTGGGGGCAAAAGGCAATATATCATTTTGAACTGGATGTCCCCACGGAACCAGGTAGCTAGGCCAGGGGTTGGCAAACTTTTTCTATATGGGACCAGATAGTAAATATTTCAGATCTTGCAGGTCAAGAGGCAAAATTAGAGATGTTAGGTACCTATATAACAAGAGAGGAAACAAATTTCCACAAATATTTTACTGATGTTTGAAATGTAATAGTAATACTTGAGTGTAGTTTTTTTTTTGGCCTCATCAGGCAGCTTGCGGGATCTTAGTTCCCTGACCAGGGATCAAACCCGGGCCCCCGGCAGAGGAAGTGTACAGTCCTAACCACTGCACTGCCAGGGAATTCCCTTGAGTGCAGTTTTTGCTAACACAGGTCTACTAATAAGAATAGGATTCTTTGTTTTTTGAATACATTTTGCTTAATTAGGGTTCAAAATTAGTATTCCTTATCATCAGATTAGTTTGCAAATGTTCATCTGTTAATGCTGATCTGTAATGGGATTTTATGTATTTCACTTTTGAAAATGTCTTTCCATATAGATAGGCACTGCTAAACACTGACATCAATCCATGTGCATATGATTTTAATTGAGCATATTCATTGCATGGAAGGCATTTATAGAATTCTATTAGATTCTTCTCTTGATATTTGCATTTTAGTATGTCATTACGTTGCAGATTAATCACTTTCAATTGATGGTTAGGTAGAAACTCAATTGCACAGTTAAATGAATTTTGAAATATAGAAATTTCCTTTTCACTTGCATTGATGTCTCAAAAGTGCTGCTTGGAATGTAGTTTGAGCTTGGAAAATATATCTGCTGCAGATTTCTATAGGAATGGATAATATGCTTCTTATTTTAACTTTTGATAGCATGGAAGTGTATAAAGTGGCTTGACATTACTTGTAGTTCAAGCAATGTTACTCATCATCAAAATGATTTTACTGAAGTATGTTTCATGTCATAAGTGTTGTTTTACCATGTAATTGGTGAAATTCATTAAGACATATTATCAAGTCTCCCACAAAACCTAATTTCCAAAGCCATTCATAGTTTGATTATAGTGGTTGAAGGCTGTTCTTCTCATTCAATAATTCTCAGTTTTGCTCTGGAGTTGAAAAGAATCACAATCAAACAATAAGAACTGCAGTGTGACAGAACAAGTCAGGATATTCAGCTTCTACTTCTGATAAAAATTCACGGAACTGATGATGGTTCAAGACATGAGAATGAATGAAGTTACCATTGCCACTACTGGTTCAGTAATACACGATAAGTTCAAATATTACCACAAAGTCATCACTGACGAATAATACAATAAATAGCCATAGGGTTTAAACACCTTACATTTTCATAAGCTTTGTTGTTTGTTCAAATAAGCATTTTCTGTTTTACACATATTTTACTACCACTGCTTGTAACACATCTTAGCAGGTTCCTCTTCATGTTGTAATGGAATCAGTACTTTTTCAGCTTCTTTGAAAATATTTCCCCCTGTAGTTGTTCCATGCAGACTATTCACAGAAGCTAGTTCTTCAGTCATTTCAAACAAGGCCTTTACTCCTCAAATGAACAACTCAGTATTACCTGTTAACTCATAAAGGGCCAAGGAAAACCACTCAGTTAATTGTTTTGGTTTTTAATTGACTACTGATGCTGCTCCCAATGTCCTCGACTCTTCAAGCAACTGTTCTAACTGAAAGTCTAATAGTCTTAAATTTATCTTCTCTGGACACATTACTTTGGCTGTTGCAATCAAACACAATTTAATTAAACAGCTTTTCTTATTTGGCTAAGAAATGAGCCACTCAGAAAATTACTTTGGTTGCAGTCTCATATTCATTTTTTATTTTTGTGAAGAAATTCTGCTGTGACGAAATACTCTGTTTTAAATTCTCTAATTGTTCTCACTGTTGCTTTCTTGTCAGTTGGGAATATTGTGATGAGTATAGTCTGATAATGTTGACATATATTGTATTCTTTTAGTAAAACTGTACTTATTGCATAATAAATGCTTGGCTATCAAATTTGATAACAAAATAGTCCACACTCTACTGTGCATTAAAAGCATGACATATGAAGTCCTTTTTCTCTTTTTTCTGGTTTTGACATGATAGGTATGTACTGGTAATAAAAAAAAAGTCATGGTGTTATATGTGTGGCACTTGAAACACTGCCAAGTTATTGCAGCATCACTGTGATTTGTAGGGTACTAAGCAGCAGTGTGAAGAGCTGAGAGCACCACATACGTTCTCTATTGCAACTATTCAACTCTGTGTTGTTTTGTGAAAGTAGCCATAGATGATACATAAATGAATGAGCATGACTGTGTACCAGTAAAACTTTATTTATGCATACCCAAATTTGAATTTCATTTAATTTTAATGTGTGATGAAATGGCTGTACAAATATAGGTGGTATGCTGGATTTGGCCTGTAGGTTAGGATTTTCTGATCCCTGGTCTAGCAAAGGGGCTAGACCAGCCAGCTAGTCAATATTCTTTGAGCTTGGTGCCAGATGCTGAGCCCAGGTAAAAGGAAATCTGTTTAAAGTAGCAGCACTAACACCACTAGCAACCCTACTATTTCTGTGCCTAAAATCACAATAACCATTGGTATGATTCTTTAGTAAGCCTTACTGGACTCTTCATGGTTCTGCCTACTTTTCCAACTTCAAGTCCCAATTCTTTCCTTACCTTTTTGGTCACAGCCATGCTCACCTGCTTGAATTTACCAGAACTCTCATACTCTTAGGCATCTGTGCTTTTGCAGATCTGTTGCTGCCTCTGCCGGGAAGACACTCACCCCTGTATCCACCCTCTAGCTCCCAACAATCCATCTTTTATTCTCTAGGAGCTTTATCTGGTACCTCTAGGTTGATAAAGTTGCCTCTTCTATGAGCATCCACAGAAATTTGGGTAAAGCTTATAGCACTCATCACTCTATTTTATAGTATAAAATTTATTTATACAACTCTCCAAGTAAGAGTTCAGGACAGGGACTGTGTCAACTTGGAAAGTTTTCAGCCATTATTTCTTTGCATACCATTTGGGCTCTGACCTATTTCTCCTCTCCTTCTGGGACTCTGATGACATAGATGTGAGATCTTTTGTTATCTTCCCATAGATTTCTGAGGCTCTGGGTTTTTTTGTTTCTTTTTTTGGTGGTGGTGTTGTTTGTTTGTTTGTTTTTTCCAGTCTATTTTCTCTCTGTTGTTCAGATTGAGTAATTTCTATTGCTCTGTCTTGAAGATCTCTCTTTCCTTTATCCCCTCCATTCTGATGATGAGCCCATACATTGAGTTTTACATTGTGGTTATTATATTTTTCAGTTCTAAAATGTCCATTTGTTTCTTCTTTGTATATTCTATTTCTTTGCTGAAACTTCCCATTTCTCTGCTAAGACTTTCTGGTTTTTCATTTGCTTGGAATGGATTCATAATTGCCATTGAAACATTTTTATGACTGCTTTAAAATCCTTGGCAGATAACGTGAACATCTGATTCACCTTAGTGTTCACATCTGTTGATTGTCTTGTCTAATTAATGTTGGGGTTATCCTGGTTCTTGGTATGAGTGATTTTTCATTGAAACCTGGACATTGTGGGTATTATACATCTAAATATTGTGTTTTAGCAGGTCTCTTCTGACATCACTCTGTTGGGGAAGGGAAAGCACTGTGTTGTTACTGCCAGGTAGGAGTGGAAGTCCAAGTTCCCCAGTCAACCTTGATTGACGCTGGTGGAGGGGGAGGGTCTCCTTGTTACCACTGGGTGTGAATGAAATTTTGGCTCCCCACTAGGCCTCCCTTGATACCACCATGTCTGGAGGTGTAGGAGTGCCTCATTACTGTTCCCCACATTGCTTCCACTGACACCACGGGAGTGGTGGCTTTGTTACCACTGGGCACTGTAAAAGTTCTGACCCTCCAGGAGGCCTCCTCTGACACCACCTCAGCAAGGAAGGAGTGATGCCTCATTACTGCTGGGTGGGAGTGGAAGCCCAGGCTCCCCAGTGTGGTGGTGGTGGGTAGGATTTGGGATGCCTCACTACAGCTTGGTAAGGGTAGTCTAGGCTCCTGATGGGTGTGGCTTCTTCCAGAAGTCCCAAAACTATTCTGACAACTGAAGTTTTTGAAACAGGTGAAAGTCTGTCTGTACTTGGCTCCTTATCTCCCCTCAACTCTAACCCTATATTTATGTTTGTCATCAATGTGTTTGGACATGAGTTGGATAATCTTTATGACACCGGTAGGTGCAGGAAGAGCTGAATTTATTTTTGATCCTGATTTAAAGGATAAGTATACTTCTATTTATAAGACTAGATAAATCATGACTCTGTTACGTGACTTTTTATTGTATGCATAGGTTATGTGGCACTAACGATATAAATGAACTACGTATTCCTAAATAGTTCAGATTAACTATTTAGTTGCTTAAAAGGAGTTAAATTTATTTTCCTATAATTGAGTGGGCTTCTCCTCTGGTATTAATTGATGGTACTTACATAAGTATTAACAGTGTTGCTACAAATGATGCCCTAACTAGTCCATAATTGGACTCAGCGTAACACAAATTTTATATATTTTTAAAACATTGATTTATCTATGCATATATTAGTCAAATCAACTTGGTAAATTAAAATTATTCTCCCCAGCTCCTAGTGTATTAAGTTATAATTATGAAACAAGAAGCAGTACTAAGAGATATAAGGTTTAATTTTAGAATAAAGAAGGAGAGATGTAGCAATGTTGGGGTTATATGCACAAACAAAAAGTATATTAGGACTGCCTAGTGTGTTGGGCTTATAGGGAGGTTGGGGAGGGATAAGGAGGAAGTGATTGGTAAGCTGACGATCAACACAGTTAGAACCCAGAATGTGGAAAGCTAGAAAGGATTTTAGAAATACGAACCTTCCTATTTTTTTTTTTTTTGAGGTCTTTCAATATTATGTGTCTGGCACTTTACCTACCTTACGGCATTAAATCTTCAAAATAATGTTGTAAAGTGTTAAAAAGATTTATCTTCTCTTTTTCACAGATGAGGGAACTGAAGCTCAAATTAGACTAACTTGTTGAAGGTCACCCAGCTGTCAAGTGGCAGAGTTAGGATTCGAACCTAGATCTGCATGATTCCACAGTTCATGCTCCTTTGGCTCAACTGCTCTGCCTCCCATATGGGTTTTCAGGTTCACTTTTCATAGAAATAATTGTTATAAAATCATCTATCCCACTTCGCCATTTCTCTCTCCAGTGAAGGACCTAAACCTTAGAGGCTACATACCTATTGTACATACATTTATATGATATAAACTATGCAAGATCTAAAAAATTACACAGTGATATAAGGACTATGTTACTGTATAAAAATTATCTCATGCTTCATGATGGACTGTAATTGGACTAGACACAGAATTCTGGCTTAGAGGATAAGTAACTTTCCCAAGGACACACAGCCTGTGCAGAGTAATAATTTGCATCCCGGTCTGCCTGACTTCGACCCCACACATTGCATCCACTCCATGCAATTCTGCTGCTATTACCTAGTAATGATTATGTAGTGAGAAAGAAGGTTTTGAGGGGTTGGAGGTGGGCAGCCTTATAATTCTTGGAAACGGCCTGAGTCAAGAACCACCAGCTCCAGGAAGACTGCCAAATACTGGCAGAATTTCTATCTCTGCTTGTGCAAGTCTAAGTGCGTGTGTGTGTGTGTGTGTGTGTGTGTGTGTGTGTGTGTATGGTGGTTTGTGGGGGGAGATAGTGGTGTCAAAATCTCCCAGGCTTTGAAGGTCATCTGTTGTGAGAAAGTTTACAATGCATGTGCTAATTTAGCTGCAGAAAATATTCAGCCCTGTATATTCACCCATTCAAGTAAAATGGAAGGAATGCCATAAAGAGTGGAAGAGGTGTTTCAGAGAAAGTAATTAAACCTGAAATATAATCCATATAAAACTATAGTTTGTTAGTCTAGTTACTAGTCTCAGGGGAACAATTTAAAACTGTGTGCAAAATCACACACAGTATGGGATTTCCATAGCTTCTCACTGAATACTGCTAGGATTACTGAGTCAGCACTGAATTGTCTTCCTTATAGTTTAACATCCAAGTTGAACATACCTTGTTTATTGGTTACATTATTGAAAATATAGAGTCCATGTCTATAAAGGAAACCTTGTCTTCGTATGTCCATTAATTTTTTTCCTATCCCTGAAGACTGGAGGTGTGCCCTGTAACAGATCTGATATATGAGACATATCTTATTAAATTTGTCTTTTGGACAGAGTAATAGACCGAACGCATGTTTTCTTTTTCTCCCAATTATACTATGGATTGAAAGGCAGACTAGTGACTTTTATTTGCACCTGTGACGCGGTCAGAACAAGAAAGTGTTACTGTTGTGTAAGACATGTTGTGGGAGGTAGAAAAGGGTTTTCTGGGCTGCAAGCTTCGCTGACTATCTTAATTATGCCTTCTCTCAGGCCTGTCTACAAGCAGCCCGAACTCTTCCATGAAGGCCCCACTGAGATCAGAGCAGTAGAAACCAACATCCTGGAGATCTCGCTTAATTTTTCGTCATTGCTTTTTCTTACAACACTATAATGAACTACTGATAAAACACAGGTAGCATGAAACTTTGGACCCAAAGTGCCGCCAACAGACCTTTGGCGGTGGGGAGCTATGGTCAGCGAGCCAGACCCCGGTGGGTGACTTTTCATTCCCTTCGGCCGGAGGTCAGGGGACCTTTCCCCCTTCACTTGGGGGGCGAGCGAGGGGATCGGGGCCGAGAGCGCACGCCTGGCCTAGGGCGGCGCCTGAGCCGCGGAGCAGGGGGCCAGCAGCCACTGCCCGAGTGCGCTCCTCGCGGAGGCCATTACTTCCAGCGGTGCCAAAAGTGGGCGCCTTCTTCGGAGGGCGGAGGTCAGGGGCCGTGCGCCGCCTCCCGGCGACGCGACCCTTATCAGGCCCTCCGGGGCCCGGGACCCCCGAAGCGCACGATGCCGGAGCCGCGGTCTGGGCCCACCACCTAGCTCCCGGGCAGGCAAAGGCCGTCCATGGTGTCCTCGCTCACTGCTCGCGCCCGCCGCGGGCGGTGCCGGACCTCGCCCTTCCCCACCGCTCCCCTCCCCCTCCCGAGCCCGCCGCGGCTCCCGAGGTGACACGGCCCGGACCTTCCATTCTCTGCCCCAGTGTATTTAACTGGCACAACCTAATCAGCTGCTCCCTCTCGAGGACAAACCCTTCCCTCGGACGGACGGGCCCAGCAGCCAACCACCGGCCAGAATTGGCGTGCGTCCCGCTCCCTGTCGGTGGGGGCCTCGGTGGGCGGGGCTCGGGCAGCTAGCAAGTTGAGTGGAGCCACGGCTGACGTGAGTCAACAAAGGTCACGTGAAGCGAGCGGGCCACGCTGATTGGCGGCGCCGGCCGGGTGGGGAGGGGGGGGTCACGGCGGCGGCGTGGGGTTCGCTGTGTGACACAATTACAACAACTTTGTGCTGGTGCCGGGGAAGTTTGTGTCTCCAACGAATCCCCCCCGCGTCCCTCAACCCCGCACGCTCCGGCCGTTCCCGCCATCTCCGCCCGTGGCTGCCCCTCGCCCGCTCCCGCGATGTGACCCTACAAGCCGAGCCGTCGCCGCTGCCGACTCGGGGGCTCTGCAGCCCCTGCCGCCGCCGCCTTCACTGCCGCCGCGTTGGGATTTTTCGTCGCTGCCGCCTGCGGCGGAGGAGGAGGCGGCGATAAAGTTGGTGTGCCGGTCCCGCGCGGAGACTGGGGGCGTCGTTGTGGGCCCCGGCCCGGGGGGAGGTGTCGGCGTCGGAGTTGTGAATTCGCTGCGTTTCCATGAAATCCTGCGGAGTGTCGCTCGCTACCGCCGCCGCCGCTGCCGCCGCCGCCGCCGCTTTCGGTGATGAGGAAAAGAAAATGGCGGCGGGAAAAGCGAGCGGCGAGAGCGAGGAGGCGTCCCCGAGCCTGACAGCCGAGGAAAGGGAGGCGCTCGGCGGACTGGACAGGTACGGGCTGCCGTCACCCGCCCGGTCGGCTCCGGACGGGTTGGCGCCGCTCTCCTGGGAGGCCGGAGCGCGGCTCGCCTCTGGCGGCGGCGGGGCGAGCACCTTGGCTTGGCGCTCTCTGTGCTGTAGCCGCCGCTGGGGCCTCGGGCTCGGGCAGGGATGGGTCGGTGGTGCTGTCGGACCTTTAACGAGCCGCGTGTGTCTCTCTCCACAGCCGCCTCTTCGGTTTCGTGAGGTTTCATGAAGATGGCGCCAGGACGAAGGCCCTGCTGGGCAAGGTAAGGCAGCTGCGGGCCGGAGCGCGGACACGGTCTCCCCGGCCGGCGCCCCGCTCGCCCCGAACCCCGCGGCCCCGCGGCCCGGCCGGCGCTCATTGTGGCCGCGAAGGAGGGCCGAGGGGCTTCCGGAAAACTATTTCCTGCTTCTGCTCCCCCCCTCCCCCCGCCCCCCACACACACCCCCGGATCCCTCACTCGCTCCCTTGCGAAATCGCCCTCTCCTCTCGTAGCTGGAGGAACAGAGACGGCAGCGCTTTGGGGCCGAGCTCAACTGGGTCGACAAAACTGCCTGTTATTTTACGGCTTTGGGAGGGGCGACCGATGATCGCTCCGAGGTGCCTGTTTAGGGTCAAGGGCTTGTAAATGTGTGCAGATTTCCCCGCATTTCCGACTTACTTGCCTCCCTTGGTTTTTATTCTTTTCCTCCAGGAAGGCTGTTCGGGAAGTCTACTGTTAACCCAACGTTTGGGGCTTTCTTGTGTCCCCGCTCCCAGAAGGGGGAAGTTGCAGTAGTTTAGGGCGGTGAAGAGTTTGCATGGGTCTGTTGTCATGCATCTCGAGGGGTATGGTGTTTTACCTGAAGTTAGGTGACTTGTTTACTTTTTGGGTCTTTCGGCCATAGAAATCCTGCAGTTACTTGTGAATGTGTTTTCTTCTTGGAGCCTCGTTTCCTGCGTGTCTGGCAGGGGAGGCCAGGGGGGAATTCGGGGTGCAGTTTCTGTTTATTTGTGTGGAAAGTTGTTGGCACTGTCATTTAGTTAAGTAATGGCTGCTCCTGTCGGCCCAAGATGGCGGGACAGGGTGGGAGGAGAAAGTGAAGGGGGGGGTTTGGGGGAGGGAGGAGAGGTAAACATGGAAATAAATAGTAGCGATGAATAGGCCTCTCCTTCGGAGTGTGTATCTCGGTGGTGTTTAATAAAAATTATCCAAGATTATTTGCATCTAGAATTCTTGTACCTTTCTCAAGCTTGGAAGCAGCATTCATAAGGCTGGTAAATGCTTATCAACCTGTAGCACATTTAGTTACCCACCCGTAAGCTATTGAACAAAGGCACTGGAGTCTCGATCTGTCTGCATCAGTTTGTGTCTCTTGACCAAAATCTGATCGAAATGATATTTGTATGCTTGCTTCTTAATTGGGACCATGAAACTTGGAGTGTGCTGGGATAGGTGTTGCATCCATTAAGACATTTGGTTTTCTAGCTGAAATCAGTGGCTTTGCATTTGACACCTAGCTTTATTGTTGCAATTGAGAAGGAAGTTTGAAATGACTAAAGCCTTGCATTTTATTCTTAAGTTGATTAAAAAAAAATTTAGTTGTCCCTAATTTTTGTCTGTAGTTTGGTTTAGGAGAGTCACTAATACCTTTTATCTGTAATTACACTTAGGTTTTTGTTTCAAAATAAGTGTAAGGGGTTTTGAATACAAATAATGACCAGAAAGCTAAACTGAAATAATCCTTTTCAGTAAGCCCAGTCCCTTTGACCCATAGAGAAAAGTTGAATTAAACTTTGACTATGTATTAATTGGCTTCATTAAAATTATTGCTGGAAAAATGAATAGCGACTAGCTCTGAAATGATTTAAACACAAATGACCTAAGCTTTGAAATTTGTTTCAACCTGAGTATTTAAAATATTTTATTTAAAAATACTTCACTACTGTCAGAGTTGTCATTCCAAAAGATTAAGCAAAATATTTAAATTTAAGGAGCATTATTTTATTTTGGAGTGATTATTGCCGATCTAATAGGAGGTTGGTAAAACTGTTTGCAAGATAATACATTTGGAAAAGTTTGGCCAAGGCTACGGCTTTTGGTTATGGTAATGAAGAAATAAATGGAATCTGATGTTCTACGTGGATAATGTGTAAAATGCTAGTTGATTTCATGTCTCAGAATGCTTGTATTTAGATGGATTCACAGTGGATTGTGCTTAACATTGTATTTCAGATTGTAATATTGAACCCTGCAGTTATTATGCACTACTGAGTTTAAATTGTAAAAGAACTGAACATTTTCGGGTATTTCTTTGTGCAAGTGCAATACTTTCTTGATGTTTGAATAAGCAACATCTTATAAATGAGAAACTTGCGAAGCTTCATTATGTTTTGTGGAAGAATGAAGGCTTCATAAAATACTGGGTAATTTGATTACTAAATGTTTTGTGGAACTAAAGAAAAAAGGTTCTTCATTACTTCAGACCCCATGCTTGTGAGGTCCTACCTATTTAGGTCAAGGCTTCTTAGCCTTAACATTAAAATAAAACATTCTAGAGAATGTGCTTGCAACCGCATGCAATTCATGGTTGCGTCCTTGTGAGCTCGAACATACCAGTGAAATGTGTAATGTAAAGCTTGATATTATATAACCTCGCACCATGTGTTTGAATTGGATTCTGAATAGAATGAAGGAGCTGGAGTCCTGCTATAGGAAGTATTGAATTATTTAGTGTCATCCATCTTTTGCACAGCCCTGGTAAACAGTATGTTTTTTGTGGAATGTTGAGCTGTGTTAGTTTCAGAATTCTTATTGTCTGAAAGTCTTAAAAATAAGAGTTGGCTTTTCTTTGTTGGGGTAGGTTCCGGCTACTTACCTAAGAGCAGATACTGGAATTAAATAACTCCCAGGATTCTCTTTTTAGCGATGATTTTTCTCATTACCACCCCCTCACCCCAACCCCCCCAACAAATTTAGTCTGCACCTTGTATAACTTTTTTTTTTGACAGAAATTTAGCTATTACTACTTGCTTTCAAAAATTCTTATTCCTATATATTATTGGATCTTCTTTCAAGTTTTTAAAGTTAAATTAGTAGGTTTTAAAAAAGGTTAACTCTTGACTTAAAAGATTTGGAAAGTTTAAAACATTTAATAATAACTGTCTCTTACTTGCCTCTAAACTCGTATGTACCTTTTCTAGGTGAGAATACTTTGTCTAAACTGCTGATTTCTCGTAGTCTCTGAATGCATTTGTGAGATTAATTTATATTGGAGTCATTGAAAGAATTTTTGTTTGAATGATTGCCGTTTGATATACAGTGCTTGGGGTTTTGGATGAAAAAGAAATTAGTAATACAGTATATTATTTTGCAGTAATACCTTTAAAATATTTTTAAAAGATTGTAAACAGCAAGTGGTTGCTTAATCAGAGTTCTTGAAATATAGCTGATTTTGATTACTTTTCTCTTTAAACTAATGCTGACCATCTTTTGGTAACATAATTCAGTATTCTTATTTTTTTAATTATAGTGGAGTTACTGAAAAGTAATTAAAAAGTGAAACATTTTAACAGAAATTAACTATGGTGACACTTTCAGTACATTTTTGAAAATCTTTTGGATTAATCTTGTTTTCAGTTAATAAGGATTTGAGTTAAAAAATAATATGTAGTAATATGTAGCATGAATATAGTAATACTATATGTATTTATAGTAGTTATATAATGCTAAAGGGTTGGGGAATCTTTTGTCAGGGAACTATTGCTAAAATACATAGTTGTTCACTTTGAGGTATCTATGTCATCTTTAAGTTTGTATTAAATACTCTTATTGGGATTTTTTTTCTTTTGTAATTCTTTTAATCAATAGAAAGATTATGTAGAATACCTAGAAGTAGTTATGGATTGTTTACCATTTTAAAATGTATGTGTCTAAGAAAAATAAAATGTATGTGCTTTTTTTCCTAGGAGATAATTAGTATGAAAATAGCTGGAATTTAAAATTTTGGGGGCAGTGGAAGTAGTTTCAGGTCCATTAAAGCATGTATTTTCCTAAATTTGGTTCACTTGCATGTAGATGGTAAGGGAAAATTATTAGGTTAGTTGTAGAGGTGGCTTTTTTATACTATAATATTTGGATGTTGATGTTTAAAATTATGCTATATTATGTGTGTGTTTTGTTTGCTGGCACTTAAAGGAATATATTCATTTCCAGTGCTAAAGGAGATTAGTGTTTGGGTTACAAAAGTAACCACAGAATAATGTCATACTTTTTTGTTTGAAAATTAGGTCTTTAATATGATGCATCTTAAAAAGTATTTTCTACTTTGGAAAGTTGTCTTGTAAACAATTATAGTCATTATTATTTATCCGGACAAAGTCTCATGCAGTTACTATACATTTCCTAAGATTTTGTTACGTTCCTGGTAATAAAGCTATAGTAAGAGATTATAGAAAATGCTTGCTTATCTGGCCACACATTAGAATTGCAGGAATATAAACATGTGCTTTTTTCAGCTCTGAACTGCGCCCCCCCCCCCGCCCCGCCCCAATAGCTCTTTCCGTAGACTCGGTTACAAATTGAAATGACTAGGGGACATTTGGCTGCCACTTCTATATATTTCAGGTTGTTAAGAAAAACTGTGAGACGTGAGTTGCTGTGATGTAGATGGTAAAGTGGAATGGTGGGCCATGCGCTTTGAACCAAGGTGAAGGTTCAGTGCTTGGCTAGCTACAGAGTAAAAATATCTTTTTCTGACTTGATTATGTAACATTTAGTTTTTATTTATGTAATACCAGTATTATTTTGCAGATTTGAAAAGGTTATTTTTGGTTAAGTTTATTTTACTTTGAAACTCATTTTGATGCTTTGAGCTCTTTGAAATTGATGTTAGTGACTGCATTATTAATATTTTTAAAATGTATCCAGAGAACTAATTTATGTTACAAAAACACCACTAGATTGTCTAAGAATTGAAATGGTGGTTAGGTTATTTAAGATCCACATGTATTTGTAGACTAGTTAATTAATGGAGTTTATTTAATGAATATATAACTGACAGTCTTACGTACTCATACTGAAGCTTCACATATAATTGTATCAGTTTTCTATACTGGTTTGTAATTTGTCGATAGTAAATTAGAGCAACAAATATTTGAGTACACTGAATGCAAGTCTTCTATGCAGGGAATATGAAGATAACATAGATATCCCTTGTCTGCATTGAAAACTTACAGTTCCCTAAAAGGGGGAGATAAGTATAAGGATGACTATCACAAAAACATCAGTGGCAGAAGAAAAGTGTGAAGTATCCTGAAAGCTTATGATAAAGGTCAGTTTAACAATTTACAAGTTAGAATGGCTCTTTCTTTTTTTGCCACCCATAAAAAAACATTGATTAGCAAGCATGCACAAAAGCAGTCGCAGGAACCTGTTGGTGAAGCTTGACGACGGAAGTCCCAGCTCTTTGTCCTTGTAGGTAGTCTATCAAGGACCTTGCTGGAAAGGTGCTTTGGAGGCACATGTAGCAATATGTTAGCAGCAGTAGGCATTAGCCCCAGAATCACCTGATCAGTGGTGGAACACAAGGCTGAATGGGACTCTTAGAGTATGTGTGCACTCTGGAGAGTATTGAGATCCTAGATTTGCTGATTCTTAGACCCTGTTCATGCAGAGGTGGAGACGCCTTTACAGTATTTCTAGCCAAGCCACATTAACTTGGACATCGTTTATTTCACTGATGAAAACTTACTTCTGACATTCCTTATGCTACCTAACACATTCTCCTGACTGAAGTAAAGGCAGGAGAACCATTACCTTTGTAGAGTGCTGTCATGGCGCCTGTCTTCCTCATGTCTCTCATTTTTAGATTTAACTATTCTGGACTGTGTATTCCTGATTTGCGAATTTCAAATGTTAACTGACAGCCCCTGGATTTTAGATTATTGGAATTAACTTCAAAAGTTAACTGATAGTTGCTAGGTTAAAATTAATGAAAGCACATGCGACTCACTGTATCCTGATGTGTATTTCATTTAATTTTTTTCTTAAAACATTTAATGAGAATTTATATTATGTAACATTCTGTGTCAGACATTTAAAACTCAATTATTTCATTCAGTTTTTGTAATATGAGTTAAATGGGGGGGGATTCACATTTGTGAGATAATTGCACAGTGGCTTCTGGGCTAGCTTAATTTACAGATAGCCTTTTCCATTTATCTAGGCATATGTTTCAACAAATTATGCACTTTGAACACCAGACCCCAGAAGAGAAAGAAAGACCCGGCTCTTAGCTCCTCATGCTGCGGACTCTTGTGATCTGCACCTTCTTTCCCTAGATGGGTAGTGCTGGAGACGGGCAGGACATTGATGGCTCCTGCAAAAACAACACTATTTGCTTTCTTGGATCCCCATTTTCAGTTAGTTTACTCTTGGGGCAGTTGTAAATTGAGTTTCAAAGTTCTATCCTAGATTGGGCCTCAGTAGAAGGTCTCGTTGATAGGGTGGGGCTTATTTCTTGATTGTTTCTTGGAGATGGTGTTTCTTGACTTCTTTATCAGCAAGGAATCTTTTAATTTTGTTTAGGAACACATGATTTAAAATCAGATTTTAGCTTTTAGCATATGTTCAAAGGTTTATCTGCTGTGTGTTCTGTCCCTCTCTGATCTCATTTTGTAGTAATATTTACCTTTGTTATGAGTTCCTAACTTGAGATCCTTGAATTGAGTGTTCATGGGTCAGTTTAGGAAATTCTCTGACAAAGTTTTGGAAGGATACTCAAGAAGTATTTGAATAGTGATCATCTTGGAGTACAAAGCGGCTCTAGGGTGAGGAGGAGGGGAGATTTTATTATTATTTTTTATTTTTTAAATTTTTATTTATTTATTTATTTTGGCTGCTTTGGGTCTTCCTTGCTGCACACGGACTTTCTCTAGTTGTGATGAGCGGGGGCTGCTCTTCATTGTGGTGCGCTGGCTTCTCATTGCGATGGCTTCTCTTGTTGCGTAGCATGGGCTCTAGGCATGTGGGCTTCAGTAGTTGTGGCACGCAGGCCCAATAGTTGTGGCGCACGGGCCCAGTTGCTCTGCAGCACGTGAGATCTTCCCGGACTAGGGCTCAAACCCGTGTCCCCTGCATTGGCAGGCGGATTCTTAACCACTGTGCCACCAGGGAAGCCCCAGGAGGAGAGATTTTAAACAGATTTCTGTACCACTGTGGGCTTTTTTTGTTGTTGTTATTTTAACCATAGACATTCATTACCTTAAAAATAATAAAATAAGCACACTGATAGTGAGTATGCCAGAATTATATTTTGGTTGATTAAAGATGGATTTTACACTATAGTGTGTAGTTAGAGATACCTGTGAATACCTTGTTGTCACGTTGGGATACTTCTCGTCTTGATGGTCCTTCAGTGGGGATAGGGGTAAATGAAGTAGAGGTGTGTACCCTATTTGGTCCTATTTCTTTTTTTCTTTTTGCTGCCCTCAGCCTGGTCCTATTTCCTTGCATTTTATTTACATGGCTTTGTTATAGTTGCTGTACTCATTCTTCATTTTGGTCTTTAGCATCTGTTTCATTGATGACTTTATTTTTGGGCCTGAGTTGGCCTGGGCTTACATTTGGGACCTAATTAAAAACTGTAACCTGGAAGGGTGGGAGTAATCTCTTATTTAGACAGTTTTAGGTTTCTCAGCCAAGTTATGGCCGTTTGCCACTTTCTTGTATAAGGTTTTGTTTATTTTCTCTTACCTGTTTCTTCCTTTTATTATATCTTTTCTGTACTTCTCTACATTGCTAAGACTGACATCATTCTGTTGTGAATGTGTTCCTGTATTCTTTTTGTGGTTTTGTCTGTAGTAGTATTTTGTCTGTGTTAGAGTAAATAAAAGATGCTACTGCTAAGTTTATTCTCAGGAAGAAGGTTGGCCTTTGTTATAGTTAAGAGTATTATATGAGGTCATCTAATTTATTTTAATTTAGAACAATGGAAGAAACCTTTTAGATAAAGGATTGTTTTTAAACTAGATCTATTACATTATGTTCGTTAGATCTTTCTCTTTTTTAAAGAAACAGTGTATTAGGGAAAATTTCCAACATTTTCAAAAGCAGAGAAAATCAACCAACCAACCCTCACCAGTCATTACCCAGCTTCAACAATTTTCAACTCGTAACCAGTCTTGTTTCATCTGTATTTTGCCCCTCACTACCATTATTGTGAAGGAAATCTCAGATATCAGTCACATCATTTAATCCTTAGCTATTTCAGTTTGTCTCTGAAACATAGCCACAGTGCCTTTATTACACATAAAATAAGTTCTTAATATCAAATATCCATGGGCCTTGATTTTTTTTTGCCATTTGGAAGCTAAGAATTAGTTGCTTGGGAAATGAGTAGAAAGCAGATATTTAGCTGAATATATGTGAGTTTATTTGTATTTTAATATTGTGGTAGAATTCTGTAATAGAATATTACATAATATGTGACAGAAGAGAGAATTTTTCCTAAGAACTTTATGAATCTTAGTTGCTTGAGTCTGTTTGGATAGTTTATATATTTAGGGAAAATTTATTTATTTAAAAGAATTATTTTATTTATTTTTGGCTGCGTTGGGTCTTCGTTGCTGTGCGCGGGCTTTCTCTAGTTGCGGAGAGCGGGGGCTGCTCTTCATTGCGGTGCGTGGGCTTCTCATTGCGGTGGCTTCTCTTGTTGTGGAGCACGGGCTCTAGAGTGCAGGCTCAGTAGTTGTGGCTCACGGGCTCAGTAGTTGTGGCGCACGGGCTTAGTTGCTCCATGGCATGTGAGATCTTTCCTGGACCAGGGCTCGAACGTGCCCCCTGCATTGGCAGGCGGATTCTTAACCACTGCGCCACCAGAGAAGCTCGGAAAATTTGTTTTTAAGATACAGTAGTTAAGTGTTTTAGGTTTTTGAATTTCAGGTGTCAGAATGAGAAGTAGAAAAGCTTTTACTTTGCTTGATTGATTTGTGAGACGTTTGCTGAACTGCTGTGAGTGAGGGACTGTGCCAAGTCCTGGGGCAACAAGTAATACTTGGCCCCTGCCCCTGCAGTCTGTGGAGAGAGATGGGCAGACGGAGTGACCATATGATGTAGTAAGTACCATAATCAAGGTATATGCAAAGTGCTGTGAGCTCTCAAATGATGGAACAATTAAAACATTTAAAACTTTTGATTATGGGTAATTTAAGCTACCCACACAAATTCCCAACGTTTTGGAGCAGTTAGTTTAGACTGGAGAAGTGGGTAAGAGAAACTGCACAAAAATATAATGACATTTTGGCCGTGGTTATCAAACACGAATAGAAAGAAGTTGAGCAAGAGGAAAAAGAAGGTAGAGTTGGAGGTATGAAGTTAAATGGTGTTTGAGGAATTTTGAATAATTTAGTGTGGACGGAGAGAGGGTAGGGTGTCTTAGTGGGATTGGGAGGAGGTAATTGAGCATGTGAAGGCCCCCATCACTGTAGGCCATAGGAGGTTTTGGGGAGTCATTGAACTCAACTCTCTAATCAGGGGAAGTGACATGACCAGAAGTAGATTTTCTGGGAATATTATTGGCTACAGTGAGAGATAAAGTGGAGGGGAAAGGAACCTAGTTGTGAAGTACTGATGGATAGATAGCACTGCATGGATTTTAGAGTAGAATTCTGCTTCTGCCACTTACTAGATATATGATCTTTGGGCAAATTATTTCATTTTTCAGAGGCTCAGTTTTCTCATCTGTAAAATGGAAGTGGTAATAGATTTCTGTCAGGCTATTGCATTTTGTGTTAGGAAAAAAAGATACGTAAAATGCCTGGCATTGGGCCTGGTGTGGAAGGTGCTCAGTACAAGATATATGTTATCATCTTGGAAAAGACAATTTTTAAAGTGAGGCTGTAGTTGAGGAATGAGGGGGGAGATAGAGGCAGATTTGAGATCTCTTGAAAACACCCTTCCCTGACTTTCCTAACATCTGACTACTTTGGCTTTATTTCTGCATCTCTGACCACATCTCAGTCTCCTTTGCAAGGAGATTCTGTTCTAGATCTTTTTTACTCTGTCTGCTCCCAAGTTGCATGTATACTTGACTGCCACTTGATTACTTCACCTGGGTATCTTGAAGGCATCTTAAACTGAACATATGCAAGCTGAATTTATGATTGTCTTTGATGTTCCTTGTCTTAGTAAATAGCGCTTACCACTACCCTTGCCAGAAACCTTAGTCATTTTTAACTCCTCTTTTTCTTAACTTTTCACATCCTAACAGTCACCGTATCTTGACGTTTCTACATCTTAAATTTCAAATCTGTTTGTTTTTCTCCATCCTCACTGCAACCATTCTAAAATTGCAGCCATGATCCTATCTTTCTTTTGAAATACCTTCATGCAGCTTTTTTGAATACACAGTGAATACTTGTGCAGAATACTTGTGCAGAGTACAAAATTGAAAAGTTACATAAAGGATGTTGCAGTAAAATGAAAATCTCTCTTCCACACCATCTCCCAGTTATTTAGTTCCTCTTCTCAGGCAGCCATTGATAACAGATTTGCTGGGTAACTTCATATTTCAACACCTGTATATTCTGTTGTATTTTTTTCCCACACAAATGAGATACTGTATACAAGTTGTTAAAATGCTTTGTTAATTTTGCTGCTTGCCATATGAAAATATTACTTGTTTTTATATCGAATTGTCTTGGGTTTGAGAGTTCTTTCATTCAAGTAGTGAGATGTTGGTGAGGCGATCGGTTTGGGTGATGAAGTTATTTTGATCTTGAGGTTCTGTTACTCCTTTTATATAGGGTATGAAAGGTAGAAATTCTTCAACATGCAAAAGTTTTATTTGAAAGTATGTTCACATGTGTTTTACTAAGATAGCAGTTGCTTAATTTTATATGCCGTGAACTGTCAGTTGGAATAAGTAGCAAAATTTGCCTTCACATTTTGGTTTTATTGGTGTGACTGATTATCAGTCTCCGTGAATACTAATTTTTTTTTTTTTTTTTTGCGGTACACGGGCCTCTCACTGCCGTGGCCTCTCCCGTTGCGGAGCACAGGCTCCGGACGCGCAGGCTCAGGGGCCATGGCTCATGGGCCCAGCCGCTCCGCGGCATGTGGGATCTTCCCGGACCGGGGCACGAACCCGTGTCGCCTGCATCGGCAGGCGGACTCTCAACCACTGCGCCACCAGGGAAGCCCCGTGAATACTAATTTAATTTACTTCCCTGAATGTTTAAAGAAGTAGCCATAGTTTATACTACTTAGTATCTTATATTTGCAGGAGTCATTCACCTTCTTGACTTATTCTTAGTTTTTATTATATAAAAGGAAACGTAGGTAAACTTGTATTCTTGATTAGTTATAAACAGTACAGGGCCTAGTGTGTTACTAACTTATAGCAGAATATCTTTATTTTCATTATAGATTGACTGGCGGTGGAGTTAGAACAATGGTACGTTAGTTTTTTGAGGTTATTAACCACTTGAGGGTCAGTGTAGCTGTATACATTTTGTATATGATTTTGGGGAGTGTTTGGTACCCTTTGAAGCCCAACTGTGGACTCCAGTATTTTCAGTTAGTTTACTTTATTCTTGGGTAGAGGTGTTAACAGTAGGAGTGTGTTGAGAAGAAAGAAAAGCTTTAGTACCACTGGATTGGTTAGGTTTAGATGGTATGGATTTTACCACACAGTTTTGTGGTGGTCTATGACCACTTCACATATTCTCTCCAGTTCTCCTCTATTCATTATAAGGGTGCTAGGGGAAGAGAATGTGGACTGATCCCTAGAGAACTTATTGCTCTAACTGGAAAAATAGGTGTAAGCACATACTCCCTTAACATAGTTAATATTTCCTCAGCCTGGGTGCTCAAAATGCTGGCTTGATTGGGAGGCTATGTGATATACTGGGAAGAACAGTGGATCAGAAAGCTGAAGACTGGTGTTTGAGTCTGCTGCCTACTTTGTGAAGTTGCTTAATTCTTATGGTCCCCAGTTTCACCGTCTGTTAAGATGAGCGGCTAGGGATTAAGAATTTCCAAAGTGACTGTCTAGCATCAGAATTCTAGGTGGTGGTTCATTTGAATTTTTAGGATTGACTCATTTCTTAAAGATTTTGACCCAGAAGGAGGGCACAGTTCTGGATTGTAATTTTCTTCGATTTCAGCCTCAAGGCTTCAAGACCAGAAACGAATGCAGGCACATAATGGAACTGAGAGTTGTATGTTTTTGTTAGTCTCACATGATAAATTATTCAGTTAGTCTTTGATTTGAAAGTTGGCCTTATTTATTAATGGTTAGTGTTTTGACTTCTCCAAATTATTTATTTCTTATAGTTGGGATAGTTATTTCTTAGGTCAGATCTGATGTTTCTAATTCTAGAAGATGGGTATAATCACTGTGTAATTTACCTGTTTCCTAGGAACTCATGACAGGGCTAAATGAATTCTCAGATGTGAATTGATAAGAAATGTCATATTGGATACGTACTGTTAGGTACTGGGCATTTGTTACAAGGATGAGTAAGGCCCCTCAGTTTCCCTAAAAGTAGCAAGAATTGGCATTGAGGCATTTTCTGATCTATTGAATGTAAACTTCTATTGTTGAATTTTGCTCTGTGTGTGTGTGTGTATATGTGTATGAGTATATTATGATTATGTTTTTATTGTAAGCCTGTCAGTTAAAAAGATAGACTTGGAGTTTGTAAGTTAGATTCAGGGTATAACTCTTAAGGGGAAACATTTTTTGTAACACTTTTTCAAAGTATTTATCTATAAATGGATAGATAAATGAAGTGGGTCTTCTGTCATTGAAGATGTTCAAGTTTGCTGATTGACACTACTTGGCCAGGATGTTGTAGACAGCATTCAGATATCAAAGGATAACATTTACTGTTAAGTTATCTGTAAATATTATCCAACCCTTTAATAGTCATGATTCTGTGAGAAGAGGTAGCTGGGTCCTGAAAATCTGAAGGAAAAGATGGAGTCCTTACTAATCTGATGTATGTTTTTTGGCTCTTGCTTTGTTTTTTTGGACTTCGTTGTCCTTACAGAAGTGGACAGACAGGTGACAGATTGGCTATCATGAATACATTTCTGTAAATGGAAAGTTTTTTCTATTGGCTTTTTAAAAATTGACTTTATTTTGAAATAACTGTAGATTCACCTTGCAGTTTTAAGTAATAACAGATCTGGTACAATATCACGACCAGGATATTGACATTGATACAGTCAAGGTACAGACCTGTTCATCACCACAAGTATCCATCATGTTGTCCTTCATAGCCATATTCACCCCCCCCTCCCCAGTTCCTAACCCCTGGCAAGCACTGATCTGTTCCCCGTTTCTATAGTTTTGTCATTTGAAGAATGTTATATAAATAGGATCAACAGTATGTATCCTTTTGGCATTACCATTTTTCACTCAGCAGAACTCCCTGGAGATTAATCCAAGTTGTTGTATGTATAGTTTGTTCCTTTTTATTGCTGAGTATTATTCCATGTTATTGAAGTACCACAGTTTCTTTAACCATTTACCCATTGAAGGATGTCTTGAGTTACTTTTAGTCTTTGGCTATTGCAAATAAAGCTGCTATGAACATTTGTGTGCAGGTGTTTTTGTGAACATAAGTTTTCTCTGGGATAAATGCCCAAGAGTACCCAAGAGTATATTTGCTGATAGTTGCTTGTTTAGTCTTATAAAAAAAATGCCGAAGTATTTTCCAGAGCAGCTCTACCATTTTACATTCCCATCAGCAGTTCCCACCAGTGTTCTAGCTTTGTTGCACCTTTGCCAGCCTTTGGTGGTATTACTGTTTTTTATTTTCCACATTCTGATAGGTGTGTATTGATAGCTCATTGTGGTTTTATTTTGCATTTCCCTAAAGGCTAGTGATGTTAAATATCCTTCATGTCCTTCTTTGCCATCTGAATAGCCTCTTTGGTGAAATGTCTATTCATGTCTTTTGGATTATTGATTTGAGACCTTTCTTTTTCTCTGATGTACAGATTTAGTGCTATAAGTTTTTATTTCAGTACTACTTTAGTTGTGTACCACATATTCTTATATGTTGTATTTTCATTCAGTTTTATGTCTTTTTAAGTTTCTTCTTCAGGTTTCCTCTTTGATCCATGGAGTATTTAGTAGTGTGTTACCCAGTTTCTAAATACGTATTTGGAGATTTGGTGATTTTCCTGTTTTCACTGTCACTGATGTTTAGCTTGATTCCTTTATGATTAGGGAATTTACTCTAATTTTCATTCTCTTAGTTGACATCTGTTTTATGACCCAGGATATGGTCTATCTTGATAACTGTTCCATGGGTGCTTGAAATGAATGTGTATTCTGTTGTTGGATGGCGTTTTAATATACATGAGAGTTAGATCTTATTGGTTGATTGTATTGTAAAGTTCTTCTATATCCTTGCTGATTTTCTGTCAGGTAGTTCTGTCAATTGCTGAGAGTGTGGCATTGCCAAGTTTCCAACTGTAATTGTGGATTTGTCTGTTTTCCTTTTATCAGTTTTTGCTTCTTGTACTTTGAGGTTCTGGCATTTGTTATGTACATATTTAGGATTGTCATGTCTTCTGGTGGGCTGTTCCCTTTATCATTATGTACTATCTCTTTTGGTCTTGCTAAAATTACTAGTAACTTTACTTGCTCTGAGGTCTACTTTATCAATAGTAATATTGCTACGCTTCCTTTTCAAAATAATATTTACATGTTTTTTTTCATACTTGCACTTTACCTATTGTATTTAAAGTGATTTTTTTTTTGTGGACAGTGTATTGCTAGATCATTTTAAAGAATCTACTCTGCCTGTCTCTTTAAATTGGTGTATTTAGACTATTTACACTTAAGGTAATTATTGATAAGTTAGAGCTTAAGTGTGCTGTTTTATTATTATTATTTTTTGTTTGTTTCCTCTTTCTCATTTCTCTGTTTCTTACCTCCCTATGGGTTATCTGGATATATTTTTTGGATTCCGTCTTGATTTGTAGTGTTTTTAAGTGTGTCTCTTTGTACAGATTTCTTAGTGGTGGCTCTGGGGATTGGAATATTCATATGTAATTTATCACCATCTTCTGGTATGGATGTTTTACCACTTGGAGTGAAGTGCAGACCTTTACTTTCATTTAGGTCTTTTGCCCTCTCTCTCTCTGTTTTTTAAAAAAATAAATTTATTTATTTTTGGCTGTGTTGGGTGTTTGTTGTGCGTGGGTTTGCTCTAGCTGCAGAGAGCAGGGGCTACTCTTCGTTGCTGTGTGCTGACTTCTCATTGCTGTGGCTTCTCTTGTTGCGGAGCACGGGCTCTAGGTGCACGGGCTTCAGTAGTTGCAGCACGTGGGCTCAGTAGTTGTGGCTCGCAGGCTCTAGAGTGCAGGCTCTGTAGTTGTGGTGCATGGGCTTAGTTGCTCTGCGGCATGTGGGATCTTCCTGGACCAGGGATCGAACCCTAGTCCCCTGCATTGGCAGGTGGATTCTTAACTACTGCACCACCAGGGAAGTCTTGCCCTCTCTCTTTTGAAATGTAATTTTCTTAAGTGTTTTCTCTCTGTAACATGGAACATCACACCAGATGGTATGATAAATTTTGCTTCAACCAGCAAATATGATTTAATGAAACTCATGCATTGTATAATAGTCTTATTATACTTACAATTTTACCTATTCCAATGTTCTTTTTTCTCTGTGAAGTCCCAGCCTTCTGCTTTCATTTCCTTTCTATTTAGAGAACTTTTTAAGTCATCCTTTCAGGGTAACTTTGCTAGGAACAAATTCTCTTAGTTTTTCTGAGATTGTCTTTATTTCCCTTCATTCCTGAAGGATATTTTTGCCATATATAGAATTCACAAGGTACAGTTCTTCTCTTTCAGTATGGGAAAAATGTGCTATTTCCTTCTGTTGTCTATAGTTTCAGATCAGAAATTTTCTGTCATTAGAATCTGTATTACCCTGTAAGTAATTCATCGTTTTTCTCTGGCTGCTCTCAAGAATTTTTCTTTGTCTTTAGTTTTCAGATGTTAAGTTATGATGTATTTTGGTGTGGATATCTTTAGTTTTATTTTGGGGTTCTTCCAGTTTTTTCTTTCTTTGGTTAATGTGTTTCACCAAAGTTTGGAAGCTTTTAGCCATTATATCTTAGAATACTTTTTCAGTCCTGCCTTCTATTCCTCTGGGACTCTGGTAAGAATCTTAGCTCTTTTGTTTTTGGCTCATAAGACTGAGGCTGTTTTTGCTACCCGCCCCACCCCCCAGTCTATTTTCTCATTTAGGTTGGCTAAATTCTATTGATCTGTTCACTATCTCTGTTGTCTGTCACTTCCATTCTACTGTTTAGTCCATCCAGAGAATTTTTATTTTGGTTATTGTATTTTTTAGTTTTATAATTTAATTCATTTGGTTCTTTTAAAATAACTTTCCTGAGACTTTCCATTTTCTAATTTGTTTCAAGAGCAGTTGTAATAGCTTGCTGAAGCATTTATGTTGACTACTTTAAAATCTTTGTCAGATAATTCATCAAAACCTTGGTTCATCTCAGTGTTGCATCTGTTGATAGTTTTCTCTCTTCACTTTATACTTTCCTGGCTTTTGGTATGGTGAGTGATTTTCAGTTGTACCCTGGACATTTTGGTTATCATGTTATGAGAACTCAGGATCCTATTCCTTTTTTTGTAGTAGGCAATCTCCTTGTTGAGGTGTAGTGCCAGGACTGGGTGGCTGTGTATGTTCAGCTTCTGATTGAGCCCTACTGACAACCACCCTGGTAAAAGTAGAGCACTGAATCATACTGTCTTGGTGCAGACTGATGGGATGCAAGTTCAGCTCTCCCCTTGTCCTCACTGATAATCTTCCTGGCAAAAGTTGGGCACCAGTTTACACCACTTGGTTTCCTCTGAGTGGGGGGTGTAAGATCAGCTTCCTGATGGGTCACGCTTCTCAGCAAGAGAGAAGTGGAGGGCTAACTCACACCACTCTGATGCTGCAGGATGGAGCAGAAGCTCCCCACTTTTTACCACTTCCCCTGAGTTGAAGCCAAGTGGTGGGTGGTGGAAGCTCAGTTCTCTCTGGGCATCACTGGCACCCAGAGAATGGGTGAAGCGGATTGTCGGCTGCTTCATCTTGCTTGGCTTCTTTATTCAGTCTCACTGCTGGGTGGGTGTGGAGGTTCAGCTCTCCACTGGTCCCTGCTGACACCAGGGATGGGGGGAAAGTGGACTGCTAACTGGCTCCAACTCATCTTGTTGATGCCAGGTAGGGTGCTGGTTCAGCTCCTGTCTGGTTCCTGCGGATACGAGGCCCCTGTGTGTGTGTGTTCGTTCAAATGTAGTGGTGATTAATCCTGCCTCACACAGCTTTGTTAAGTCTCCTTGCTGCTGGGTGGCCCAGCTTGCCCTTGACCCTGCTGACACTACCTTAAATGGGTGAATCTGAGCACCCCTTGCTTCCACTGGGTGTGGGGTGTAGAGAAGGATAAGCTCCTTTTTCAGTTTTGCCATAACCCAGCACAGGGGTATTGGAGCACCCCCCTGGTTCTGCAGGGCCTGGAAGATCTGCTTTCTACTCAGCCTCATCCATACCATCCTGGCAGGGAAACTGGAGCACCCCTGCTTAGGGGATAGAAGCTCAACTGCCTATTTTGTCCTGCCAGCACTACCCTGGTAGGGGACTCGGATTGACACCACCTGCTCCCCCACTCTGGCTGAGAGGAAGAGGGTATGGAAGATTAGCTGCATGCTTGACCTCGCTGAAACTGGAGGGTTTGCATGGAGGGTTTTCCATTGGTGTTTGGTTGGAGTATGGTGGGTATTGCTAAAAAGGTTTCTGTTGGTAAGCTACTTTTCCCCCCCGTCCTTTGGCTAGGAGGAAAAGGCTTTTCTTGGGGCTTTTTTGCCTCTGACTTTGGTGGTACTGGACTGGGGGTTTCTGAAGCAGCACCCTGTCCTGGAAATATGGGAGGTAATAAGAAAACCCAGGGAACTCACTGCCTTGTCACTCCTCAAGTTCTGATGTCTCTAGGAATTCCACTGCCTTTTCCCCCATCTTTCAGATACTTCCTATGCTTGTTTGTTCGTTTACATCCAGGGTTTTTTAGTTATAAGAGGGAGTACCTGAGAGAAATGAAGCTACTCCATTTTGGTGGAGTTGGAAGTCTTCAATTGACTTTTATAGTAATTCAGTTTGGATTGTGAAAATTTTTACCTCAAGATATTCTGTCACATGAAGTTAAGTCTGAAAAAAATCAAATTTATAGTGAAATCTTAACTCTTGACACTATCAATCAGTGATCATAACATATCTGCATTACAAAGCTGTTTCCTTGTATCAGGGCTTGACCTATAGCTGTATTATTTTGGGGAGAAGGTTTAAATAACTACAGTGCTTACTTTTGACATCAAATGCTTTCTGTTACATTCTTTAAGGGAAGCATATATTTACATGTATAGAGAGAAACTGAAAGATAAGCTGGTTTATAGCAGAATGTCACTGTTTCGGTGTGCCATCAAATAGCAGTAACTCTTTAGATCCCCATGACAAATATACCAGTATAAACAGAACATTCTACTTCTTTTGCCATATTAACGCCAGCAAAATAACAAAATCTCTTTCCCAAATTTGAAAACACTTAAAATAGACAGCATGATTCAGAAGTTTTTAGGAGAAGAGAGGTGGTATAGAGATCTTTACCTATTCAAATGAATAGGCAAGTGAAAACTTAGGAGGTAGGAGGCATCAGCCCATCTGAGGCAGAGGATAACTGTAATTTCAGCAATGTCCATGTTACAGAATTCTACAGTTTTAAAATGATGGGCTTTTCATAAGTTATTCCACCTCTAAAATTCTGTGATTTTTGTCCTTTTTGTTGTTCTTTCCAACTTGCTTTAGTGCAATTTGTATAGAAACTGAAATTTGATTTTTTTATTTTTAAAGGAAAAACCTCCTGGAAAAAAGAAAAAGCCCTTTAACATGAGTTTCTCTTAAAATAAGTTTAGCTATTTATTCTGTTGCTTTAAGAAATGAGTTGATTTTATTGTCTGTGTAATATGCTAATCTTAATAAGGAATGGTAAATATTGTGCATTGTTTTTTGACTCATAAGCTGTTTTGAATTGTGTTGTTTATTTCCATATATTTGTGAATTTCCCCCATTTTTTTTTTTTTTTTGTTATTGACTTCTAATTTCATTCCATTTTGGTCAGAGGGCATAGCTGTTAGATGATTTTAATCCTTTTAAATTTATGGATACTTACTTTGGTTTATCCCGGAGAGAATGTTGCATGTGCACTTGAGTAGAATGTATTTTCTGCTGTTGGGGGGAGTGTTTTATAGGTGACTTTTAGGTCTTACTGGTTTACAGTGTTCTTCAAATCTTCTATTTCCTTATTGATCTGTCATCAATTGATTATTGAAAGTGGAGTATTGCAGTCTGCAGGTATTATTGTTAAATTGTCTATTTTTTTTCAGTTCAGCTTTTGTTTCAGGTATTTTGAGTTCTGTTGTTATGTGCATATTTGTTTCTAAGGTTATATCTTCTTAATGAATTGGCCATAGCATGTTCTTTGTCCCTACTAAACAGTATTTGTCTTAAAGTTTTTATTTTGTCTGATGTTAGTATAGCCACTCCAGCTCTGTTTTGGTTACTGTTTACAGTATATATTTTTACATCCTTTTAGTTTTATCCTATTTTTGTCTTTGAATCTAAAGTGTGTCCTTTTCAGGAAGCATATAGTTGGATTGTACTTTTTTTTATCCATTTTGCCAATCTGTGCCTTTAATTGTAAGAGTATTTATTTAATTCATTTACGTTTTATGTGATTACTGATAAGGTAGGACTTACATCTGCCATTTTGCTATTTGTCTTCTATGTGTCTTCCGTCGTCTTTATTCTCTATTCCTCCACTTCCAACATTTTCCTGTGTGTGTGATATTTTCCAGGGTAACATTCTAATTCCCTGCTTTTTTTTTTTCAATTGGAGTATAGTTGATTTACAATGTTGTGTTAGTTTCAGGTGTACAGCAAAGTGAATCAGTTGTACATATAGGTTATTACAGAATATTGAGTAGAGTTCCCTGTGCTATACAGTAGGTCCTTACTAGTTATCTGTTTTATATATAGTAGTGTGTATATGTTAATCCCAATCTCCTAATTTACGCCCCCCCTTCGCCTTTTGTAACCATAAATTTGTTTTCTGCATCTGTGACTCAATTTCTGTTTTGTAAATAAGTTCATTTGCACCATTTTTTTAGATTCCACGTATAAGCGATATCATATGATATTTGTCTTTCTCTGACTTACTTCACTTAGTATGACAATCTCTAGGTCCACCCATGTTGCTGCAAATGGCATTATTTCGTTCTTTTTTATGGCTGAGTACTCTTCCACTGCATATATGTACCACATCTTCTTTATCCATTCCTCTGTCAGTGGGCATTTAGGTTGCTTCCATGTCTTGGCTATTGAAAATAGTGCTGCAGTGAACATTGAGGTGCATGTATCTTTTTGAATTATGGTTTTCTCTGGATATATGCCCAGGAGTGGGATTGCTGGATCATATGGTAGTTCTATTTTTAGTTTTTTAAGGAACCTCCATACTGTTCTCCATAATGGTTGTACCAATTTACATTCCCACCAACAGTGCAGGATGGTTCCTATTCCTCCACACCGTCTCCAGCATTTATGTTTGTAGATTTTTTGATGGCCATTCTGACCGGTGTGAGGTGATACCTCATTGTAGTTTTGATTTGCATTTCTCTCATGATTAGTGATGTTGAGCATCTTTTCATGTGCTTTTTGGCCATCTGTCCAATTCCCTTCTTGTTAATTTTATCTTTTCTTTGTATTTTAAAGTGGTTGCCCTGGGAACTTAGAACCAGTTCTGATTAGTACCAACTTAATTTCAGTGGTATGCAAAGACTTTGCTTCTGTATAGTTCCTTTTTCTTCCCCCCTCCTTTGTGCTGTTACTGTCATATGTTACATTTTTATACACTGTGTTCCCATCAGTACAGCTATATAATTATTGCTTTATGGAGTGTTTCTAAGTCACAAAGGAGAAAATTAATTTAACAAACCAAAAATGCATTTATACTCCCTTTTATGTTTACCCAGGTAGTTACCTTTCATGGTGCTCTTTAATTTTTCTTGTGGGTTTGAGTTATTGTCTCGTATTCTTTCATTTCAACATGAATGGCAACCTTTGTATTACTTGCATGCAGCATGTGTCAGCTAGTGGCAAAGTCTTAATTTCTCCTGCATACTTAAGGATAGTTTTGTTGGGTATAGAATTACTGGTTGACTGTCTTTTCCTTTCAGCACTTTAACATGTCATCCCATTGCCTTCTGCCCTCCATGGTATTTGGTGAAGAAATCAAGTATTAACTTTATTGAGGATCCCTTATATATGATGAGTCACTTCTTGTTGCTTTCAAAATTCTTTGTCTTTTTTTTTTAGTTTGACTGTAATCCTTCTTAGTGTGGATCTGTTTGAGTTTAGTTATTTGGAGTTCATTGAACTTTTTGGCTGTGAGATAATTATTTTTAATTATTGAGTTTGGAAAGTTTTCACACATTATTTCTTTAAATATTCTTTTTTTCCCTTTCTCAGCTCTCCTTCTGTGACTTCCAGTTTGCATGTTTTGGTATACTTCATGATTTCCCACAGGTTTCTGAGGCTCTGTTCATTTTTCTTTTTCTTTCTCTTTCTTGACTGGATAATCTCGATTGATCTATCCTCAAGTTCATTGATTCTTTCTGCCTGTTCAAGTATGCTCTTGAGCCTTTCTAGTGAATTTTTGAATTCAGTTATTGTGCTTTCTATTTGATAATATATATGTAATTTCTCTCTGTCGATACTCTGTATTGTTTGATACGTTGTCTTTATTTGTATATTTATTTATTTATGGCTGCGTTGGATCTGCGTTGCTGCGTGCGGGCTTCCTCTAGTTGGCGCAAGCAGGGGCTACTCTTCGTTGCGGTGCACGGGCTTTTCACTGCTGTGGCTTCTGTTGCGGAGCACAGGCTCTAGGCACGCGGGCTTCAGTAGTTGTGGCTCGCAGGCTCAGTAGTTGTGGCTTGTGGACTGTAGAGCACAAGCTCAGTAGTTTTGGCGCACGGGCTTAGTTGCTCCATGGCGTGTGGGATCTTCCCGGACTGGGGCTCAAACCCGTGTCCCCTGCGTTGGCAGGCAGATTCTTAACCACTGTGCCACCAGCGAAGTCCATCTCCTGAGGTTTCTTAACCACTGTGCCACCAGGGAAGTCCCCCCGTCACTGATTTTTAAATGTCTTTTCTCCTATGCTGAAAGTTTTGGTTCTCAAAGACAGTAGCATAATTACTCCATTGCTTCATCACACTACACACATTAATGGTGTTAGAGTTACAGTGCCAACACTACCATGGTTACTCATTGTTGCTTGAGGATTTTTTTGTAGATCTTTTTGTATTTAGGATATATTCCACTGGGAATGCTTGGTCAAAGTACTGTGTTTTAAAATTCCTTGACATAATTATTCTCTGTCTGGTTATGTTATTAATTGGCTATGCAGTAAGGTTTATTTGTTTCATTTTGCTTTTGACTTTTTTGGGATTACTTTTTTAACTTGTAATTTTTTTTCAGTGTAACATTTAAAAGATTTACATGGTTATAAAATATTTACATTGTTCCAAAATCAAACCTACCATTGTATTCACTCCCTGACCATTTAAAAATTCTAAGTTAATAGCTTTGTTTGAAAAATTAGAGACAAATACAAATGCACACACGTCTGTGTCTGTACTGTGGTTTTAATTCTTTTTCTGTGATTCTTGATTTGCGTGGGTATTGTAGTAGCTCAACACTTCTAAATTTTTGTCTGTTCAGAGAACTCCCCTCAGTGATAACTTCCTACTCAAAAACTTTTGATTTCTTTCCATTGACTGGAGTGACATCTGATGTCCCTCAACATTTGGACCCCCCATGAAACTTTTTTTTTTTTTTGCGGTACGCGGGCCTCTCACTGTTGTGGCTTCTCCTATTGCAGAGCACAGGCTCCGGACGCGCAGGCCCAGCAGCCATGGCTCACGGGCCCAGCCGCTCCGCAGCATGTGGGATCTTCCCGGACCGGGGCACGAACCCGCGTCCCCTGCATCGGCAGGCGGACTCTCAACCACTGCGCCACCAGGGAAGCCCCCCATAAAACTTTTTTTTTTTTCCCATAAAACTTTTTAACCTCATTCTCTCCATACTTTTCCTCCATCTTTTCTTTATTCGTTTTTATTTCAAGACTCTCTTTGCATGGCCCCCCTTTCCCTTTTATGAAGCTTTCCCTTATCCTGTAGAAGTGGAACCAATTGCTCTCTGTGCTCCCAGAATCTTTTTTCATTTCAGAATTTAATTCATCCTTTTTCTGTTAGTGACAGCTTTATTGATACATAATTCACATCAAGTATAGCGTTCTAGTATATTTTTAAATAAAAAGAATGCTTCCATTCCTCCAAAGCATCCCCTTTTCATTCTTTTAGCTCTCTTCTCTGGTATTTATCACCACATTCATATTGCCAATGGTGGTATTTCTTGATTTTTAAAAATTTTAGATATTTTTTTTTTTTAGTGGAAGATAACCACCCACCTATCTGCTCCATTTGCCCGCATATTTCCCGCTTCCCCCATAGTGTTATGGTTTTGGATTAAATCAGTGTTTAGTTTATGAAGACTATATAAACAAGTGCTGTTCACTATGACTTCTTTTTTATGTACAAAACAATTTTTTAAAAAGGGAGTAAATTGGCTTTTTGTTTTTTAGTTTTCTATGTCTCTCTCATGTATGTAGCCCAGCCCCAGTGTGGTCAAACACATCAGGTAATTTATAGTTCCTTTTTTTTGTTTTTTAATTAGCCATATCCTTCAAAGATTGCTGTGGCTATGTAGGCCACTAGGCCTGTTGGACAACTAGCATTCTGGGACTTCCTGTCATCCTCATCCTGATGCTGCAAGATGCATAAGCTAGTGTCTTGGTAGCCAAAATAGGGAAGTGGATTATGTGGCCATTCCTCACCCTGATCTGTGCTTGGTGTTTCTGTTTTTATTCAGCATCTCTGGAGTTAAATGTTTGGTTTTGGTATAGGGGAGGGAAGGTTCCCTGGCAGCCTGATCTGGAGGAGTAGATCTAGGGATTTAACTAGTTTTCATTCAGATTTTTCATAATCTTCCTCTTTTCAACCCCTTCCACCATTTCTTATACCTTTCTCGGATTCTACTGCTTGAATGGGCTGCTGACTTGTCTGAAACCTAAGACATTTGGCATTTCATCTACTTTTTGTCTTTTAAAATTTTATTAACCTGCTTTGTCTACTGTTCTCTCTTTTTCTGGTCTGGTTATCTTAATCTGTAATAAACCACCCCCAAAGCACCATTTTATTATGTTCACAGGATCTGTGGGTCAGAAACTTAAAAGAGTCTGCAGGGATGTCATTTTTTTTTGCCCCACATGTTTGGGGCCTCAGCTGTGATGACTCATGGCAGAGGGAAACTCAAACAACGTGGGCTATAGGATCTACTTTCAGGGTGGCTTCCTCATCAGATATGTGGCACCTTGGCAGGGATGGCTAGAAGGCTGTCAACCCAAGGGCCTGCCTACATGTGGCTTTCCCAGCATGGTTGTCTTGAGGCAGTTGGGCTTTTTTCGTGACAGCTCAAGAGTTAAGAAGATCAGGTGGAAGTTACATGTCCTTTTATGATCTTTCCTCAGAAGTCACACTGTGCCATTTCTGTCGTAATCTGTTGGTCAAAACAGTCACAAGCCCCAACCAGATTCTAGGAGAGGGGACAGAAACTCCATCTCTATGGTGGAATGGCAAGGTTAGACTGCAGAGAAGTATGTGAGATGGGGGTTGGGGGCGGGGAGTATTGTGGTGGTCAGTGTTGGAAAGTACAGTCTGCCATAGTTCTATTCGTTCTTAAGGGTAGCTGTCTTTTAATTTCTTCACTCTTTTTCAGAGGTTTTGGAAGAGATTAACTCATGAATTGTTTAACTAAAAGTCCCTTGCATGATGATTTTTGTTTTCGAGTAAATTTTTTATTGAAGTGTAATGTGAACACAGTTGAGTTCACATATCATAAGTGTGCTAGCTGTTCAATGAATTATCACAGAGTGAACACATTTTGTAAATGCCACCCCAAATCAAGAAATGGAACAGTCGTAACACTCCTGAAACTCCTCGTGCCTCTTCCCAGCTGTTACCTCCACCCTCCTTCCCAGAGGTAACCACTCTGTTGACCTCTGTTATCATAGATTAGTTTTGCTTTTTTTTGAATTTTATACAGTGGAATCTGGCTGCTTTTGCTCAACAACACATTTGAGATTCATCCATGTTATTTATCCATGTGTAGCACTACATCATTCAGTTTTATTGCTGAATAGTATTCCAACATAAAAGTGTTTGAACTTATCCGTTTTTGTTGCTAATGTCTTCTATAATGGTTAAAACTCTCCATGGATCTTCATTCTCATTTATGTTTACTTGTGTAGTGGTCCCTTTTCTAGCTTTCACTTAATAGCTTTTCTTTATCTTTGCTGCTACCCTTTAATTCCCCTCCTCTCCCCATGATTATATTTTTATTATATCATCTCTACTGTCTGGAGGACCTTTATCTACCATTCTTAACTTTATGAAATCAGAAGTAAGCCAAAAGGAAACATCTCTAAGCCAAAACATGTCCCACAGCCCATGTACTGAGTTTATTCATTTTTAGTTCAGATGCTAGTCTCATAAGGATGGCTGCTTATTTGCTTTCTTGTCCTACAAAGGTTAGGAAGATATGAATTAGGAGGGAAGTTGCCAGATGCTAGCATACTGATGTCAGGTACTGTAGTAGAGAGAATCAGGTGACTGTGTAAAGAGAATAAAGGAGATAAAAGCATAGCAATTTAAGGCTATTTAGGAATTCCTAATGGCCTTGTTTTATTAAAATAACAGTAATAACCATTTTTTCCCTTAATGATTGTTTGGTTAAATTATGTTTAACTTAACCAAAGAAGTGGTTCAATTGTGTTTTCTATACTCTGTTTTAAGAAGATGGGGAGATCTTGAAGAGATAGGGTATCCATTATGGCTTTAAAAAGCACAGTGGAAGCCTTCAGTTGTCTTTAGATCTAAGTGGAATGTCTCACTAATATAACAAAAGAATGAAGGTAACTTCTTTGGCAAACTTTTAGAGCAGTGTTTATCAGAATTTTTTTTTCCATCATGACAATGGGAAGAAATGTGTTTTATATTGTGCTCCACTGTGCAACATGTATTTTTTATAAATGGGAACTTTCTTTTCCATAAAATAATATTTCGGAAGAAGTGCTTCAGAATGCTAAGGTAAATCTCTGTTCAGTTGGACTTAATCTAGAATTGCATATCAGTGGAGTCTAAACTGATGAGCTACTGAACAGAGAGAGTTGAGGAAGGCATTATGGAAGGGGCTGTTCAGAAGAATATACTAGGTCTAAAAGCCCTCAGACACTTGAGAGAAGCAGCTTCCTACTATTTTCCTTTTAAAGTAGGTACTAAAATTTCAAGAGCAGTTTTTTTTCCTAACAGCTTTTGTCTACCTCTGATTGTCACCTCCCCACCCCCACGTGAATTAATACATAATTTTCGTTGAGTTAAGTATACCATGTGTTTTACCCAAGCCTTGCAACATTATCTGCCCTCATTGTCTTTTAAAGTAAGTCTTTTAACACTTCTAAGCCTTAGCTTTTTCATCTGTAAAATGGGGGCGATAGTACTTAACACATAGGTTTGTATAAATTGAGGTAATGCATGTAAAGTGCACAGTGTTTAGAGGTTAGTGTCGTGAATAATTAGTAATCTTAATAATCTGCTTGGTGACCAAGAATAGGATGTGTTAGGACGATGTCTGGTATATATTAATGCAGAAGTTTGTTATGTCTCAGATAAGTTTTTTAGGCAGATAAAGGAAGAGATTTCAGGAAGAGCATTGTGTCGAGTGAATTGTGAGAAGGGTGTTATTTGATTTGGAGGAATAGACTGAAAGGAGTGGTAGTATTTCTGATGATTGTGGGTTCTAGGTGTACTTTGAGGTACTTCTTTTTCAGATCTTCCACTGTCTCAGCCCCCAGATCTTGCCACTCACTAGCTGTGAGACCCCAGATAGATTACTTAACTACTAACGAAAGTACTAAAGTTTGTGATTCTGTTAATAACATCACTTCTTGTTTGCATTTCATATGCTGTTTTAAGTGATTGGAAAAGTGAGTAGCATTAGCAAAGCTAGCCTGGAATCAAGCATAATACTGGATACTCCTGTGAGAGTGTGAGGTAACAACATGCTGTAGCCAAAAAGTCGTAGAGCTACTGCCTTACTTGGGTTAATTTTTAACCCATAATAGTAAACCTAGTTAAGATGTCTCTTTGTCCTACTACATGCTTTGTTGACAGCAACATTCTGCAGCTTGCTAGGCTTTTCCAGAAACTAGACAGTGCTTTAGTTAGTTCCACATTGTGGATGCTTCTGAGACATTGAACCTGAGTTCTTTCCTTGTTATGAGTCATCTACTCAGTATAAAAATTCTGTGTACGGTGGTTATGTGGTAGGTATGTAGAAAAGTGATTACTTACTTGAACCTTCTCTTTTCTGTTGCTAGTCATGAATTTATGTTGCCTCTTCTCTTTATTTTTTTTAATTTATTTTATTGAAGTATAGTTCATTTACCATGTTGAGTTAATTTCTGTTGTACAGCAAAGTGATTCAGTTTTATATATATATATATTTATATACTTTTTCATATTCTTTTCCTTTATGGTTTATTACAGGATATTGAATATAGTTTCCTGTGCTATATGTACGGTAGGATCTTGTTGCTTATCCATTCTATATGTAATAGTTTATATCTGCTAATCCCAAACTCCCAATCCATCCCTCCTTCACCCCCACCGCTTCTCTTTAAATAAACAACAGAGGAAAGGGTAATTTTGGAAAATGTTAGTACTGCAGCTAAAAATGATATGCTTTTGTTCCAGTGCAAGAGGAAGTGATTTTTCTCTGATTCTGAGACCAAGCCCAATTTCATTGCCTCTGTTCATTACCCTCTGGTATTCTACACTGTTGTTGGGGATAAGAAATGTCTGCTGTCGTGAAAACACTTTGTTTTTCCCCCTAGCAGAGAGGCACAGCTGATCTGTTTTATAATGTTTTTTGTGCCTTCCCCACTCCCCCCAAGGGCTGGGGAATTTCTCATAAACATATTTAATGTTCACTGTGGACCAGGCAGGCTAGAAATAGCAAGTACCCTGTCCTTTGTGGGGAGTACTACTTCTGACCCTATTGCCTGTACCGTGATGAGAGCTATAATTATAGGTACTATAATTTGATTATGGGTTTCTGTAGTAATGTTTGAAGGAAGAAAATAAGAGATAAAGCACTAGTTTCAATTTACTTATCAACCCTGAACTTTCTTTTTGAATTAAAAAATTTTCTCTAGTCTTTTGGCTGTCTTTATATTTTTTAAAAAAGGATGAAAAATATAAAGGAAAACGCATCTTTTTCTTGTGTTATATGTTTTCTTAGATTGCCCCTCCCTGACTACTATATACTTTAGTAGTACACCATTCTTTATCTGTCTTGGCATGTTTCTTTCTATTTTTAAATTTTGCCTTCCCTTCTTGATTGCCATTTGTGTGAGGACAGTGTGTGTCTTGTTTACTTTTGAATCCGGTGTACCTACCTAGCACAGTGCCTGCCACATAATAGGCACCCAGTAAGGAATTATTGTATTACTTCTAACTTGTATTTGAATAACATTTTAAATCTTTAAAGCAGTTTGACTCCCCAGTTGCCCAGATGTTGAGTTTCCATAGTACTGTATATTTCTTGATCATATATTTATGACAGCATATTAGAATTGTCTAAGTGCCCTTACCCCCCAACACATACATACTTTGAGAGCGTGGGTCTTTTATTCCTTCTGTATTTTCTCAGTGTGTCATAATATCTGTGTTGTATCTGTGTAGTAAATGTTCAAATGTAGGTTAAATCCTTTTCATTAAAAAACGATGACAAGATTGTTATATTTTGATGTATTTTTGAAGTGAACTGTTTATATTAGGTGACCTTTTCTATACAGAAGGAAAAGAAAACATTGGTAATGTGGGTTGGTTTTATTCATCTTACACTTGCTTATGTGAGACAGACAGAATAGATAGTATTCTAATTTTATACAGGTGGAAACTGAGGACCAGGGTTTTAAGTGGCTTCACTAAGATCCTACAATTATCAAATAGTGAAGCTGGGACTTAAACACAGGTTTAAGTACCTGTTTTATTTTTAATCTGAGTTTTAAAAGTTTTTAGTTTAGTTAATATCTAGGTAAATCAAAATTTTATGTTCTTGAAAGGTTCAAAATTCAAATTTGCCTTTAAAGTTATGTTTAAATGTTAAGAGATCTTAAAGTGTGAAGTAGTATCTGTATTAGAGTGCCTTTGGGTAACTTAAAGTACAAATGGACCTATTCTTCAGTGAATGTAGTAGCTTTTCATTTATGGGTTTATAGCGTCAATCAGTGTTACTTAATGTTCAGACACCTCCGAGTAAATTCCTTATGCATATCTTTGCCACAACTAGAAAACAGATTACAGTTTAAAATTACATGTATAAATAACCAAACTAAGGGCAATAAAAAAATTAACACTAATACAATGGATGCCATTATTTTGTCAAAATGGATCACTTGACTGATGTTAGGGTTATGACAAGTTCATTTGGCATGCCTGTATTGCTATGTGTTGCATGACTTCATTCTCTTACAGTTTTTCTCTAGTAGAACTTGAGTGAAGCCCTGTTATATTTTGTACATTGTTTCATTTGGTTTTCACTTTTGGAGAATGAATAATTTGCTACTAAAAGTAGCTTTGCTTGGCATCAGTATAGTTGTGAAGGTAAATGTGGGAGTTAGCATTGATGTCAGTATTTGGATGTGGGTCATCAATGTAGTTGAGAATGTTGAGAATGTTTTATCAGTCATTTCTGAATTATCATAGAAATTAAAAAAAAATGCAGTTGAAAAATTTCCAGTATGGACTTCTAGGATCACAGAGAATACATATGGACCCCAGTTTGAAAGACACTGATTTATATAATAGTATATAAGTCAAATCTCATTTTGTGTTAGTATAGTTTTTATGTACTTGAAGAATTATCAGTTTGAACTAATAAACTAGATTGATTTTAAAGAAATCACAGTTGAAAGGTACCTCAAAATTCTGAGTTAGCCATTTAAATTTTATTTACATACTAGGATAAAGGCAGTGTATTTAGGTGGAGGCAAAAGGGGAGGTGACAGTTTACAAAAATGTGTGATTCATGATCTTTGCCATAATATATGTAGCTCTTATAAAAGTTAGAGGTATGTCTTGAACAGTACAAATAAATGCTCTGACATCATAAAAAGGAGAAATTACTTTGGGCAGGGAGAATTGAAGTTTTCTTAGGCACAGGGTAATTTTTCCTTAGTAGACTTTTTTAGAAGTGTTAGATTTACAGACAAATTGAGAAGATAGTACAGAGAGTTCCTGCACTCAGTTTCCCTTATTAATGTCTTACATTAGTATAATGCAGGGGTCCCTAACCCCCCACCCCAACCTGTACCGGTCCGCGGCATGTTAGGAACAGGGCAGCACAGCAGGAGGTGAGTGGTGGGCGAGCAAGCTAAGCTTCATCTGCCGCTCCCCATCGCTCACATTACCTCCTGAACCATCCCCCCATCCACCCCACCCATGGAAAAATTGTCTTCCACGAAACCGGTCCCTGGTGCCAAAAAGGTTGGGGACTGCTGGATTTTTTTTTTACTATTAATGAACCAATACTGATAACATTATTATTAGCTGAAGTCCATAGTTTACTTTGGTTTCCTTAGTTTTAACCTCATGTTCATTTCCAGTTCCAGAATCCCATCCAGGATAGCATATTGTATTTAGTTGTCATGTCTGTAGGCTTCTCTTGGCTGTGACATTTCTCAGCTTTTTTTTTTTTTTTTTTTTTTTTTTGGCCATGCAGTGCGGCTTGCAGGGATCTTAGTTTCCTGACCAGGGTTTGAACCTGGGCCCCTGGCAGTGAGAGCGCCAAGTCCTAACCACTGGACTGCCAGGGAAATCCCAGACTTTCCTTGTTTTTGATGACCTTAGTTTTGAGGAGTAGTGGTCAGGTATGTTGTAGGATGCATCTCTATTGGTATATGTCTGATGCTTTTCCCATGATTAGACTGGGTTTATCAGAATTTTGGAGGAAGATCACAGAAGTAAAATATCATTTTCATCACATCGTATCAGACGTTTTGCTCCTCCTTCCTTTTTTTTTTTCCGGTACACGGGCCTCACTGTTGTGGCCTCTCCTGTTGCGGAGCACAGGCTCCGGACGCGCAGGCCCAGCGGCCATGGCTCACGGGCCCAGCCACTGCACGGCATGTGGGATCTTCCCAGAACGGGGCACGAACCCGTGTCCCCTCCATCGGCAGGCGGACTCCCAACCACTGCGCCACCAGGGAAGCCCTACTCCCCCCTCCTTTTGAGGGTAGAGTATCTACATAAATTATTTAGGAATCTTGTGCAGGGAGATTTGTCTCTTCTCCATTTATCAATGTGCTGCTTTAGCTCCATTCCACAGATTTTGGTATGTTGTTTTCATTTACATTCTTTTAAAAATATTTTCAAATTTGCCTTTTGATTTCTGCTTTGACCCAAGGATTTTTGAAGAAGTGTCCCTAGGGGATTAGTAGCTAAATATTTGGGGATTTCCCAAATACTATTGATTTAATTCTATTTTGGCCAGAGAATATGCTTTGTATGATTTGAATACTTTCAAAAATTTTAAAAGTTGCTTTACAGTCTAGAATATGATCTACATTGCTGAGTGGTCTCTGTGCACTTGAAAAGAATATATTCTGTGGCAAAAATATATTCTGTGGCAAAAATGTCAATCAACGCCATTGATTGCATTTCTCAAGTCTTCTCTACCCTACTACAGGAATACCGTGTTTTATTGCCAGCTCTGCAGATATTGTGTGTTTTGCAAATTGATGTTTGTGACAACCTTGTGTCAAGCAAGTCTATCAGCCCCATTTTTTCCAACAGCATTTGCTCACTTTGTGTCTCTGTGTCACATTTTGGTAATTCTTGCAGTATTTCAAACCTTTTCATTATATTTGTTATGGTGATCTGTGGTCAGTGATCTTTCATGTTACAATTGTAATTGTCTTTTTGTTTTTTTCAATTAAGGTATGTACATTTTTAAAGCCATAATTCTGTTGCACACCTAAGAGTCTACAGTATAATGTAAACATAACTTTTATATGCACTGGGAAACCAAAAAATTTGTATGGCTTGATTTATTGTGATAGTTGCTTTATTGTGGTGGTCTGGAAATGAACCCACAGTATCTCTGAGGTATGCTTATAATTGTAAGTCTACTTCTATCAGTCATTGAAAAAGGATTGTTGAGATCATTGACTGTAATTGTAGTTTTGTCTTTTTTTCCTTTCAGTTCTGTCATTTTTGGTTAATATATTTTGAAGCTCCTTTGTTAGGTAGATAAATGTTTAAGATGTTACAGCCTCCTGATGCATTGATCTTTTTATCTTTATGGAATGATCCTCTTCCTGGTCTCCATAGATTTTTCAGTGAAATCTACTTTAATTTTAATATTGTTTCTTTAGTTTTCTTTGATTAGTGTCAGCATGGTATATCGTTTTTCATCTTTTTACTTTTAACCTATTTGTGTCTTTAAAGAAAATTTCTTACTGGTAGCATATAGTTGGGTCTTGCTTTTATATCCAATTAATGATCTTTCCCTTTATTTTTAAAATGTTTTTTTCTAAAAGTTTTTATTTTGAAATAATTATAGCTTCATAGGAAGTTAGAAATATGGTGGGAGGTCCCGTGTACCTATCACCCAACCTCCCCCAGTGTTAACATCTTGCTTAAACTACAGTACAACATTAAGATGAGGAAATTGACAATGGTACAATCCATAGAGCTTATTCAGATTTTACCAGATATATAGGTATTCATTTGTTTGTGTGTGTGTGTATAGCTCTGCAGTCTAATCATGTGTATAGTTTCATGTTAACCACAACCAAGATGCTTACCTCTATCACAAGACTCCATTGTGCTACCTCTTTGTAGCTACCCCCCCTCCCCCCCAATCCCTAAGTTCTGGGAATCATTAATCTGTTCTCCATGTCTATCATTGTTATTTCATGAATATTTCATAAGTGGAATCATGTAGCATGCATCCTTTTGAGATTGGTATAATTTATTTGCTGTTCATCCAAATAATTGTGTATATGAGTAATCTTCCTTTTTTGTTTCTGAGTAGTGTTCCATAGTATGGATGTACCATAATTTGTTTAACCATTTCCCCATTGAAGGACATTGCTTAGTTGCCAGTTTTTGGCTATTACAAATGAACTGCTCTGAACATTTGCATGTACATTTCTGTGTGAAAATAAATTCTCATTTCTCTGGGATAAATATCCTAGAGTGTAATCGCTAGGTTGGGTGGTAAATCCATTCTTAGATTTTAAAGGAACTGCCAAACTGTTTTTTAGAGTGTCTATGCCATTTTATATTCCCACTAGTAATGTATGAGCAATCCAGTTTCTCCAGCATGTGGTATTATCACTGTTGTTTTAAAAGTTATTTTGGTAGATGTGTAGTGATAACTCATTGTGATTTTAGTTTGCATTCTCTCATAGTACATGAAGTTGACTATCTTTTCATGTACTTATTTGCCATCTGTATATCCTCTTTGGTAAAAATGTCTGTTCATGTCTTTTGCTCATTTTCTTGTTTGATTATTTTTTAAATGTTGAGTTTTGAAAGTTCTTTATATAGTTTCTGTATGGATCTGCTGCTGCAGGTGAATCAGATCATCTGTTGGTGTCCTGGTTGTGGAGCAAAAGTTGGTTTGGCCTTGGGTTTTGTTGCCTCTGGGGATGGATGAGGCCAGCCCACCAGTATCTGGTGGTGGGTGGGGAGGAGGGGCCTGGCGTGGTCTGGGGCTTTCTAGCTGCTGCTAAGGGCCGATTGGCCTGCCTGCTTGTGCACCAGTTGTGGTTTTCTTCCTTTCCTTCCTCCTTCCCTTCCATGCCTGTTGGTTCTGGGTTGCAGGTCTCTGTAGCCGGGTACATGGGAGAAAAAAGAAAACCCAGGGAACTGTGTTCTCTTCCCTCAAGTCCTGAGGTCCCTAGACAGTTTGCCACCTTCTTTGAAGCCTTTGGAGTTCTTTTATTATTGCTTATTGGATACTTTCCCAGGTATTTGGGTTTATAAGGGAGTAGCAGGGAAAAGTTAGTGTGTGTGCAATTTTGTCTTGTAACCAGCAGCTATAGTTCAGATGTTTCGACTGTTTGCATTCAATGGGATTACTGATATGGCTAGTTTTGAGTCTATCATCTTGCTGTTTGTTCCATATGTTTTTTGTTCTCTTTTTCTTCCTGTGTTTCTGCCTTTTACTGGATTAATGGATGGGAGGAATAATAGTTTTTATGATTCTTTTTTTTTCTTGGTCTAGCTTATTTTAGCTAATTTGGTCTGTTTTTTAAGTAGTTACTTTAGGATTTAAAGTATACATGATTACTTCAAGTAAACAGTCTACCTTCCAGTAATATTATACTTCATTGATACTGTAAGAAACTTAGTAAAGTACACTTCTACTTCATTTCTCATGAACTTTGTGTTATTGTTGTTCATTTTACTTCTGTATTTGTTAACAGCCCCACAGTACATTGACATTCTTTTTGCTCATAAGCAGTCAGTTATCATTTAAGGGGGTTTAAATAAACATGAAAAAGTTATATTTACTCACATATTTACTATTTCCATTGCTCTTCCTTCCTTTATGTAGATCGAGATTTCCACCTTGTGGTAATTTCTTTCTGTCTGAAGTACTTTCTTTAAACGTGTCTTGGTAGTAAAGATTTGCTGGTAATTAATTCTTTCAGCCTATGTCTGTCTGTATAAGTTTCTATTTTTCTTTTATTTTTGCAAGGTATTTCGGCTTGGCATGGAATTCTGAATTGACCCTTTTTTCTTTCAGTGTTTTGTAAAGATGTTGCCCCACTGTTTTTGTGATGAAGTTTGCTGTCATTCTTATCTTCGTTCCTCCCTGTCCCCCTTTCTTGGCTGCTTTTAAGAATTTCTGTTTATTGCTGGTGTTAAGCAATCTGGTTAGGTCTTGTTTTTAAAACCGTTTCTTGTGCTTGAGATTTGTTGAGTTTTTTTGCAGGCCCTCTGAAGTTGTTCTATCGTTAGTTGATGCTCTGTTCATTTTTTTGTTTCAGTCATTTTCCTTGCGGTGTCTCATTTTGGATAATTTGTATTGCTATTTCTTGCTTGAAGTTCACTTTTTTTTCCTCCTGCAATAATTAATCTGCTCTTAATTCCATCCAGTGTATTTTTTTGCCTTAGACACTGTAATTTTCATTTGAGTCCTTTTTATATCTTCTGTGTTTCTCCTTAACATGCTTATGCTTTTCTCTACTTTCTTGAACGTGTGGAATGTAGTTTTGAACAATGCTGTAACATCATTAATCATTGATTTTTTTCTTTTCCGTTATGGTTTATTACAGGATATTGAATATAGTTCGCTGTAGTATGCAATAGTATGGTTGTTGCTGTTTATCCGTGCTATATATAATAGTTTGCATTTGCTAATCCCAAACTCCTAATCCAACTCTTCCTGGCTCCCCCTCCTCTTTGGCAACCACAAGTCTGTTCTCTATGTCTGTGAGTCTGTTTCTGTTCCATAGATAAGTTCATTTGTGTCATGTATTAGATTCCACATATAAGTGATATCATATGGTTTTTGTCTTTCTCTGTCTGACTGACTTCATTTAGTATGATAATCTCTAGGTCTATGCATGTAGCTGCAAATGGCATTATTTCATTCTTTTTTATGGTATTGTATATATAGGTACCACGTCTTTTTATCCGTTCATCTGTCAATGGACATTTAGGTTGTTTCCATGTCTTGGCCATTGTAAATAGTGCTGCTGTGAACATAGGGGTGGGTGTTTTTTTTAAAATTATAGTTTTGTCCCAATACATGCCAGGAGTGGGATTGCTGGATCACATGGCAACTCTATTTTTAGTGTTTTGAGGAACCTCCATATTGTTCTCCATAGTGGCTGCACCAGCTTACATTCCCACCAACAGTGTAGGAGGGTTCCCTTTTCTCCACACCCTCTCCAGCATTTATTATTTGTAGACTATTTTTTTTTTTTTGACAACAGGGTTGAAGATTTTTAATGGAAAGTTTTTTGACACTATATTCTCGCAATTTATGACTTAGAAACTAAGAGCAAAATAACCCAATACGTATACAGATCAACAAATAACCAACACTGATATTAATGCCTTATTTCATATGAACATGTCTCATCTCCCTTATTAGATGGTTAGTTTTTTTTTTTCCGCACACACACTGTATTTTATTTTTATAAGAGATAAGTAAACTGACACCAAGCATTGTAAATGGATGACCACAACAAAAGCAACAATGATTGCAATTACCAAACACGAAACACACTCATACTGTGTCATAAGACTGACATTCAGTCCAGTAATCCTCCACTGTAACAGCTCCTTTACTTTGCAGTGATAGTTGATTTGTATATATTTTGCCTCTGAGTCCTTGTGGGATGTTTTTTTAATTCAAACAGAAAGTCACAAAAATTATAATCATCCTCATCAGTTCACTCGGTCCCATGTAATTAATTTTTTTTTCATCTTGATCTTTTGTTAGCACTTTTATGAATTCATCAGTTTTCCATTAGAGTTCTGGAAATGCTTATTCATTCAGTTCAGCAGTATAGTCAGTTACCAGAAACCTGTACTTGTCAGAGCCTTTTCCATGAATTCCTTGGAGATGAAACCGTTTTATAGGAACATTTTTGCAAAAGCATCAGATTACACCCAGAACTGTCTGTAAATGACAAAAGACTTAAAAATGACCACGGTTAAAGATTTGATGGAAGTTCATAATAATGCAGTTGACAAGGAAATTTAGTTATTTCTGAGATATACATTTTAAAGTAATAACTAGAATTATGACTTACAACATTATACCAGAACATATAAGATTTTTAGGAATTTCATGTAATGTCTGAAACATTTATGTTAACATATTTCCATACAAATAACCCAAAGAAAGTTTAGTATTAGTTGTTTTTTGTTTGTTTTTTTATAGTGGAGGTTCTTATTAGTCATTAGTTTTATACACATCAGTGTATGCATGTCAATCCCAGTCGCCCAATTCAGCACACCACCATCCCCACCCCACCGTGTTTTCCCCCCCTTGGTGTCCATACGTTTGTTCTCTACATCTGTGTCTCAACTTCTGCCCTGCAAACCGGTTCATCTGTACCATTTTTCTAGGTTCCACATACCTGCATATGATATTTGTTTTTCTCTTTCTGATGTACTTCACTCTGTATGACAGTCTCTAGATCCATCCATGTCTCAACAAAAATGACTCAATTTCGTTCCTTTTTATGGCTGAGTAATATTCTATTGTACATACGTACGACAACTTCTTTATCCATTCGTCTGTTGATGGGCATTTAGGTTGCTTCCATGACCTGGCTATTGTAAATAGTGCTGCAGTGAACACTGGAGTGCATGTGTCTATTTGAATCATGGTTTTCTTTTGGTATATGCCCAGTAGTGGGATTGCTGGATCATACGGTAATTCTATTTTTAGTTTTTTAAGGAACCTCCATACTGTTCTCCATAGTGGCTGTATCAATTTACATTCCCACCAACAGTGCAAGAGGGTTCCCTTTTCTCCACACCCTCTCCAGCATTTGTTGTTTGTAGATTTTCTGATGATGTCCATTCTAACTGGTGTGAGGTGATACCTCATTGTAGTTTTGATTTGCATTTCTCTAATAATTAGTGATGTTGAGCAGCATTTCATGTGCTTCTTGGCCATCTGTATGTCTTCTTTGGAGAAATGTCTATTTAGGTCTTCTGCCCATTTTTGGACTGGGTTGTTTGTTTCTTTAATATTGAGCTGCATGAGCTGTTTATATATTTTGGAGATTAATCCTTTGTCCGTTGATTCGTTTGCAAATATTTTCTCCCATTCTAAGGGTTGTCTTTTCATCTTGTTTATGGTTTCCTTTGCTGTGCAAAAGCTTTGACGTTTCATTAGGTCCCATTTGTTTATTTTTATTTCCATTCCTCTAGGAGGTGGATCAAAAAAGATCTTGCTGTGATTTATGTCAAAGAGTGTTCTTCCGATGCTTTCCTCTAAGAGTTTTATAGTGTCCGGTCTTACATTTAGGTCTCGAATCCATTTTGAGTTTATTTTTGTGTATGGTGTTAGGGAGTGTTCTAACTTCATTCTTTTACATGTAGCTGTCCAGTTTTCCCAGCACCACTTATTGAAGAGACTGTCTTTTCTCTATTGTATATCTTTGCCTCCTTTGTCACAGATTAGTTGACCATAGGTGTGTGGGTTTATCTCTTGACTTTCTGTCTTGTTCCATTGATCTATGTTTCTGTTTTTGTGCCAGTACCATACTGTGTTGATTACTGTAGCTTTGTAGTATAGTCTGAAGTCAGGGAGTCTGATTCCTCCAGCTCCGTTTTTTTTCCCTTAAGACTGCTTTGGCTGTTCCGGGTCTTTTGTGTCTCCATACAACTTGTGAATTTTTTTGTTCTAGTTCTGTGAAAAATGCCATTCGTAGTTTGATAGGGATTGCATTGAATCTGTACATTGCTTTGGGTAGTATAGTCATTTTAACAATATTGATTCTTCCAATCCAAGAATATGGTATATCTCTCCATCTGTTGGTATCATCTTTAATTTCTTTCATCAGTGTGTTATAGTTTTCTGCATACAGGTCTTTTGTCTCCCTAGGTATATTATTCTTTTTGTTGCAGTGGTAAATGGGAGTGTTTCCATAATTTCTATTTCAGATTTTTCATCATTAGTGTATAGGAACGCAAGAGATTTCTTTGCATTAATTTTGTATCCTGCAACTTTACCAAATTCATTGATTAGCTCTAGTAGTTTTCTGGTGGCATTTTTAGGATTCTCTATGTCTAGTATCATGTCATCTGCAAACAGTGACAGTTTTACTTCTTTTCCAGTTTGTATTCCTTTTATTTCTTTTTCTTCTCTGTTTGCCGTGGCTTGGACTTTCAAGACGATGTTGAATGATAGCGGCAAGAGTGGGCATCCCTGTCTTGTTCCTGATCTTAAGAGGGAATGCTTTCAGTTTTTCACCATTGAGAATGACGTTTGCTGTGGGTTTGTCATACATGGCCTTTATTATGTTGAGGTAAGTTCCTTCTATGCCTACTTTCTGGAGAGTTTTTATCATAAATGGGTGTTGAATTTTGTCAAAAGCTTTTTCTGCATGTATTGAGATGATCATATGGTTTTTATTCTTCAGTTTGTTAATATGGTGTATCACATTGATTTGCGTATATTGAAGAATCCTTGCATCCCTGGGATAAAGCCCACTTGATCGTGTTGTATGATCCTTTTAATGTGTTGTTGGATTCTGTTTGGTAGTATTTTTGCATCTGTATTCATGAGTGATATTGGCCTGTAATTTTCTTTTTATGTAGTATCTTTGTCTGGTTTTGGTATCAAGGTGATGGTGGCCTCATAGAATGAGTTTGGGAGTGTTCCTTCCTCTGCAAAATTTTGGAAGAGTTTGGGAAGAATGGGTGTTAGCTCTTCTCTAAATGTTTGATAGAATTCACCTGTGAAGCCATCTGGTCCTGGACTTTTGTTTGTTGGAAGATTTTTAATCACAGTTTCAATTTCATTACTTGTGATTGGTCTGTTCATATTTTCTAAGAATTTGTCCATTTCTTCCAGGTTGTCCATTTTATTGACATAGAGTTGCTTGTAGTAGTCTCTTAGGATGCTCTGTATTTCTGCAGTGTCTGTTGTAACTTCTCCTTTTTCATTTCTAATTTTATTGATTTGAGTCCTCTCCCTCTTTTTCTTGATGAATCTGGCTAATGGTTTATCAATTTTGTTTATCTTCTCAAAGAACCAGCTTTTAGTTTTATTGATCTTTGCTATTGTTTTCTTTGTTTCTATTTCATTTATTTCTGCTCTGATCTTTATGATTTCTTTCCTTCTGCTAAGGAAGGGTTTGGGTTTTGTTTGTTCTTCTTTCTCTAGTTCCTTTAAGTGTAAGTTTAGATTGTTTATTTGTGATTTTTCTTGTTTCTTGAGGTACGCTTGTATAGCTATAAACTTTCCTCTTAGAACTGCTTTTACTGCATCCCATAGGTTTTGGATCATCGTGTTTTCATTGTCATTTGTCTCTAGGTATTTTTTGATTTCCTCTCTGATTTCTTCAGTGATCTCTTGGTTATTTAGTAACGTATTGTTTAGCCTCCATGTGTTTGTGTTTTTTACGTTTTTTCCCTGTAATTCAGTTCTAATCTCATAGCGTTGTGGTCAGAAAAGATGCTTGATATTTCAATTTTCTTAAATTTACTGAGGCTTGATTTGTGACCCAAGATGTGATCTATCCTGGAGAATGTTCCGTGTGCACTTGAGAAGAAAGTGTGATCTGCTGTTTTTGGATGGAACGTCCTATAAATATCAATTAAATCTATCTGGTGTATTGTGTCATTTAAAGCTTCTGTTTTCTTATTTATTTTCATTTTGGGTGATCTGTCTATTGGTGTAAGTAAGGTGTTAAAGTCCCCCACTATTATTGTGTTACTGTTGATTTCCTCTTTTATAGCTGTTAGCAATTGCCTTATGTATTGAGGTGCTCCAGTGTTGGGTGCATATATATTTATAATTGTTATATCCTCTTCTTGGATCGATGCCTTGATCATTATGTAGTGTCCTTCCTTGTCTCTCATAACATTCTTTATTTTAAAGTCTAATTTGTTTGATATGAGTATTGCTACTCCAGCTTTCTTTTGATTTCCGTTTGCATGGAATATCTTTTTCCATCCCCTCACTTTCAGTCTGTATGTGTCCCTAGGTCTGAAGTGGGTCTCTTGTAGACAGCATATATATATGGGTCTTGTTTTTGTATCCATTCAGCAAGCCTGTGTCTTTTGGTTGGAGCATTTAATGCATTCACATTTAAGGTAATTATCGATATGTATGTTCCTATGACTATTTTCTTAGTTGTTTTGGGTTTGTTTTTGGAGGTCCTTTTCTTCTCTTGTGTTTCCCATCCCACTTAGAGAAGTTCCTTTAGCATTTGTTGTAGAGCTGGTTTGTTGGTGCTAAATTGTCTTAGCTTTTGCTTGTCTGTAAAGCTTTTGATTTCTCCATCGAACCTGAATGAGATCCTTGCTGGGTAGAGTAATCTTGGTTGTAGGTTCTTCCCTTTCATCACTTTAAGTATATCATGCCACTCCCTTCTGGCTTGTAGAGTTTCTGCTGAGAAATCAGCTGTTAACCTTATGAGAGTTCCCTTGTATGTTATTTGTCGTTTTTCCCTTGCTGCCTTCAATAATTTTTCTTTTTGTTTAATTTTTGCCAATTTGATTACTTTGTGTCTCGGCTTGTTTCTCCTTGGGTTTATCCTGTATGGGACTCTCTGCGCTTCCTGGACTTGGGTGGCTATTTCCTTTCCCATGTTAGGGAAGTTTTCGACTATAATCTCTTCAAATATTTTCTCTGGTCCTTTCTCTCTCTTGTCTCTTTCTGGGACCCCTATTATGTGAATGTTGTTGCGTTTAATGTTGTCCCAGAGGACTCTTAGGCTGTCTTCATTTCTTTTCATTGTTTTTTCTTTAGTCTGTTCCGCAGCAGTGAATTCCATCATTCTGTCTTCCAGGTCACTTATCCGTTTTTCTGCCCCAGTTATTCTGCTATTGATTCCTTCTAGTGTAGTTTTCATTTCAGTTATTGTATTGTTCATCTTTTTGTTCTTTAATTCTTCTAGGTCTTTGTTAAACATTTCTTGCATCTTCTCGATCTTTGCCTCCATTGTTTTTCCGAGGTCCTGGATCATCTTCACTATCATTATTCTGAATTCTTTTTCTGGAAGGTTGCCTATTTCCACTTCATTTAGTTGTTTTTCTGGGGTTTTATTTTGTTCCTTCATCTGGTATATAGCCCTCTGCCTTTTCATCTTGTTTATCTTTCTGTGAATGTGTGTTTTGTTCCGAAGGCTGCAGGATTGTAGTTCTTCTTGCTTCTGCTGTCTGTCCTCTGGTGGATGAGCCTATCTAAGAGGCTTGGTGGGAGGGACTGGTGGTGGGTAGAGCTGACTGTTGCTCTGGTGGGCAGAGCTCAGTAAAACTTTAACCCACTTGACTGTTGATGGGCGGGCCTAGGTTCCCTCCCTGTTGGTTGTTTGGCCTTAGGCAACCCAACACTGGAGCCTATCTGGACTGTTTGTTGGGGCTAATGACAGACTCTGGGAGGGCTCACGCCAAGGAGTACTTCCCAGAACTTCTGCTGCCAGTGTCCTTGTCCTCACGGTGAGCCATAGCCACACCCTGCCTCTGCAGGAACCCCCCAACGCTATCAGGTAGGTCTGGTTCAGTCTTCCCCAGGGTCACTGCTCCTTCCCCTGGGTCCTGATGCGCACACTACTTTGTGTGCGCCCTCCAAGAGTGGAGTCTCTGTTTTCCCCAGTCTTGTCGAAGTCCTGCGATCAATTCCCACTAGGCTTCAAAGTCTGATTCTCTAGGAATTCCTCCTCCCGTTGCCGGACCCCCAGTTTGGGAAGCCTGACATGGGGCTCAGAACTTTCACTCCAGTGGGCGGACTTCGGTGGTATAAGTGTTCGCCAGTCTGTGAGTCACCCACCCACCCGTTATGGGATTTGATTTTACTGTGATTGCGCCCCTTCTATCGTTTCATTGTGGCTTCTCCTTTGTCTTTGGATATGGGGTATCTTTTTTGGTGAGCTCCAGTGTCTTCCTGTGGATGATTGTCCAGCAGCTAGTTGTGATTCTGGTGTTTTTGCAAGAGGGAGTGAGAGCACGTCCTTCTACTCCGCCATCTTGGTTCCACCTATTTGTAGACTTTTAAATGATGGCCATTCTGACAGGTGTGACTGATTAATCTGTATTAGATTGGTTTTCCTCTTTATGGGTTGTAATTTTTTTTTTTTTTGGCGGTACTCGGGCCTCTCACTGCTGTGGCCTCTCCCGTTGCGGAGCACAGGCTCCGGATGCGCAGGCTCAGTGGCCGTGGCTCACTGGCCCAGCCGCTCTGCGGCATGTGGGATCCTTCTGGACCGGGGCACGAACCCATGTCCCCTGCATCAGCAGGCGGACTCTCAACCACTGCGCCACCAGGGAAGCCCCGGGTTGTAATTTCTTGATTGCATGGTAGATAGTGTTAATTTTGTCTTGCTGGTGTCTGGATATCATTATTTTTGAACTTTGTTCTGGGATGGAATTCAGCTAATTGGAAATAGTTTGATCATTTTGAGGCTTGCTTGTACACTTTGTTAGCTGGGAACAGAGCAGCCTTTAGTCTTGGGCTAATTTTGCTCAACTATTGAGGTGATAATTCTTCTGAGGACTCTTCCCGATGCTCCTTGTTTTATGAGGTTTCTCCACTCTGACTTGTGGGAACAGTAACTATTTTTGGCACTGTTTGAGCCCAGTAGATTTTTCCACTTGTTTTTTTCAGGTTATTCTAGGGCAATTTCTTCATCTTCATGTACTCATTGTTACTCATCTGAGGACTCAAGGGGGAACCTATACAGACCTCTGGAGGGCTCTCTACAGCTCCCTTCTCTGTCATTTCTTGCCTTGTGTGTGCTCTAGCTGCCTTGGCTTACCCAAATTCCAAGCTCCTTCTTTTTGACTCTGGGAGACTGCACTTTGACTGCATTCCTTTGCCTCTGCCTTTACATGGAAACTCACCCCAAACAGTAAGCTGGGGGCAATCATAGGAATTACGTCATGTATTTTTGCTCTTTCAGGGATTACTGCCCTTTATTGCTTGTTGTCCAGTGTCTAAAAAGATTGTTTCACATATTTTTCTTGGTTTATTAAGATGGCAGGGTAAATATGATCCCCTTTATTCTGTTTTTGCCAGAGGAAGAAATCCTTAATAAATCTGTAGTTTTGATTTTGTGTTTGTTTTAAATCTGCTTATGTAGAATACTTGGTAAAGGACAGTTCTTAATTTATCTTTACCCCAGGAATGTCTTTTTGCTTAAATTGTGTAGTATGTGAGGTATAGAGTAATGTACCATGAAAGGGAGTAAGGAATGGTGCAGGAGTGAAAGAATTTAGATCAGGTGTCACATAGAGTCAGTGTCCTTTACATAGACACAAATATTTCTAGTTTTGAGGCCATACATTTAATTTATGCTTAATGCATGCTTTAGTCCAGGACTTTCCACCTCCTTTCCATGGAACACTGTTGTCCCACTAGAGTTTAATTACTTTTGCACAACAAAGCGAGTTCTATGGACCAAGCGTATTTAGGAAATTCTAGCATAAATAAAGTTTATCTCTGTTTTAGCACTTCTCAAAAACTAGTAATGTGCTAATAAATGCTAGGAATGTCCAATGAACTAATATAGACTTAGTCACTGTACTTTTGTGATCCTTTTCTGAAAATCGTTAAAGATGTGTCATTATTAAATGTTCATGGATATTTTAATAATATCTAAAAAGGATGTATTTAATAACCTGAGTGAATTCAAGAACTCATTTTTAATAAGTGTTGATTTCTCTTAATGGGTATTTAGGTTGTTTTCAATCTTATGTTAGTACGTACAATATTGTATATGTGTTATTTTATACAGTGTATATGTTTATTTGTGGGAATAATTCTTAGATTTGCTTAGTTAAAAGGGGATGAACATATACACATATACAGTATACACATACTGGCACACCTTGTTTTATTATACCTTGCTTAATTGCGCTTCACAGTTATTGTGTTTACCAGTTGAAGGTTTGTAGCAACCCTGCTTTGAACAAGTCTGTCAGTGCCATTTTTCCAACAGCATATGCTCACTTTGTGTCTCTGTCACATTTTGGTAATTATCTCAGTATTTCAAATCTTGTCATTATTTGTTGTGGTGTTCAGTGATCTTTGATGTTACTATTGTAATTATTTTGAGGTTCCACAAACCATGCCCATATAAGACAGTGAAATTAATAAATCTCTGTGTTGTAACTGCCCCATCTCTCACCCTCGGGCCTCCCCATAACCTGAGAAACAACAATATTAGACCAATTAATAATCCTACAGTGGCCTCTAATTGTTCAAGTGAAAGGAAGAGTAGCATGGCTCTCACTTTAAATCAAAAGCTAGAAATGATTAAGCTTAGTGAGGAAGGCACTTCAAAAGTGCAATAGGCCAAAAGCTAGGCCTGTTGCACCAAACAGCCAAATTGTGAAGATAAAGGAAAAGCTCTTGAAGGAAATTAAAAGTGCTACTCCAGTGAACACACTGGATATAATAAGATAGCTTAATAACCTTATTGCTGATATGGAGAAAGTTTTTGTGGTCTGGATCATACCAGCCACAGCATTCCCCTAAGCCAAAGCCTAATCCAGAGCAAGGCCCTCTCTCAATTCTGTGAAGACTGAGGGAGATGAGGAAGCTGCAGAAGAAAAGCTTGAAACTAGCAGAGGTTGGTTCGTGAGGTTTAAGGAAAGAAATCATCTCCAGAATATAGAAGTGCAAGGTGAAGCCACAAGTCCTGATGTAGAAGCTGCAAGTTATCCAGAAGATCCAGCTAAGATAATTTATGAAGGTGGCCACACTAAACACTAGGTTTTCAATGTAGATGGAACAGCCTTCTATTGGAAGATGTCATCTAGGACTTTCACAGCTAGGGAGAAGTAGTCAATGTCTGGCTTCAGAGCTTCAAAGATCAGGCTGACACTCTCGTTAGGGGCTGTTCTAGCTGGTGACTTTCAGTTGAAGCCAGTGCTCATTTACCATTCCAAAAATCCTAGGGGCCTTTAGAATTATGTTAAATCTACTCTGTCTCTGCTCTGTAAATGGAACAGCAAAGCCTAGGTGACAGCACACCTGTTTATAACATGATTTACTGAATATTTTAAGCCCACTGTTGAGAACTACTGCTCCTTCCTTTCAAAATATTACATGTCGTTGACAGTGTACCTGGCCACCCAAGAACTCTGATGGAGATGTACAATGAGATTAATGTTTTCATGCCTACCACTGCAACATCCTTTCTGCAGCCCATGTATCATGGATCTTATTTAAGAAATATATTTCATAAGGCTATAGTTGCCATAGATAATGATTCCTCTTATGGATCTGGGCAAAGTCAATGGAAACCTTCTGGAAAGGATTCCCCATTCTAGATGCCATGAAGAACTTTCATGATTCATGGGAAGAGGTCAAAATATTCAATATCAACGTGAACAGGAGTTTGGAAGAAGTTGATTCCAACCCTTACGGCTGACTTGGAGGGGTTCCAAGACGTCAGTGGAGGAAGGAACTGCAGATGTGGAAATAGCAAGAGAACTAGAATTAGAAGTGGAGCCTGAATATGTGACTGAGTTGCTACAGTCTCATCATAAAATTGTAGTAGATGAGCAAAGAAACTGGTTTCTTGAGATGGAATCTTCTCCTGGTAAAGACGCTGTGAAGACTGTTGAAATGACAACAAAGGATTTAGAATATTACAGAAACTTAGTTGATAAAGCAGTGGCAGGGTTTTAGAAGATTGAATCCAATTTTGAAAGAAGTCTTACTGTGGGTAGAATACTATCAAACAGTGTTGTACGCTCCAGAGAAATTGTTCATGAAAGGAAGAGTCAGTCAGTGTGGCAGACTTCATTGTCTTATTTTAAGAAATTGCCAGAACAACCACCACCTCAATCAGTTAGCAATCAGTAACATCAAGGTAAGACCCTCCACTGGCAAAAGCTGTTTTGACTTACTGAAGGCTCAGATGGTGGTTAACATTTTTTAGCAATAAAGTATTTTTAAATTAAGGTATGTACACTGTTTTTTATTTTAGACATAATGCTATTTCTCACTTAATAGACTAAACAAGATAAGAGAGGGAATATATACATCATCTCCATTTCTCCTGCCTCTCTCCTTTATCCTCAAGCAATCACTAATTGGCTTTTTGTCACGTTAGATTGGTTTGTATTTTCTCAAGTTTTATTTAAATGGAATCATATAGTAAGTGGTCTTTTATTCTGGTTTCTTTCAGCATAATTATTCAGAGATTCATCTGTGTTGTTGTGTGCATCAATAGTTATTCTCTTTTTTTGCTGAATAGTAATCTAGTGTATGGATATACTACAGTTTTTTTATCTGTTCATCTATCGATGAACTCCTGGTTTGTTTTCTGTTTTTGGCTATTACAAAGAAAGCTGCTATGAGCATTCTTGTATAAATCTTTGTATAGACTTCTCTTCTCTGGAGTGAAATGGCTGGATTGTATGGTAGGTGTATGTTTAACTGAATAAACTCCCAAACTGCTTTTCAGAGTGATTGTACCATTTTACATTTCTACCAGCAGTGTGTTAGAGTTCTCATTATTCCTTATCTTTGCCATTTTGTATGATCACTCTTTAATTTTAGGCATTCTGGTATGTGTGTAGTGGTATCTCCTCATTTTGGTTTTAATTTGCATTTCCCTAATGGCTAATGATATTGAGCATCTTTTCATGCTTACCTGCCATTTGTGTATTTTCTTTGAAGTGCCTGTTCAGATATTTTGCCAATTTCATAAAAAATTGTGTTGTTTTCTTTTTATTTTGTTTAAAGAATTCTTTATATATTCTGCAGTCATATGCTCTTCCACTGAGCTATACCCCTGGGAATTCTTTCTGTATTTTGGTTACAAGCACTTCATCAGATATATGCTTTGCAGTCTGTGGCTTCTTGTCTTTTCATTCTCTTAATAGTATCTTCTAAAGAGTAGAACATTTTAATTTTGGTAAAGTTTAATTTATCATTTTTTCCCCTCATGTATGTGCCTTTGGTGTCATCTAAGAAATTTTTGTATTATTAACGTGTATCTGGTATGTATTCCAGATATCATAGTAGTGTACAGCATTTCCCATTTCTAGAGTTCATTTTTTTTTGTAATCTCGTTCTTCCAGAACTCTGAGATAATCCTTACTTTCAGAGAGGGGATCAGAAAGTTTATCTTGAACAGAACATTAGTTTTTGTTTAGAACTCAATCTTCATTGGTTTGATACTTGATTTCTAAGTCTACAGCAGATAAAAAGTACCTTTTCACAAGTGAGACAGGTAATAGACTTCTATAAGTAGCTATATTTAGATTTTCACTACAGGAGCTCTTCCTTTTTATATATTCTATAAAAATTGGATTATTATCTGAAAAGCGTTCTTCTATTTATTTCAAGATCCACTCTTAAAGTGTGCTGGCCCTAAATTTGCCCAAGTACAGTGTATATCAAAGTTTATTCTTATTTGGAATTAAGTAAAATAATCTTCAAGGATAGAAAATAGTATCAATTAAAATTACTTTATAGTTGAAAAGTTGAAAACTAAGTTGAAAAGGCATATGGCACTTTAATTTTTTGAATACATGGCTGTAAGTACTCATCCTTTGCTTTGAAGCAATCTGAAAAGTTGGCAATAAATCATATAATTATCTCATATAGATGGATTATAAAATGCCACAGATGTTCTTAGCTAGTATAATACAAAACAGAAAAGTTTCTATCCCCTAATCCTCAATCTAAATAATAAATGTAAGGTGGCATACATGCCACCTTTACATTTGAATTCGTAATGCTATACTTTCTTATCTGAGACACACTTTTTTTCCCTTCCCATTTCAAATTTTGGTCCTCTTCTTGTAACCAAAAGACATTTAAATTTATCTTATTTAGCAGTCCCACTTAAGGGTATATATCCAAAAGAATTGAAGCAGAGTCTTGAAGAGATGTTTGCACACCAGTGATTATTGCAGCATTATTCAGTAGCCAGGAGGTGGAAGCAACCTAAATGTCTATCAATGAATGAGTGAATAAAGAAGATCTGGTATATACATATAGTGGAATGTTAAGGAGCCTTGAAAAAGAAGTAAATCCTGTCTCACGCTATAACGAGTGAACTTTGAGGACATTAGGGTAAATGAAATAAAATAAGCTGGTCACAAAAGGACAAATACTATATGATTTCATTCATATGAAACACCTAAACTAGTCAAAATAATAGAAACAGTAGAAAGGTGGTTGCCAAGGGTGGTTGTGGGAGTGGGGTAGTGGGAAGGGAGAATAAATGTTTAATGGGTATAGAGTTTCAGCACAACAGTGTGAATATACTTCATACTACTGAGCTGTACACTTGAAAATGGTTAAGATTGTAAATTTAATGTTATGTGTTTTTACCACGTTGAAAATACTAAAAAATTTTAAAAAGATACAATGCAAGTGTCTATGAAAATCCTAGTAAATATTAATCTTATTTGGGGTTCTTTTAGTTGGTGGGGGGGATGTTTAAAATATTTTTTCCACACAGTGATTTAATGTTACCCAGTTGTCTCAGCTACAAAACATCTAAAGCTAATGTTGGGTTGATGAAAAGGAATCCAAGTGTGGGAGATGGAGAGAGTCATTAGTCTTCTCCTGAGTCAGAATCTGCTTCTTGGGTCTGTCCTTTTTCCAGCTATGAGAATTTCAATACCGTCAAATACCCATAGGCTGTATAAAACAGAATAGAGAATAAGCTACCTCTGTATTAAGATAAGCGTTTATCCAGTGTTATTTTTTTACTCTAATACTTTGGAACCAAGAAATGGATGCTTGCCTATCTGCTGGATCCTAACTGAGGAGCTTGCCTGCATATCCTGATATCATCTTTTATTTATTTTTAAAATTTATTTATTTATTTACTTATGGCCGCGTTGGGTCTTTGTTGCTGCACACGGGCTTTCTCTAGTCGTGGTGAGCAGGGGCTACTCTTCGTTGCAGTGCATGAGCTTCTCATTGCGGTGGCTTCTGTTGCCGCAGAGCATGGGCTCTAGGCCCACGGGCTTCAGTAGTTGTGGCACGAGGGCTCAGTAGTTGTGGCTCGCGGGCTCTAGAGCGCAGGCTCAGTAGTTGTGGTGCATGGGCTTAGTTTCTCCGCGGCATGTGGGATCTTCCTGAACCAGGGTTTGAACCATGTCCCCTGCATTGGCACGCGGATTCCCAGCCACTGCACCACCAGGGAAGTCCCTGATGGTATCTTTCAGATCAGTGCCGTTTTAGCTAGACTACCAGTGTCCTGATTGCTCTAGGCAGCCTTTTGCTATTGCTACGTGTGTCCTGATGACATTTAGGTACGTGGCAAGTTGCTTATATTTTACTTATATCTTCCCTGACCTTTTTAGCAACATTCTGCACAATAGACTGTTCTTGTACTCAAAGCTTTTATCTTCTTTCAGTTATTTTGACACACCAAGGTTTCCTGATTTTCCTCTTTAGCTGGCCTTTCTTTTTCTACCTACTTATGTCTTCTACCTACTTATGTCGTTTAGTTCCATAGCTTCCCTCCCCTGTTTAATTATAAGTATTCTAAAGCCCCTTATTCACGTTTTATCCATGTATTTTATTATTTTTTTATTTAAGAAAGCATAGGTACACAGTTAAAAAACAACTCTCAATTGGTTCTATAAGGTGTGTAGTAGAAAACAGCAGTACCCCACTGTTCTTACAGTATACCACCTTCAATAAGTCTTAGTTGTTACTTTTGGTATTTGCCTCCATATTTCTAAATAATATGCTTATAACTGTTGTTTCTGTGTCATCCCCTACCCCCTCCCCTCACTTACATTCTGTTGACTTTCTAGTATGGAGGATAAAGTTGATTTAAAAAAAACCATCTTTTCTTTTTTCTGTCCTTCCTTTATAACAGCCTTGGTTTAAATTAATAAATTTACCTTATTATTTTAAAAATTGAAGTATAGTAGAGTTACAGTATTGTGTTAGTTTCAGGTGTACAGCTCAGTGATCCATTTTTTTGCAGATTATATTCCATTATAGGTTATTATAAGATACTGGGTATAATTCTCTTGTGCTATACAGTAAATACTCATTGCTTATCTATTTTATGTATAGTAGTTTGTATCTGTTAGTCCCATACCCCTAATTTGTTCCTCCCTCCCTCCCCCCTTTGATAACCATAAGTTTATTTTCTATGTCTGTGACTCTATTTCTGTTTTGTATGTACATTCATTTGTATTATTTTTAAGATTCCACATATAAGTGATATTATATAGTATTTGTCTTTTCTCTGATTTATTTCACTAAGCATAATATTCTCTAGGTCCATTCATGTTGCTGCAAATGGCATTATTTCATTCTTTTTTATGGCTGAGTAATATTCCATTATATATACACACCACATCTTCTTCTTCTTCTTCTTCTTTTTTTTTTTTTTTTTGTGGTACGCGGGCCTCTCACTGTTGTGGTCTCTCCCGTTGCGGAGCGCAGGCTCAGCGGCCATGGCTCACGGACCCAGCCGCTCCACGGCATGTGGGATCTTCCCGGACCGGGGCACGAACCCGTGTCCCCTGCATCGGCAGGTGGACTCTCAACCACTGCGCCACCAGGGAATCCCAACACAGCACATCTTCTTAATTAGTCGTCTGTTGATGGGCACTTGGGTTGCTTCCATGTCACATTTACCTTATTATTGGTATTTCTAGTAGCAAGCCAAGAAATATATTACATATATTTACTTTAAAAAAGTTTTTCTGATATTAATTGCTTTTTATCATTTTATTATTGACAAGTTTTAATACATTGTATTATTTATTTTTTGGCTGTGTTGGGTCTTCGTTGCTGCGCGTGGACTTTCTCTAGTTGCAGTGAGCGGAGGCTACTCTTCGTTGTGGTGCGTGGAATTCTCGTTGCGGTGGCTTCTCTTGTTGCAGAGGACGGGCTCTAGGTGCGTGGGCTTCAGTAGTTGCGGCAGGAGGGTGCAGTAGTTGTGGCTCGTGGGCTCTAGAGTGCAGGCACAGTAGTTGTGGCGCATGGGCTTTGTTGCTCCGCGGCATGTGGGATCTTTCTGGACCAGGGATCAAACCCGTGTCCCCTGCATTGGCAGGCGGATTCTTAACTACTGCGCCACTTGGGAAGTCTCTTTCCTCTGTTTCTCAAGTACATTGTATAATCTGTCAGTTTTGGATAATTTCCTTTCCTATAGCTTTCCTAGTGTCCTCTCTCTTTCTTTATTATTTGGCTTTTCATCATCTTTGGAAGAAGTGGGTCTTCACTCTTGTGTTGTATTTGTTTCTTAGATGACTCATTTTTCTCTGTTCTTCTGCCTTCTTGATTGGGAGTTTGTCTGGTATAGAATATTATTTTGGAAATAACTTTCCTTGAATTTTGAAATAATTCTTTCTTTCCTTTGTAACTTTCTGTTTAGGATGATCCATTTTGTATGTAATCCAGATTTTCTTTTTTAAACTTCTCATTCTTTTACCCACAACTTTTAGGATTGCGTTCTAAAAAATCATGGTGATGGCCTTGGTCTGTCTGAAAATTTGTGTCTTTCAGGTCTGGTTTTGGCTCAAGCTTTTCATTATTTGATGTTACCTTCATAGAAAAAAAAAATTAGTTTCTTCCCATTCTTACATGTGTCTGTTTGGTGAAATTACTAGTAGGTAGCCTAAGCCAGTTATGGGAATCTCTGATGGTTTAGAATGATGACCCTGCCATGTGACTTGGGGATAGATATTTGAATGAGAATTAGTCCCAGCTAGAGAAAGAAGTGATAGAGGCAGACATGTTAAGGGAGGGGGAGGTGACATGGAACAACTGATTTTGTGTATGATAGAATTTTAGAAGAGAATAGGTCCTATACCTATGACTCAAGAAAAAAAGAATCATTTTGGCATAGTAGACCTTATAAACCAAACGTTGAGGAAGAAATTATTCATGACACTTGTTAAAGATGGTAAGGAAGGCTTTATTCAAGGTGGACTACTGCTATAGGTATAGGGACCCTGCAGTGGGGGAGAAAGATTGGATTCAACTGAATACAACATGGTTAAATGGGGATGTATAGCCAAGGAACAGGGTGGGAGTCAGTTGCTGAAGGCAGTCCAGGGTGATCAGACATCACCTGGGGGATGACAGAAGATGGGGATTCTGGCTAAACCAATTTAGCAGGATTCTTGCTAATATTGGACAGTGCAGAGACAAACATGGAAGTCCAAATGTTGAGGCCTAGTTGAAAAAGAGCTCAGAGCAGCCTGAGTAGAGTTTGCACAAGGAAAGAATCTTTGTCACAATGCACCGAGCTAAGAAAATGTGATATATCTAGGGAACTATTGGGGGGCAGTGGAGAGCAAGGATTTGGTAAGGATGCTTGGTGGCACTGTATAATGGAAGGCCTTGCATTTTCTAGGCGAGTAGTTCTTGACCTTTCCCCCCCTTGTATAGGTGAGTAGTTCTTGACCTTTCCCCCCTGCGTTATAGTGTACATAATACTTACTTGGCATTTTCTGGTACTGCACAATCCTGGAAAGACATCTCTTTCACTTAGTAAAACATAATGGCACGCAAGAGGGCAGTGTTACGTATTGAATATCACATACACACACACACACCTTATTTTAAGTAATTTGTGGTACAGCATTTAAAATGTGTTCATAAAGAATCCAGCAGTTAGTTTTTGAAAGAACAAAACGCATGTACCTCTAGTAAAGCCTAGGGAGAGGGCAAAAGAGAGCAGAAATATAAAACATCAGGAATGAGAAAGGGATAGAACCACAGTTAGTTACAAACAGAATATGATGTACAGCCAAACAGTAATTAACTTTAAAATCTTAATGAAACAGATGGTTTGTGACAAAGATGCAAATTATGAATTATGATTCATAAAGTTCACAGTGGTGGTATATATGTTTTCCAAAATTCTAGTTTTTGCTTGAAATCTTAAATTGTGGTATTTACTTAGTGCTTATAGTAAATCCTATGTTGCTATAAAATATTCCTATTTTTCAGAGCATAGAGAGATTATTGACTTGCCTAAGGCCACACAATACAAAGCTAAAATTCAAAACCTACCCACTCAGATTCTAGAGCCCACACTTTTATCCACCATACTTAGCTCTGATGGCATTAAAAAGGGTAAAGCATTTAGATACTTTGGCACTATAAATACCATTAGTAACTTACAGGGCCCACTGTGGAGCCTTAGGCTCAAAAGTCATTCAGACAAGTAAGACCTGATTAGGTCACACTTGATGTCACATTGACACAGAAGGATATCAGACAGGAAACAGCATGTCAACAGAGCAGTGACAGGCATTCCTCTTCCGTGGGAATCCTTGCAGTTCTGTCCAGGGGTTAGTTTTTGGCTCATGAAGTGACAGCTCTGGTGTGAGAGAATGAGACTCACATAGGTGGGTGCAAAGCTACTCTAGTATATTAGTTTCCTGTGGCTGATGTGACAGATTACCACAAATTGGGTGGTTTAGGACAACAGAAATTTATTCTCTGACAGTTGTGGAGGCCAGAAGCCTGAGATCAAGGTTGGCAGGGGCAGGGCAACACTCTGGAGGCTCTAGTGGAGAATCAGCTCCTTTCACATCTTTTGCCATATAAGGTCATCTTTTGTTCAGTCCACCACACCTGGTTTAGAAAACAAACACATCACACCACACACATACCACACACATCCACACCCCCATCCCAAATAGGAACCAGTATCTTTTCTAAATTTTATGGGCATACTGCTCCTGCAGTTTCTGTAGAGACATGCCCAGTTAAAGGAGGCCCTATACTGAGGGATTCCCAAAGCTGTGGCATCCTACCAGATATTCATAGTTCATTTTCAGTACTCTCACTCTAGGTTTATTTCATCAATCCGGTAACTGTTACCATAATCAGTGTTGCTAGTAACACAATTGACATTCCACCTTTATCAGGTTTTAAAAATAAAAGAACTAGTTAACCCAAGGTCAGATTTGTCCCTAGAGGAGGAAGGGTTTGGTTGACTTTTTACTCATAGTAAGATATTACTTAGAATATACCATAAGTGATTACTATATATTGTTGTGTCATAACCTTTCATGATTTATTGATACCGCTATAGGCTTTGGGAGTAGCAGTGAGTTGATGATGATATACTGAGTTTGTCCGTTCTCTTCCTCCCTCCCTTTGTTTTTGTCATTCTGCCTCCCTCCCTCCCTCCCTCTCCTTCCTTCTGTCTGTCTGTCTTGAATTGTAAGATTTGTTTCAGAGTTTATAGATAACGAAATGACACTGTAGCCCCTGAATAGTAGGGAGGACATGTTGTTAATGGATTGGAGAAACACAAGTGGTAACATTTTGGTTTGGGGCAGTTCAGTGAGCATGAAAGAAGGAAAAGGAGAGCACTTCCAATTATTACAAATGTCAACACATTTTATTACACAATATCAAAAAATTGTATTCATTAATATTACCACCAATCTCATCAGAAAAGCCTTTTGAGTTTTGGGAAGCTGTCAAGCTCACCGTGGAGGTAGTTTTCCAAGATGCTGATTTTTGTTTGAAATCTCAAGTTTGATCATTGGCAACAAATTACTGTTAGTTTTCTTGAAATGACAGACTCATTTCATTCATTTTTGAGAAAATGTCTTCCAGTACCTAAGTCCGAATAAACATAGTTTGTCAGTCATTCTTTTGAGTAAAAAATGGGGTTCCATGAAAAAACAGGCAAGTTCAGTTTACAACTTAAACAGTCACACATGTACTTACCCTCAATATAGCCATTGTACTTCAGTATGGAGTAGAATGCTTTAAACGAAGTTCCCATTTTGCCACAAAGATTATTAAAACAATGTGTGGTCAAGGGTTGACATTTAATGAAATGATTTTTACTGCTTCATCAAAGATATTCTTACATGAAACTGGCGTTAAAAAAAACCCTATAAGTGCTTGGTGGTGAAGAATATGTGATTTCTAGTTCAGTTTGGTGCCTTTGGTGCCTCTGCCTTGACTTCTGCTAAGGTGCCAGCAGTTTTACTCACCAGTTACTTTTGCATCATCAGTATAAGTGTTAATAGAGTTAAAAAAAAGAAATAACATCTTAGTATTATAATGAAAATAATTTTGCATTAGCAGACCTCCCTAAAGTGTTTAGGAGACTCCCAGTTGTCTGTGAACCACACTTTGAGAATAGCTGCCTTAGGGGTTACAGCATGCATTTTTAACTTATTAAAGCCTAGCCGATACATTTTCTCTTTTCTTGGGCAATGCAAGATTCTTAGAGCCTTTAACATCCTCCCCTCCTTCATTCCATTGTTGTATATATTAATTCTGAACATGTTTTAAATACAAAACATTGTTAAGGTTGTCACCCACATGCTTAACATTTTCTTTGCTTGTCATTTCTTTCTGAATCTCTGACATTGCTTTTGAGATCATTTTTGTTTTCTTCATGTGGGTCTGCTGTATTCATATGTCTGAAAATGTCTGTATTTCACCTCATTAAGTATGTGTTGAGGTTTTGTTGTTGTTTTACAACTGGGCTTCCAGTTTTTCCACCACCTTTTGTTGAAAAGACAATCCTTTTTCTATTGAATTACCTTTGTATCTTGTCAAAAACAGTTGCCTATATTTGTATGCATCTGTTTCTCAGTTTTCTGTGTTGTTCCATTGATCTCCGTTTGTTCTTTCCTCAGTACCACACTGTCCTGATTATTGTTGCTTACTATATTGTCTTGAAATTGTGTAATATGAACCCGCTGACTTGTTCTTTTTCAGCATTGTTTTGGCTTTTCTAATTCCTTTTCTTTCCATATAATTTTTAGATCAGCTTGTTGGTATATACAAAACTTGCTGGGATTTTGATTGGGATTGCGTTGAATCTATATGTAAAATTAGGGAGAATTGATACGTTAATGTTTTCTATTTTGTGAACATGGTATTTCTCTCCGATTATTTAGATATTCTTTGATTTCTTTCATCAGCATTTTGTTGTTTTCCATACACAGATCCTATACATATTTTGTTAGATTTATATCTTAAGTACTTCATTGGGGGGGGTGCTATTGTAAATGGTATTAAGTTTTTTCCCCCAAATTCCAACATTGCTGGTATATAGGAATACAAGTGACTTTGTTTATTGACCTTAGATATTACACTTATCAGTTCAAGCAATTCTTAAAATTTTAACTTTAGCTTATCACAGCCTACCTTCAGGTTATACTGTATCATGCATAGTGTTGACCTTACAAGGATATACTTCATTTCTCCCATCCTGGTCTCTTGTAGTATTGTCATACATTTTACTTCTACGTGTTACAAACCCCACCGTACATTGTTACTGTTTTTCACTTTAAACGGCTTCTTTCTAAAAATAAACTTTGTTGAGGTATAATTTACATATATTTAATTTCACCTGTTTTAGGTGTTTGATGAGTTTTAAAAAATGTTTTATTGAAGTATAGTTGATTTACAATGTTGTGTTAAGTGTTTGGTGCATTTTGACAAGTATATACACTATGTGGTCTTTTGAGACTGGCTTCTTTTACTCAGCATAAAACCTTTGAGGTTCATCGATGCTATATCAATAGTTCATTCTTTTATATGGCTAAATATTGTGTAGATGTACCACAGTTTATCCATTTACCTGTTGAAGAATATTGTAATTGTTTCATTTTCATTGATAATGAATAAAGCCACTATAAACATTGTGTACAGGTTTTGGTATGAACATAAGTTTTTACTTCTCTAGGGTAAACACCTAGGAGCGGGATCATTGGGTCCTGTGATAAATGTATGTTTAACTTCATACTTAATTGTCGAACTGTGTTCTAGAGTGACTGTACCATTTTACATTTTTACCAGTTGTTCTGCATCCTCATTAACACATGGTATTGTCACACTTTAAAATTTTCATGAACTTTAAATAAATAAGCTTCAAGGATATTTTGTACAACATAGGGAATTTAACCAATATTTTATGATAACTATAAATGGAGTATAACCTATAAAAGTTGTGAATCACTGTGCTGTACACCTGTAACATGTAATACTGTACAGCAACTTTATCTCAAAAAAATTCATGAACTTTGAGGGCATTATGCTAAGTGAATAAAGTCAGGCAGAGAAGGACAAACACTGTATGATCTCACTATATGTGGAATCTAAAAAAGTCAAAATTCAGAAGCAGAGTGTAAATTGGTGTTTGCCGGGGGGGTTGTTGTTCAAAAGGTACAAACTTCCAGTTATAAGATGAGAACTAATGTGTAGCAGTACAGTTAATAATACTGTATTGTATACTTGAAAGTTGCTTGGAGAGTAGATCTTAAATATTACCACCAAAGGAAAAAAAAAAGTGACTACGTGAGGTGATGGATATGCTACCTAATCTTATTGTGGTAATCATTTCACGGTGTATACCTATATCATGTTGTATACCTTAAACTCACACAATGTTGTATGTTAATTATATCTCAATAAAGTTGGGGGAAATAGCCATTTAAATAGGTATGTAGTGGTATGTTGTGGTGTTAATTGATTTCTGTAGCTTTATAGTAGCTCTTAAAATTGGGTCATGTGAGTCTTCCAACTTTGTTCTTTTCCAAAATTGTTTTGGTTATTCTAGTTTCTTTACTTTTATGTATGAATTTTATGATCAGCCCATCTGTATCTACAAAAAATACTGCTAGGATTTTAGTTCTCATCTTACTGAATCATCCAGTTCATGAACATGGTATCTCTCTGCGCTTATTTGGGCCTTATTTGAGTTTTTTTGGTCAGTATTTTGTAGTTTTCAGCATACAGATTCTGCTGCCCATACTTGTTAGAATTATACCTACATATTATCATGTTTCTGGAGCTATTATAAATGGTATTTTAAAAATTTTGTTTCCAATTATTCATTGTTAGTGTATAGAAATACAATTTATTTTCTGTATGTTGCTCTTGTGTCCCGTGACCTTGTTGAACTCACTTATCACTTCTAGGAGTGTTTTTTATCCCCCCAGTAGATTTTGGGGTCAGTTGTGTTTTAAGGAGACGTTTAAAAAAGTAAGAAAAATGTCTTTTATAGTTACTTGTGCAGCTATCATTTCTGGTGGTCTTCATTCTGCATTCTGTGTAAAGGTTTATTTCTGGTATAATTTTACTTCCACCTGCGAATTAAAAGAAAACATTTCTTAGACTATAGGTAGGTCTGCTGGTGTTAAATTCTTTCAGCTTTTGTATATCTGAAGAAGTGTACTTTCATCTTCTTTTTTTGAAAGATATTTATACTGAGTATAGAATTGTAGGTTGACACATTTATTTTCCTTTCAGTAACTATAAAGATGTTGTTCCACTTTATTCTAGCTTACATTGATTTGGGCAAGAAAATTTCCCATAGCTGTACTGCAGCCTGAAAAGCAGTACGCTTGGGATAATTATAGGGCTCACATCCTTTGTTTTCCCTTCTCAAGGATTATTGCCATGTGTTCTCTGATATTCAGTGTGTGAAAACCTTTGTTTCATACAGTTTCTGTTTTTTTTTTTTTTTTTTTTTTTTTTTTTGCGGTACGCGGGCCTCTCACTGTTGTGGCCTCTCCCGTTGCGGAGCACAGGCTCCAGACGCCCAGGCTCAGCGGCCATGGCTCACGGGCCCAGCCGCTCCGCGGCATGTGGGATCTTCCCAGACTGGGGCACGAACCTGTGTCCCCTGCATCGGCAGGCGGACTCTCAACCACTGCGCCACCAGGGAAGCCCCATCTCTGGTTTTTTAGTCATGTCATTCAGGAATAAATTTGGTCTGTTTCACTGCATCTTGGTGGGAAGCAGAAATTCAAAGACTTAAGAAATTAAATATCAAAATTCTGTATAGAATGGAAGATTGAGATGTCAAGAAGTGTGTCATTCCAGTAATTCAAGTGTGTGTCTTGTGTGGAGAAGCTAGATTTTAGGTTTCTCCCAAGATAAGTGGGATGGTATTTATTTCACTGATTTAAAATAGAAATTTGAATATGAGCTTATTAGAGACTTAAACTAAATTGAAATAGTATTTTGGACAGTTCATATTTTATATGAAACTATTTTAAGTGAGTATTTAGTGTTAAGACAGCTTTCTTTTAAATTCAGATTTTTTGGTAAAATATTCTTTCAGGATTGGTTTTTCAGATGAACTTTTTAGTGGAGCAGATTGTTAAAAGAGCCACTAATTATGGAAAATACTTGAATTTGCTTAACCTTTTATTAGTTTTACTCTTTCAATTCCTGAGTCAAAAAGCCTTTCGAGTCATTGGAAAAATTTATACTTATAGGATAGAGCAGGGTTATCTTCTAGTGGTTTAGTAGACATAAGCCCTTATGACTTACCTAAGGAGTGGGTAACGTACCTGTTTGCCCCTTGATCTTTATTAATCAGCAAATAATTTGGTTGTGGTTTTTATTTATTTATGGCTGTGTTGGGTCTTCGTTTCTGTGCGAGGGCTTTCTCCAGTTGTGGCAAGCGGGGGCCACTCTTCATCGCGGTGCACGGGCCTCTCACTATCGCGGCCTCTCTTGTTGCGGAGCACAGGCTCCAGACGCGCAGGCTCAGTAGTTGTGGCTCACGGGCCTAGTTGCTCCACGGCATGTGGGATCTTCCCAGACCAGGGCTCGAACCTGTGTCCCCTGCATTGGCAGGCAGATTCTCAACCACTGTGCCACCAGGGAATCCCAGTTGTGTTTTGTTTTATTGCTCATTCTTTAATTTTGTGGATCATGGTGGCAGATCAAGTTTCCCCCAGTATTATTTTTACATTGAGTGTTTTTTCTTACTGAGTCTTTGGAGTTTTGTGTATTCTAAATATGAACAGTTTGTTACTATTTGTGCTGAAGGTATATTTTCCCAGTTTGTGACTTGCCTTTATATTTGTCAGGTTTGTTCTGTTTTGATAAACCTGAAGTCCCAAACATTGATGTAGTTGAATTAACCTTTTCCCCCCATGACTTGCATTTTTTTGGTCTATTTTTAAAGAATTCCTACCCTATCCTTTTGTCCAAAACATTTTGCTATGCTTTTCTTCTTAAATTTTGCCTTTTATTTAGGTCTTTAATCCATTTGAAATAGGTTTTTGTATGTGTAGATGTAGGAGTCTAGTGTTTGCTTTTTTTCCTTCTTTTTCCCGTTAGAAATAACATATTGGCTCGCCACCTTTATTTGGTTAGGTTATAGTTTGCCCATTTTTGTGCACGTTTCCATACATATGAAGGTGTGTTTCTGAGCTCCTTATTCGGTTACTAAATATTTGTATTAATGCACCAGTTCTCTTTATTTCTGAATCTTTATTGTAATTCATGGTAACTGGTACCGTGCCAACTTTCTTTTGGTTATACTTGTGTAGTATTTCTAAATCTTTTTTTATATTTTAGATGTGTCTAGTAAATTGTATAAATCTGGACTTAAAAATCTATTGATAGCCATTTTTCTTACCTAGCATACTTATTCCATTTATATTTATTGTGATTAATTGCATTAAACAATATTCATTTTAACATATCTACATATTGATCATCTCCTTTGCTCGGCTTTTTTTCCCCCTCTCTATATGTAGTGACTTTCTGAATATGAAGAATTTATTTTCCTTGGAGCTGTAGAAATTCTTTTAGGCCACGAATGTGATAGTAGTATGCTTCAGTTTGGCCTTTACTTTGGATTGCTATTAGTTGAGGACTAATAATAAATTCTTGCCTGCAGTTTGTTTTACCCAGGTCAAGTGAATTCAGACTTTTGGTTACAAATACTCAGGAGATTTTCTTCTCCAATCATTGCCATTATGGGACAAGCAATTTTCCTTGTCCTTCAAGACCAGTTTTAAAATAAAATTAAAAAATTGTTTTATTATCATATTTTTAGTTACATTGAGGTTGAAGGTCTAGCCCATTGATGTCTCAGTGTTATGCGGAGGGGTGTCTTATTTGACTGCTCTTCTTGGGTAGCCCCTAGGCTTTGTGTTCTATCCCTAAATGAGACCTCTAAACCCATCACTCAGGTTTACACAGACTTTCAAAATGTCCTCAGTGCAAAAAGTTGCTTCACTACTCTCTCTACCTCTGCCTCTTTTAAGTCTCCCCCTTCCTCAGCCCAGTCTTCCTAACTTTCTCATTTGGTCAAGTTCATAGTAAGAACCTTGTGTAAGTCCCACTACCACCATCTTGCCACCATGTTTTGTCTAACATTTTTAGTTTTCAGCAGAGTGGTTGTCCAGGTTGCCTGAAGAGGGAGTGCTTCCTAATTCTTTTCATTTTATGGCACACATGGAAGGATGATAGTTTGTACTAATTACTGGGAGAAACTATTGAAGGCACTTAAGGTACAGTCAATTAACAGGTTGATAGTTCATGGAAGAAGTAGTAACTTTAGCCAATAAATATTTGGAAAAAAGTAATTAAAGAACTGAAAAAGATCACTGCTGGTGGAACATTATATTGGTTCATTTTTGCTAGTGGGACTGTCAAAAGCTTAAATTGTGCCTCCCATTCAACTGTGAGGAAGTTACCTTGAAGAAATATAAATTGGCCAAATTATGTTCATTGGATAATAGTAATAGTAAAAACTTGGTTAACAACCAGATACTCTTCAGTAGAAACTAATTATGGTTTAACCATTATTAAAATGATTTGCAGATGTTATTTTGATGTAGATCTGTATACTTTGATACGGTAAGCAGTTAATGATATATAGAATGAAGGAAATAGTTTATAAACTGCATACAAAGATTTGTACTATTTGTTTATATAGTCGCCTCTCGATATCCAAGGGGGATTGGTTCCAGGACCCCTACGGATACCAAAATCCACAGATGCTCAATTCCTTTATATAAAATGGCATAGTACAGTTGGCCCTTACATCAGCAAGTTCTGTATCCATGGGTATGGAGGGCCGACTCTGCATAGAGAAAAGTCTGGAAGAGTATATTCAGATCGATTAAAACTTTTTTTAAAAAGCACTACCTTTGGGGAGAGGCCTTTACTGTGTTGCAGTTTTCCTAGTTTTAGGATCATTCATTTATTTAATAAATAAATTCTAATTGCCTACTATGCATTAGAAGTTGTAGAATTCAAAGTAGATTATTTTCATGGAGCTCATGGTCATAAATGTGATGTCCCGCTCCCCCCTCCCCCCACAGTGAAGTGCTTACTCCTTTTTTGTGCATTTATCATTTTAGAAATGTGTTTAAGGCAAATGAATGCATAATTTGCTGATAAAGATATTAAAGCAAGCATCCATGTTATAGCAGGCATAATAATATTTTACAAACTTGATCAAGATTTGGTCTACATAATCTTGTTGTATTGATAGATGGCTTTCTTTCTGTGTATTTTGGGAACTCTGAATTAAATGTGTACAGCTGAAGTGATGGGGAGAATGATTGCTTGTAAGATTGTCTACCTCTAGACAAATAAAAGACTGGAGTAGCAAGCAAATGAAGGAAAAAAGATGGGAAGTAAAGCCTACTGCTTTATATGGGAAATCACAGGATTATTCTGGGCTTTATTCACAGAGGTCATTCTGCTGAAATTTTATCTCATACTCTCCTTGCCTCCAAATTTGAAATGTACATTCTTTTAAAGGTTATCCAAGACTTAATTCACATGTTTATAAATAATGTACTTTAGTATAACTGCGCATTGTTACATTTAGCATGATACAGAAAAAAATATTTGGAAAATAACTTGGCTGTTTTGACACAACAGCTTTTTAAAAATTTCATGTTGGGGGAATTCCCTGGCGGTCCAGTGGTTAGGACTCTGAGCTTCCACTGCAGGGGGCATGGGCTCGATCCTTGGTTGGGGAACTAAGATATCCTGCAAGCCGCATGCCATGGCCAAAAATCAATCAATAAAATAAAAATTTCATGTTGGTCCTGGGCGTGTATACGTGCATGTGTAGATAGGATTCACTAGTTCATTTGGCTGCATGCATCAGCAATAAAGGTTTTAGAGTTAGTAGTAAACTAGCAACTTGCTGATGGTTGAGACAGTACAGCCTAGTTTGCTTTGTTGCAGCTGTATTTGGCATTCTGTGCCAGTTATACTAAAGAGAGAAAATAATAACACTAGGTGAACTAAGGAGATTCAGAAGATACAAAGAAATAGGGTGAAACCATTTAACATTTTCCAGATAATACACCACATTTTGTTTGAACTGGTATATTATCATTTATATATATGGGCGGTAGTGTTTTTCTGCCACAGGTGGCTTTTGAATATGGGAATTTGATTTTTTGTTTTGTTTTGCTGTTGATTTTTTTTAATGTTTGTGTCTTTTTGGGGGGGAGGGGATAATGATGATTGCTTTTTATATGATTTAAAATAAAACAAGATGAGAAAACATGGTAAAGAACTTAGGCTAAATCTTCCTTGTGGGATGGTGGGAACAGGAACTGGCGGCCTTATGTGTTGCTTTTGTGTTTGGTGTAGAGGTAGAGTTGTGGAAGGAGCTGTGTGTTGGAGCTTAAGAGGAAGAGCTGCTTATGGAGGTCTTCTTTCTTGCAAATGACTTTAAGTCCCTAGGCATGGCCTGAGTTGCACACCTTGCTGCTCAGAGGCTCTGCAGCCATACTGTTTGAAGCCACCCCTGCTAGTTAGTAGCTCTGTGACCTCGAACACAGGATTTACATGCCTCAGTTTTCTTATCTGTGAAGTAGGGTCTCCCTATCTCATAGAGTAATTGTGAGGATTAAATGAATAAGTATATGTGAAGTGCTTAGAATAGTGCCTGGTACGCATCAAGAGCTCAGATATTAGCTGTCAGCACTTGAATTACGAAATTATCTACTTTGATTTCAGTAATGTTGTTCTGTGAGAATGTTTTGCAATAGCAAAGCATTTCAATAGTTTATTTGCAAAGAATGGTACTTAAGGTGCTAATTTCTTGAATAATGCTGATTTACTCGTTAGCAACCAGCATATCCACTGAATGCAGAGTCCAGAGAGGCTGAGAAATCCAGGATCCATGCTGATATGCTTAAATTTTGTTAACTGACTTTGTTGTGATGCAAAAGATGTATATTAGTTGAAAAGTGGAGTGAGGGAGATAGGGTAGAGTAACAGATGTGTAAGTTCTTGTATCTTCTCTAAAATGTTACGTATGGGTGACAGTTAATTAGATTTTGTAAAATTTCCCTTTATCCTGTTGGTATGTATTAATGATTATTTCATTAGGCTGCTTTTTTGTTTCTTTGTTTGACTTAAATGAGGAAAGAGGGCTGCATACTCATTTATTTCTTAATAAGAATTCTCAGAGGCAATCAGTTCTGGGCTGCTCTGGAACTCTACTGTTCCAGGAACTTGGGCTCTGTTTTCCTACTCTCCATCCCCAGCTTGTGACTTCTACCATCTGGCTGATGTTCAGCTAGGGGGAGGAGGGGTTGAAGCAGAGCATGTCCTTTCCTTATATCCCATTGGCCAGAACTTAATCACCAGGCCACACCCACAAGGATGGCTGGGGATCCCAGTATTTATTCTGTGTCAGCATATGTCTAATTAAATTTAGGGGTTCTATGAACAGAGAAGAAGGGGAGAAAGGATATCAGGGACTCCTATAATCTGAAGCAAGTTACAGAAAAGTGTTTATATAAATATGTAAATATTAGTACTAAGGTGGGAAAAATATATGTGCTTGAATCTGCACAAAATAATCTTGAATATAGTAAGAATTTTTTACTTTTGTTGCATCTGGGAAAGGGGACTGGGTGGCTGGGCTTAGGATTGGGAGAGAGACTTCACTACATACCCTTTAGAATTGGTGATGTGTAAAGTTTAACTTTTCAAAAATAGTAAATGAAATTAAAAAGAGAAGAACAGGAAGTCTGATATATAAGTTCAGGAATGGATGTCATTAAGAATCAATAATTATCATTTTAAGTGTGTAACCCTTCATTAAAAAAATGGCGTGTTGAAATTTCAAAAAATGGTTTAGACTCAGGTACTTTCAACCCTTTCAGGTTCCTAAGGTATTTTAAAAACAGGCAAAGGCATTGCGAGTGCCTGGAAAGGGGAAGAATTCTGATTTAGGCATATTTCTGGGAAGGATATCAGCTTTAATGATGCAGACATTTTTATGGTTTTGAGGGAGGAGGTCAAGATAGTATGTTTATTTAGAAATTCTGGAAATTCAAAGTGAATAAAATGTAATGGAATCAAGTCAGGAGATATGCATTCACATATACACGTGTGTTTGTGTGTGGTTATGTATTATATATAATATTACACATTGTGTGCTTATATCCGAGAAGCTCAAGGAATCTTTAAAAAATGCAGCTCAGAATTGTATCCAAAGTAAGAACTCTCCTTTTTACCCCCCACTAAGATACCTTAGTAGTTTATGCTTTAATTCTTTGATATGAGCCAAAGAAAGATGGCCCATTTAATTTTTGGCATATTTAAGTTTTTCTCCTTTCTGATTGCACTGAATTAAACTGGTTTGTAAATTATACCCATTCATTGGTCTGATGTCTGGAACTACCCAAAGTGCAATTAATCTCTCCTAAGTGACAGCTTCTTAACTATTTGAGTAAAGCTAAAGCATCCCTGATGATTCTCCTCAGCTAAACCCAGTTAAAATCATTTTCACATTATAGTTTTTCCATCTTTCACCAAACTTGTAACCTTTTTTATGTTACCACCTGTTAAAATGTGGCACTCAGAACTAAAGATAATTTTGGAGATCTGGTCAGAGCAGACCTTGGTGAGCTGATTATTGGTGTTGATTTGTGTAATATGCTTCATTAATTTGGACCGTGAATACATTTTTAGTAGCCCTATTTCATGGATGACATGTTGACCTGTAGTCTGCTTCAATCCCTAATCTTTTGTAAGTAGTCAGCTGCTAAACCATCTTTTATGTCTGTGGCTGTTTTTAGGAATTATGGGCAGGACTGCATGCTTGCTTTGATTATATTCAACCTAAAAGTTTGGTTCATTTAAAATACCAGTGATTTATATCTTAATGGAAATGAGTTTAAGTAACGAATAAGATTAATCCTTAGCATCCTGACTTGCAGCTCCTAAGAAGTGGAAGTTTAGGACAAAGAAGAGAGGGTTATTCGAGAATCTAAAATAATAACATGACATTGCTTCATTAATTCAAGAAATGTATATTAAGCCCCTATCGTGTGATCATGGGTTGGGATATAGCCCTTCCCCTGACGGAGCTTACAGGTGAGGGAGGCAGTAAGCATCGGGAACCTGATAGACGAGGAAGGGCTTCAGAATGGGAGCCACCAAACTAGGACTGTGTTGAGATTCTGGCTTTGGGCATTCATGGCAGGCATTACAAAGAAAGAAAGAGAAAAAAAGGAAACCATTTGGGGTATTTAAATCTACATTAGTTTTCTCTACCATTTGTATGTCACCCAACTACTTCAGCTAATCTTTCAAATTGGAAAAAAACCCACATTTGTTTAGATGTTGCCTATACTTAGCAATTCTAAAATAGTAACAACTCATATTTTAGCTAGGGATTGACCAAGTTTATCATAAAAGACTTTAATGCTTAACTTAAAAAAACCAAATTATTTACATATCTGTGTTTATGAGCGGTAATCTGTCAAGGTTTAGAAATAGCGGGTAATGATAATATTACTATTCTGAGATAACTGTTTTTTCAAATAATAAAAACAAAGCAGCTACTGAGCACAAATTATATTGAACATTGTGGAAAATGGCACTGTAATGGGAGGAAGACATCCAGTCTCTCTATGTAGCTGGGAGAACCTTTACTCTCCTTTGATTCTAGTATTTAATGATTAACTGTTTATTTCCCGTCTCAATGTTTTTTTTTTTGGAAGTAGGTGGTAATGATTATAGATGTGTAAGCCACTAACTATAAACAACTATAGAATTTTAAAGTGATGTTTGTGGAAGGTGTTGCTCATCCCCAGTGCAAGATATACCATTATTTTTATAGGTTTTTCATTTATAAAAATAAGAAATTTTGCTTTCTTAATATTTAGCATATGGGTTGAATATTCATTGTTTTTAAGCTTTAAAAATTACCTAGTCTACACTGTTCATTTGCCATATGTCTATATAAATTTAAACACAAATTTAATGAAACAATTTAAAAATTCAGTTGTCTTGCACTAGCTATGTTTCAAGTGCTCAATAGCCACATATGTCTAGTATATTGGGCAGCACAGATTACAGAACATTTTTGTCATTGCAGAACGTGCTCTGTTGAATGATGATGATCTAGTACAAATGATTTTCATTCACATTTCTGACTATCCTTACACTAAAGGTAGTATGAATCCTGGAGGAAAGCATAATAATTTTTAAGTTTAATTATGAAAAACTGTAAAATGAACAAAATAAAAAGTTTCCGTATGGCTGGACTATAGACTTTCTATTTTTATCATTTGTTTTGTATTCTAGTTGTTTTTCTCTGCATATGTGTACAAAACCATACTTATCCTATATGGGGATGATTTTATTTGTGCACATTTAAAATGAAAAAAAAAGCAAGAATATAAAAGTAACCCTTTTAGAATGTTAAATTGATACAGCCACTATGGAGAACAGTATGGAGGTTCCTTAAAAAACTAAAAATGGAACTGCCATATGACCTAGCAATTCCCACTACGGGGCATATACCCTGAGAAAACCATAATTCAAAGAGTCATGTAGGACTTCCCTGGTGGCGCAGTGGATAAGAATCTGCCTGCCAATGCAGGGGACACTGGTTCGATCCCTGGTCCCGGAAGATCCCACATGCCACGGAGCAGCTAAGCCCATGCGCCACAACTACAACTACTGAAGCCCGTGCGCCTAGAGCCCGTGATCCACAACAAGAGAAGCCGCCGCAATGAGAAGCCTGCGCACTGCGTCGAAGAGTAGCCCCTGCTTGCCGCAACTAGAGAAAGCCTGTGTGCAGCAACGAAAACCCAACACAGCCAAAAATAAATTAAAAAATTAAAAAAAAAAGTCATGTACCACAATGTTTATTGCAGCTCTATTTACAATAGCCAGAACATGGAAGCAACCTAAGTGTCCATCAACAGATGAATGGATAAAGAAGATGTGGCACATATATACAATGGAATATTACTCAGCCATAAAAAGAAAGGAAATTGAGTTATTTGGAGTGAGGTGGATGGACCTAGAGACGGTCATACAGAGTGAAGTAAGTCAGAAAGAGAAAAACAAATACCGTATGCTAACACATATATATGGAATCTTAAAAAAAAAAAGAAGGTTCTGAAGAACCTATGGGCAGGACAGGAATAAAGATGCAGACCTAGAGAATGGACTTGAGGATGTGGGGAAGGGGAAGGAGGTAAGCTGGGATGAAGTGAGAGAGTGGCATGGACACATATACACTTCCAAATGTAAAATAGCTAGCTAGTGGGAAGCAGCCACATGGCACAGGTAGATCAGCTCGGTGCTTTGTGTCCACCCAGAGGAGTGGGATAGAGAGGGTGGGAGGGAGACGCAAGAGGGAGGAGGTAAAGGGATATATGTTTATGTATAGCTGATTCACTTTGTTATACAGCAGAAACTAACACCATGTAAAGCAATTATACTCCAATAAAGATGTTAAAAAAAAAGTAATCCTTTTAACAAGAAATAGTTTTGCTTTATAGAAGTTTGCCTGAACTTTGTTCTAAATCTAAACTAACTACATATCGTCTATGTTTAAAACTAGCCTTTTAATGAAACTCATTACTATAAAAACACTGTTTCATTCTAGCTTATTTTATGAGTTAGTAGTATTGGAAAATTGCCCCATTTATTTATTTTCCTTTAAATGCTTTTAAAAAATTGTTAGTATTTGCCTGTATCTAATATCAGTGCTTACCTCAAACACTTCAAATAAATTCATGAAGTTTCACCATGAAATGGTGACTCAAGGTGCTTGGAACGTTTATTCTGCCTTTTTGCTCATCTTCATTTTGTTTGGTATTTGGCTCTGTCAGCGTCATTTTTGACCACTAACATAGTTGGTAGGTTTAGGTATGTGCTGGCTTTGTTGGAAATTACTATGAATCTGTTGATTGAGTCTGAGTGTCCATTCTGATTTTTGCCTGGTGTTGTGTTTCGTGGTGATCAGAGTTGTGTATAGTACTCACTTTAGATGTGTTCCTTTTTTTAATGGAATATGGAAGATAGGTAATAGATGATCATGGTAGTGGCATCAATGTTTGGTGATAAGAGGAAGTATAGGATGTTGCCATCTTTTTACTTAGATTATTAAAGAAAATTTATTCGTGTTTGTATCTTGAAATCTTTTTCACCATGAAACTATATTTGCTGGTAAATTTAGTGCTAATCAGCCATGAGAAATTATCAGAGAGGAGTAGCAAAAGTTTCTAAATATCTAACTTAAGAGTTTAAAAAACTAAGACAATAACTAGCTTCATTTACAATGCCATTATTAGCTTTAAAAAGTCATTTTATTTAGTGTAAAAATTAATAATTGTCATACTGTAGCCCAATAATTTTATGAATTTCACTGATATTAAAAAGCACTGAAATAAATTATATTTTTGTACTCTAACCATCTGCCAGATAGGATTATGTATGACTTAAATAAAGAAGATCTTGAAATTTCCAAATTATAGTAATTTCTGAGATGTCAGTGTAGCATTCAGGCTCTTTTAATTATAAGGAAGCAGAATGATAAGTTTTCAGTGATTGTGATTTGGTATATATGTACATTTAGATAGCTAAGAGTGGAATAAGAACTGAAGACAGTCCCTTTTAATAAATGTTAGACTTTAAGGATGGTAAAATCATCCCCAAATTCGCCTTGTTTAGGATGGCTTCTCCAAACTTGATAAGTATTTATGTATGTACTTTGGATAGGTAAATTTAAAATTTTGAAACTCTTCATCAAAGGCTTTATATTTTACAGGAGAGGAAAAATCAAGGCATTTTAAGTGGGTACCATGCTCCACATCACACTTTCTTATCCCATCAAAAGCTCTTGAAGCGGTGGTGAAAGGATTTTTTGATAATGGAAACTTTTTTTGTGGACACCAAACCTGAGAGTGTACTCAGACATTTGAGAAATCATACACATTTTTTTCTTCAGTGACTCCAGCACACAATAACACATAACAACATTGTAGTGTAGATTGTTAGGGAAATTTTGACAAAATTATTGGGGTGCTTGACACAATCCTGGAAGAGTTGGAGCTTTTTATCTTAACCTAAGTAGAAGGTAGAGAAACAATTATTAAGTACCTATGGAGTGCTAAGCACTGTGATAAACCCTTAGAGAACTTTTCTAGTTTTAATCCTTTAATCAGCCCTTTGAGTGTTATTAAAATTGAGAATCAGAGACGATAAGTTCCCCAGGATCTCCTGTAGCTAATGATGACTGGAATTTGTCAGACTCCAGAATCCTGTTCTTTCCATCATTCATTATTTTCCCTCTGCACTCTTCTGGATTACAAAAAAAGAATGATATCCTTAAAATACTGTTATTTTTTTTCTTCAGGGAACAAACAGAGTGAGTGCATATGCATGTATTGGAATGGGGGTAAAATTAGGAATAGAGTTAGAGTTGGTGGGTATGACGTGTATCATAAGAAGATAATTGAAAGACAGTTTATGGTAGTTTAAGTGGGTAGAGGTGATGGTAAAAAGTAGCTCTTCAGTATAAATGGTAGTTATCATTACTCTGGAGATTCTGTGAATTCTCATGTGATTCAATAAAGTTCTTACCATTTGTGGAAAAGATTAATATATTTGTTTATGTCAACATGGACCACAGTAAAAATTTAGATTTACAGCTAATGAATAAAGTTATCAGAGTGTTCCTACATTATCTTATTTGGCAAGTATTTCCATTTTATAAGTAGGAAAAGCACTTATGCCATAATTAGTGGTTCTTTTAATAAATAGGTATTTTAGAAGAATACTGCATTGACTATATCTGAGGTAGAAGTAAAATATATTGATTTCTTGGGTGATTGAATGGAGGATTATATGCATTATCTCAGGAAGGAAATGTATTTTAGGGTTTTGTCTTTTTTTAAAATGTTTGTATTTTTTATTTCTAGGCTGTTCGCTGCTACGAATCTCTAATCTTAAAAGCTGAAGGAAAAGTGGAGTCTGATTTCTTTTGTCAATTAGGTCACTTCAACCTCTTATTGGAAGATTATCCAAAAGGTAATTTTTTTCCCCTTGTTAATTACTGTTTGATTTATATATGTATTCAAAATAACTGTAATTGTACTCTATCGGAAGTATTACCATTTTTACTTCTAAGAAATTATAAGCTTATGAACATCCTAAAAACAATGAGAAAAGTGGAGTAGATGGAAATGGGAAAAGTTCACATGACTCCATGTAAATCAGCAGTAAGTTGACCATTCTGCTAAACTGATAACCACCTACATGTGTACTACCGTTTTGTTCTGCCTTGTGAAAAATTCCTGCTTTTTAAAGGCTCAACTATAGTAGAAAGTGAGCCATTGATGGACACTTTGGAAAAGTAACACAAACTCAGCATTTCTCTTCTTTATCCTTTAACTTCGATTTTAGCTAGAAAATATTTGAATGAAAACCTGATCTGTAGCCATGTTATTGTAAAGGTAAGTAACATAGAGAGATGATCACACATGAGCTTGAGCGTTGGATAAAGCATTTTTTTTATTCATTTGAAAAGCTTTTCCTATCGGAAATAAGTGAGTTAAATTATTGAAGGTAGCCCCCCAAGATGTGTCCTTTTTATGGTACCAAGCGGCTGACCCAGGCCATTACTCACTTAGGAAGTTAAAAGCACCCCCCAAACACCACACCCCTCAATACCAAAGGCAAAGAAAAACTATATTCTTATAATCAATAACATTTTAACCTTTTGATGATAGTAAACATTTTAATGTGGAGTGGATGGACTTATGCTTGTTTTCCACAAATGTATTTAGGTGGGCTGAACAACTGAAAGGTTGTTCAGGGCTAGAGCGAAGGATTGTTCGTGTTTAATTATGTTAGGTCAAGTGAATACTTTCCTAATGAAAGTACAATTTTACTTTGAGACAGGTATGCTGTGGGGTTTGAAATTAGGCTTATTCCCCAGCTCATCTCTGTGGTTCAGCTACATTACTTTTTAACAGATTATAAACATCCCTGAGCTTCTATCTGTAATCTGTAAAACGAGGGGAGGATGTGGTAGCTGCTCAGGGGTTTTGGGATTCCTGTGTGAAACTGGTTAATACTTAGCAAAGTGACTTCAGGGTAATAGGTATTGATAATTATTTAACAATCTATTAGATATTTTAATTAAAACAGTAACTTATTTAAAGGAAAGAATTATACAAAAGAAATAATACAGAGTTCTGTGCAATCTGATTTTTCATTGCTGCACCTTTTATTTGGAGAGCGCACTAGTTTTAGAGCATATAAACAGAGACCCAGACTTGAAAATTAGGTTTGCATATGTGGCTGTATGTCCTTATTGCTTAGTGGTCATTTAAAATAAATAAATAAATAAACAAACAAATAAATTAAAAAAAAGCTTTTAAAACTTTATTAGTCTATGAATTTAGCTACATTTTCCATTTATAAAATGTTTGGCTGTGAAGGTAATGAAGAATCCAGGGATAGTTGTTTTGGAGGTGTTTTCTTTTTTGGAAGGTGTGGTGGGGGCATGTGGCAACTAGACAGTGCTGGCAAACTAGCTTGTAGGAGTAATCTAGAAAGATGGGAGAAGAGAAGGGTAACCCAAGGATTTAAGTCCTTGAAAAGGTGTGCTCTGCGACCCGTTTGCTGTTGTGTAGATGAACTGGCCATTGATAATTTGTAATAGGAAGAAGAGGAAGGAGAGAATGAATGCAGAGGTATACATTTGTATTTCAGTATATTTTAGTATTTCAAGCTGATGGCTGCTTATTTCCTAGACGAGAGTTGTTTGAATTCATCCTTGAGGCTTTATTGACCACATTCCCACTTAAAAAAAATCCTTTAAAAATACTAATTATTGAAATCTTTCTATCCATTCTCTTCACTGTCTTCCCAGAAGTCCCAGACTAGAGCCAGTCTCTAGTAGCCCCTTCCACACATCATCACCATCATCACCAATTTATGGAGACATTTGTTACCTCAGGCTACTTTCTCCTTTTTTCTTTGGAACCAGTACAAGATGAGAACCTCTAGCCCCAAACAAATAGATGTTTATTTTTAGAGAACAGATTACAAACCATAACTTACTGGGAAATAAACATAAACTATTCAGTGAACATGTGAGTAGACTGCTCAGATGTATGTATGTGGGGGATTTACTGGCCCTGTTTATTCTGAGGACAGTTCTTTAAATACTGTCCTGAGTCCTCTTGTGCGTGAAATTTTCAGAGTTTGGGGTTCCTTATGAAAAACTGCTTCTACTTTTGGAGTAGAAAATGCTAGAAAATATTTTGTGTACATTTTGGACTGTGGTTTTTCTGCCCTTATTTCTTATTCTGATCTCATCTACTTCCTGTCTTATATGAATTTCTAAAAATTTCTGATCTACAGATAGTATACTTTCATTGTCTTTACTGTTATGGATTTATTAATTAAAAATTACCTTTTCATTTCAGAGGAATTTGAAGAAGAAGATAAAAAGACCTTATAAAACATTTTTTAGTCTTTCTGGTTGGTAATATGTATGAAGAATTTGAAAAATTTTCCATCACTTGATTTGGTTATTAGCCTTCTAGGAATTTGTCCTGAAAAAGTAATGGGTTAGAGGATTGCGGGAAAATGGAGACTGGAGGCTTATTGCACTTAGCCTGTTGTTGGTTGGATTCCTCTGCAGTGAGTTTAGCATACAAGATGTTTAGTAAGGAGTACCTTTAGGATCAGCACTGTGGAAGGTGGGAAATGGAACCAGGATTGGACAGAGGGAGAAGTTAAGCTGTGACAGCCTTGGCCAACTCCATGGGGAGCCCCGGAGCTAGAATGGCTATCACTGGTTGGGCCAAGATGACCAGGCCTTTATACTCCATTCATTCCATACTGGACATGGGAAGGAGTGTGACCTCAGGCAAGGTTGCTCTCCTCAACTTAAGACAACTCACTGCTAGAGGCTCTCTTGTACGCAAGACTGCCAACAGTCCTTCCTTGAAGTGGGATTTGAGTGGTTCCTTATAGTGTCTATACCTCCTTTCCACTCCTACCCCCACGGCTAACCTGTCAACCTCAGCTGAACCAAACAGCTGATGGGGCTGTCAGACAGACTGCCTTAAGCCATGGAGATGGTACTGTGATTTCTCTTCTTTGAGTTGAAGAACAACCTGAGAGACAGAGAACCCCGGGCTGAAGGACAAGTGTATATTCTTGTGAATATATGTGATGGGTCTCAGGAGCAGTTTAATTAATAGAAATTATGTGTAAATATTTGTGAATATGTATGGCAGATTATAGGAGAGAATCGTCATTTAAGTTAAGTTGATTGCTTAGAAAATCCGGTAGTAAAATACCTCGGTACACAGCAAAATTATAAAAAGATAGAAACTCTGAGGTAAGAGACTTGGGGTGCAGATAGTAAAAATTCCAGAAGTAAAAAAATTAGTTGAAGGAGATACAATAATTAATCATTCCTGATATTAGTATGAAAACCTTGACACTTTTACAGATAGTTTCTTCATGGTTTGTGGTGAGCTGGAAGTTTTCCCTGAAATTCCACCTGATGATAGATCTTTCTCCCTTTCCTCCTTCCTTCAAGTAATTGGTCATTTGTTGCATTGTCTATCACTTTTGGGCAAAGTAGGTTTTGGTTGTTTTAGTTCCTCAGTGATTATAAATGGCTAGGGCAAGTTACATGCTAAGAGTTGCTTATGTGGAGAAGTCTTAAGTCAGAGTTGGTGAGCTCTTTTTGTCTTTCTCTCTTTCTATGTTTCTTGGGTGGAATGACAACACTCCATCCTAGGATATATATAGTATAAGGACATAAAGTGCATGTTTTCCAATAATAGATCTTGAGTTTGGCTTCTCCAAAAATTGCCTTTTTTTGGATCCTTGCATGGTTCATCTCTTTATTGTCATGGTTGTTGGAACTAAAGGTTGTGATTCTTGTAAGAATCTGCTCTTTGTTTAAAAGTTCTTTCAGATAGTCATTGGGGTAGTTTGCATAGTATATATGATACAAATTTACTTTGTGTTGAAATAGTAAAATGAAATGAAAATCCAGAATACTGACATAAACTGGCATGTAATATACATAGAATGAATATGATGTATCTTTCTGAAAGCTGATACAGTTAAGGTGATCATTCATGTGTTTCGTTGCATTTGTAGTCATTGTACCCTCTTTCTCCATATAACTTTATTTAAACGTATTTACTGATATAAACAAATCACTGTGCCTCCACTCCCTCTCATCACAATTTGGGCATAATTGATTTTGTTCAATCTACTTGTGGCCTAGAATTAGAAAATGCAATTGAGAAAAATAACCCAAGGGAAAAAAATAGTGACCATAACCCAGGTTGTCAGTTCATATCCAGGCAACGAGCAAAAGTTGTAGCTTCAAGAACTAGAGAGCTGGTGGTAGAACACATTGAAGGAATACAAATAAGACAGCTGCTTGATGGTTCTTGTAGTAAACCAAATGTGCGATATTAAAAACCTCAAGGAGGGACTTCCCTGGTGGTCCAGTGCTTGAGACTCTGCCCTTCCACTGCAGGGGGCACAGGTTCGATCCCTAGTTGGGGAACTAAGATCTCGCATGCTGCGTGGCCAAAAAAATAAAAAAATAAAAATAAAGACCTCGAAGAGTATATTATTTTAATGACGACAAAGAAGTAGTAAATCTGAGATCTCAGTAGATGTGTTAATTTGACTTGAAAACCTCAGTGAAGATGCTGATAGAGGAGTAAAAGGATTCCAATATTCGTTTCTTTGCTTTTCCAACTTCCTGTCTGCTTGTCTCTGTAATCTTAGGAACAAAGGTCTGTCGTGTTGGATACTATCCAGAGGGTTTTTCAAATGTTAATGTGTATTAATACTACATACAAGAGAAGATGTGTTTTAGGCAGTCATAGATTTGAGAAGGCAGAAAGGTGCTAGGGAGTTAGGTACATCAGTCATTTATATACAGTGAAACAGTTAGTATAAGCTCTCTGAGATCTCATTTATCCCAGGGTATAAATACAACTTTTTAGTTCAGCCTCAGATAAAAATAATCAAAGATCTTTTGACCTAATAATAATCTTAGGCAGTCACAACTTGTTCTGGCCTAAAGATGACAGTCAGTGCAATTGACAGATTTACTTGTACTTCTTTCCTTTCCTTCCCTTCCATACCCATAGACTCACCCGTGAGCAGCTAACCTGCTGCCTATAGTGTTATACACTGGGCTAGAGATGAAAAGAGAAATGCTGAGTTCTGCCTGCAGTTAGTGCATAGTCTAATGTGAGTGTAGATTGAATTTTAAATCTGTTTCTTCCTTGCATTTCTGTTGCATCTTACTCTGAAGGAGACTCCCTTTTTCTGGCAGAAAGTTAAATTTAACTTCCTTCTTATTTGCATTTGTATTTTTGCTTGTTTTCTTTTGCATTTAATTTTTTTAGACCTGGTTACTTTGTTAGTACTCTGCCAGTTTTCTATAATCCTTTAAATTCATTATATTTTTCTCTCTTTTTTTAAGTCTACACAGACTAAATGGGCTTATTTAAAAACAAAATAAAACTCAGAATTATGAAAAAAGTCTGTCCATAAATAAAGTTGATTCCAACGATTAAAAATATCTGACCTTTGGAAATTGGTTGATAGAGAGTTGAAATTAATATGTTTGAGCACACCATTCTTGGTTAAGTGGCAAAAGAAAAGGACAGTCTTGCCTGAAGTACTGTTAAAAAGATTTCCTAGTGGGATGAACAAGGACTTCTGGAGCCAGTAAATAACTGAGGGATCTCCAAGTGAAGATTAGGTGATTTAGGGAAGGAAAAGCCCATTAGACAGATGGTACAATCCTGAAACTGGTTTTAAGCATTATAAGTATGTCCAAATAAATGATTTCCCTCATTCTCTATTAAGGACTTAAGGAAAATCTAGTTACAGTGGAGTAGGAATTTATTTTCACAATAGGTAACTGACTTAAAGATTGGAAATAAGGACTGTGCTTTGGTTAAAAGGATTTCATTAGAGAGACTCCGGTGGTGGGTACTTGTAGAGTTTTAATGATTTATTTGGATTAGGAAAAATGTTAAATATGTTAAGGTCTTTCTTAAAATATAGGATCCTAGGCCTAATGGAGTAAAGTATAATTGTTGAGAAATGTGTAAATGAATGGAAAGATAACAAATGCTCATTGAAGTGTCTCATTTACAAATCTGTGCTTGAAATTTGGAGCATTTACTTTTGTGACTTTGAATTTGAGGGCTTGTATTTATTTCTCAATTCATCATATTGTAGTATGGATGCCATGTTTCTCCCAATTGATAATCACATAGGCTTCTTCGGTTCACGTAGGTACCTCGGTTTCAGTTACATCATACTGTCTCTTTAAGGGCTCTTCAAATTCTAAAATGGGAATTTTATGAAGTCATGTAATATATATTGTTATTCATGTTATTGGAAACATACCCTTCAAGTTTGTTGAAATTCCCGTTAAAAGGGCAGTCCAGGCTTGATATGGTGATTGCACAAAATTGTCAGGGACCCTGGCTTCTCTTGGTTAGGAGGCACAAATATCAAAGACTTGATTCTAGCTTAAACAATAAGGAGATTTATTCCCTCATATAATTGAAGGTTCATAGGTGAGTTGTGCACTAGATATAGTTCGAAGTCTAGAAGTATCCAGTACTTTCCATCTGTTTCTGCTGCTATCTTCTGTGGGCTTCATCTTAAGAATGGTTCCCCTGTGGTGGCAGTTGGTGATATATGCTTCCTTGTTCACATCAGGCAGTAGAGAGAAAACACCTTTTCCATGACTGTTCTCTATAAATCCGTCAAACCTTATTTGACTATTCTGTTCTGTCTAGCTTGGTAAGTTGGTTTGCTTTTCTTTTTAGAAAACCATTAATCAGTGATCTTTATGAGCTAGCTACACTCATGTATGAAGAACTAGAAAACAGAAGATGGCTTGAAATCACCTCTTCCTCAGAACTGGAAAAATTACAGTCTAAATGTCCTTCCAGTGATAGGTTGGTTGGCATCATCTTTGTGCAAAAAAGATGAACATAATTCAAATAAGTTACTTGTTCGGATACGTGATGATGTTTTTGGGTGATGCTTCTCTAATTTGAACATATTCAGGAAGTTCTCTATGTGGTATTCTATATGGTATTCATTTTGGCTGCTTACTGATGAACAGTATGAAAACATACCTGGAGTTTTAGAAAATGTTAATTTCCACCCTCCCCATTTTTTTTCAGTATAAAATTTTTTTACACGTGTTGAAAATCTTATTTGAAAATGTTACTCTTTTTAAAAATTGAGGTATAATTGATATATAACTATTAGTTTCAGGTATATAACATAATGATTTGATGTTTGCATATATTGTGGAATGATCATAGTTAAGTCTAGTTAACATCTGTCACCATACACAGTTATAGTATTTTTTCTTGTGATGAGAACTTTTAAGATTTACTCTTAGCAGCTTTCAAATATGCAATACAGTATTATTAATTATAGTCATCATGCTGCACATTACACCCCCGTGACTTATTTATTGCTCATGAGTTTTTAAAAAAAGGCTCTCTACCAATTCTAATGTGCATGTATAACCTTTACTTTACTTTGTTACTGCCTGCCCCTCACTGAGTTTTTGGATTGACAAGCTCTACAGTTGACTGTTGAACAGCACAGGTTTGAGCCTTGCAGGTCCTCTTATACGTGGGATTTTTTCAGTACATATATGTACTGCTATTTTTATCATCCGTGGATGTGGAATCCGTGCACATGCAGGGCCGACTGTGGGATGTGATCACAGTGGATTTTGGTATCTACGGCGGATCCTGGGACCAATCCACTGCAGATACTGAGGGACGACTGTAGTTTAATTTCTTCCAGAGCCTGTTATACCTTGAGATGGATTTAGGGGTATGGGATGCCCTATTTTGGAATTGAGTTGGAGTTTGGGGTAAGGTAATTGTGGGCTGGGTTTTTTTCTTTTTTGATTGTATGAAAGGGAGCAGCACAAAAGGAGTACGGTTGACCCTTGAACAACAGGGGTTTGAACTTCGCAGGTCCACTTACACATGGAATTTTTTCAGTAGTAAATACTATAGCACTACATGATCTTGTGGTCGGTTGAATCCGAGGATACAGAACTGCGGATCCAGAGAGCCGTCGATAAGTTATACTTGGCTTTTCTACTGTGCGGAGGTCAGTGCCTCTTACGTCTGTGTTGTTCAAGAGTCAACTGTAGTTCCTTTGCTCTTTGAGGTGGTTGAGCTCTTAGTCATTTTTTTTTTTTTTTTTTTTTTTTTTTTTTTTGAGGTATGTGGGCCTCTCACTGTTGTGGCCTCTCCCGTTGCGGAGCACAGGCTCCGGACACACAGGCTCAGCGGCCATGGCTCACAGGCCCAGTGGCTCCGCGGCATGTGGGATCTTCCCGGACCGGGGCACGAACCCGTGTCCCCTGCATCCGCAGGCGGACTCTCAACCACTGCGCCACCAGGGAAGCCCTCTTAGTCATTTTTGGAAGTGAGATCCCTTGTTAGAACAAACGACCCATCACATTCTGGAGTATTAATCCATTTATCAGATTTGGTCTCTGAGGAAGTTCAAGTTGATTCAAGAGGTTGCCCAGATTCTGTTCAAGTGCAGGTCTGAAATGTGACCATGGTTTTACTTCCTTGAACTCCTATATATTGGACATTTGTTACCATGTCTGACTATGAGTAGGGACGCCCCAGAGTTTAAATTATTTGGTTTTAAATATCACTATCTGCTGGGAGGTGGGTATGATGGGAATTTTGTTGTAATGTTTCTTAAAACTTGTTAATTGATTTTGAAATGGGACATAATTGTGACTCATGCTTATTTTCCTTCTTTCAGCATTATCTGCATACCAGAGGTACTACAGTTTACAATCTGACTACTGGAAGGTTAGTGCACATTTGCATACCCCTTCCCTTCCCCTCTTTCCCTCTTCCCCTTCCCTTCCCTTCCCTTCTCCTCTTCCCTCCCCTTCTCTTCTCTGGCAGATTACTGCTGTTTATACTCAAAACGAATTGTGCTCTTGCTTTTTTGTTTTGTTAATTGAAAATATTACTTCTAGGCAAAAGGGATTGGAAAGGGAGAAATGAGTGTTCTTCATTTGTGCTGTCTTGTATGATCAACTTGTATTTTGTTAAAAGAATTAGATTATTCTGACACAGTTTGTTGGCCAAAGACGATCCAAAGTGTGAAAGTTAAAGCCATTAAAATCAAATGGCAACAAAATGATTCTTCAGTTGTCTTAAGTTGGTACCTAGGAATAAAAGAAGTCTGAAGATGGCTGTATCAGGCTGAAAAGGGAAGGCATAAATGAAAATCTTTATTGGTATAGTCTGTCTATAATTGGAGCTCTGAGGGCAGCTGAACCTAACCATTTTTTAAAAGACCAGTACCTAAATGAAGAACTGTGCACAGCAATGAATCATCTATTTTCTTAGTTTGAGCAGTGCATAAAGTTACCTGGACAGGTTAATCTTTCACATCATGTTTACTTTGAAGTATAAGTTTACTGACCCAGTGGGATTTCTTTATCTGAATTGCCATTTCAGATTTTTAAGGTGGATTTTATTCTTTCTATTGCCTAATTTATATTTCTTTTTGATATGTAGAAGTTTTAACAGTATATTTTGGTAATTTAAAAAATATATTGAAAATATCTTTTCTAGTCTATGGCTTATCTTTTCTTCTTTTTAAAGCTTATTGAAGTGTAATTAAATACCATAAAATTCAACTTCTTTATGCCATTCAGTGACTTTTAGTAAATTTCCAGAGTTGTGCAACCATAACCAAAGTCTTACTTTAGGACATGTCTATCTCACCGTAATGAAACCTCATGCCCAACCCCTGGCGAGTACTAATCTACTTTCTGTCTCTGTGTATTTGTATTTTCTGGATATTTCATATAAATTGAATCATATAATATGTAGTCTTTTGTGACTGACTTCTTTCACTAAGCATATATTTTTAAGGTTGATCCATGTGTAGCATGTATTAATACTTTATTCCTTTTTATTATCTAATAATATTCCATTGTGTGGTTTTACCATATTTTATATATCCATTCATCAGTTGAGCATTTTAGTTGTCTCTACTTTTTGGCTATTGTGAATAATGCTCCTGTGAACATCTGTATACAAGTTTTTGTGTGGACATATATAGTTTCAGTTCTCTTCGGTAAATAACCAGGGGTGGAATTGCCAGGTTGTAAAGTAAATCTATGTTTAACATTTTGAGTAACTGCCAAAATTGTTTTCCAGGGTGGCTGTAACATTTTACATTCTCACCAGCAGTGTATGAGGGTAACAGTTTCTCCATATCCTCATTATTACAGTTTTTATTTGCATTTTCCTAAAGACTGATGTTGAGCACTGTTTAATGACCACATTAGCTATTTGTGTATATTCTTTGGTGAAATGCCTCTGTAAACCTTTGCTGATTTTTAAATTTGTTTTTTAAAAAATTACTGTGTTGGGACTGCCCTGGCGGTTCAGTGTTTAAGACTCCACGCTTCCAATGAAGGGTGCATGGGTTTGATCTCTGATCTGGGAACTAAGATCCCACATGGCTGCGTGGCGCGGCCGAAAACTTAAAAAAAAAAAAATTGGTGTGTTGTAAGAGTTCTTTATACATTCCGGATACAACCCCTTATCGGATATATAATTTGCAAATATTTTCTCAAAGTCTGTGGCTTATATTTTCATTTTCTTGATAGTATAGTTTGAAGTGCAAAAATTAAAAATTTTGATGACATCCAATTTCTCAACTGTTTCTTTCATTGCTTGGGCTTTTGGTTTTGTAGCTAAGAAATCTTTGCCTAATCCAGTGTCATGGTGATTTCTTCCATTGTTTATTCAATCAGTTGCTTCAGTACAGGTAGTACTGCAGTAAATAGTAAAAGTGTCTTTTTGTTAGTGTTCTTTGGTATAGATTCTCTTTGGTATAGATTCCTTGATAATTGGGATTGCTGGGTCTAGTGGTGTGAACCACTCCTTTGGGAGCTCTTGTTTCCCCTTGGTCTTAACCAAGAAAGTTTATGTCAGCAGGCTTTTTGTGAAATCTGATAGGTGAGAAATGGTGTCTTGTTTTTAACTTGCATTTTCTTAATTGAATTTTTAATTGAAGTTTAAAGACTATTTGTGTTTCCTTTTCTTTGAAATATTTGTTCATTTCTCTTCAGTTGGGCCATTGTTTTCTTTCTGTTTTGTATAGCCATATTTTATGTATGATCTATATTTATCCTTTATTTGTGATAAAAATTGCAGTTTTCATTTATTGTTTTATTTTGCTTTTGTGTGTTTGTTTTTGTCCATGCAGAAGTTATTTCTATCTAGTCAAATTTATCAGTCTTTTTCTAAATTGCACCTGCATGTTGAATCATAGGATAGTTTTTTCCTCACTCCCAGGTGTTAGAGAAATTCATCCACATTTTCTTTTAGTACTTAAATGGTTTTAGTTTTTAATTTAAATCTCTGATCCATTTGGGATTTATCCCTGATTTATAGTGTGAGGAACATCTAAGTTTATTCTTTGCCTATGGCTAATTATCCCAACATAATATATTGTTAAAAAATTTCATTTTTTCCGTACTAATTTGAGATGTTGCCTTAGTTGTATGCTAAATTTTCATATGAAGTTTTGTCTACTTATATTTTCTGTGGTCTGTTTCATTAGTCTGTTCATGAATTAATGCTATACTATTTTACTTACAGAGGTTTTGGAATAGGTTTACACTACATATACAGTATGTATACGGTAGTGCTGTGGCACCCTTTCCCCATTGTTCTTGTTTCTAGGGTTTCCCTGGCTGTCCTTTCTTTGTTGCTTGTTTTTCCAAATAAACTAATTAATTCCACAAAAATAGCTGATGATTTTTCTCTCCGGCTTTTTTGAAGTATCATTTACATTATTTTAAGTGTTCAAATTTGCTGCATTTCGGCAATTTATATGGGGTTGTGTAATCATTACTGCAATTAAGATATAGAATGTTTCTATCACTGAAAGTGTTCCATTGTCCCCCTTTACAGTTGATTCCCATTCTTGACCCCTGGTCCCAGGCAACCAGTTATCTGTGTATATGCTTTCTGGAGTCTCTAATTTTGCCGTTCCTAGAATGTCACACACCTGGATTCAAATAGCATGTATTTTTTTGTTTTAATTTAGCATACTGTTTTTGAGATTCATCCATGTTCTTGTGTGTATCAGTATTGTGTTCCTTTTCATTGTTATGTAGTATCTAATAGAATGATTATACCACAATTAATTTTCCCATTTATTAGTTGACAAACATTAGGGTTGTGTCCAGCTTTTGATAAGCATGAATGAAGTGCAGTGAACATTATTTGTTTTTGTGTAGACATAGGTTTTCACTTCTCTTGGTATATATACCTAGGATTTGGAAATGCTGGGTCACATTGCAGTTGTAGAGTTAACGGCCAAACTTTTACAAAGTGGCTGTACCACTTCACATTCTTACTAGCAATATATGAGATTCTCAATTGTTCTACATCTTGGATATCACTCGGTACTTTCAATCTTTTTAACTTTAGCCATTCTAGTAAGTAAGTAGTGGGTTTTCATTTTGGTTTTATCTGGTTTCCCCAATGATAGTGATGTTGAGCATCTTCTATGTGCTATTGGCCTTTCATGTACCTTTTGTTATTATCTGTTCACATCTTTTGCTGATTTTTAACTTCTTTTTGTGTATTATTAATTGAGTTGCATGGGCTCTTTGCATATTCCCTTTGTCAGATATGTTTTGCAAATACTTTTTCACAGTCTGTGGTTTGCTTTTTGTTTTCTTACTTGTGCCTTTTTACGAGCAAATATTTATAATTTTGATGAAGTCCATTTAATAATTTTTTTCTTTTATACCTTGTGGTTTTTGTGTTCTGCTAAGAACTCTTTGCCTACCTGAAGATCATAAACATTTCCTCAGCTTTTTTTCCCCAGGAGTTCTATAATCACATTTCTTAAATTTTGGTTTATGATACATTTCAGGTTGTTCATGATGTGAGATGAGCATCAGTGTTCTTCCCCACCCCTTGAACACATATCCAGTTGTTCTAGCATCATTCATTGGAAAGACTGTCCTTTCAAATTTGATTTACTGTTTATTTCCTCTTAGATAAAAATCAGTTGACAATTTAGTTTTGTGTCTATTGCTAGATCCTCTGTTATATTCCCTGTTACGTTATGTTCTATATGTCTATTTTTTCTTTCTTTTTTTTCCTTTTTCTTTTCTTAACATCTTTATTGGAGTATAATTGCTTTACAATGGTCTCTTAGTTTCTGCTTTAAAACAAAGTGAATCAGCTATGCATATACATATATCCCCATATCTCCTCCCTCTCGCATCTCCCTCCCACCCTCGCTATCCCACCCTTCTAGGTGGTCACAAAGCACCAAGCTGATCTCCCTGTGCTATGTGGCTGCTTCCCACTAGCTATCTATTTTACATTTGGTAGTGTATATATGTCCATGCTACTCTCTCACTTCGTCCCAGCTTACCCTTCCCCCTTCCCCTTCCCCGTGTCCTCAAGTCCATTCTCTATGTCTGCATCTTTATTCCTGTCCTGCCCATAGGTTCTTCAGAACCTTCTCTTCTTTTTAATTTTTAAGATTCCATATATATGTGTTAGCATATGGTATTTGTTTTTCTCTTTCTGACTTACTTCACTCTGTATGACAGTCTCTGGGTCCATCCACCTCACTACAAATAACTCAATTTCGTTTCTTTTTATGGATGAGTAATATTCCATTGTATATATGTGCCACATCTTCTTTATCCATTCATCTGTTGATGGACACTTAGGTTGCTTCCATGTTCTGGCTATTGTAAATAGAGCTGCAATGAACATTTTGGTACATGACTCGTTTTGAATTATGTTTTTCTCAGGGTATATGCCCAGTAGTGGGTAGGCTGGGTCGTATGGTAGTTCTATTTGTAGTTTTTTAAGGAACCTCCATACTGTTCACCACAGTGGCTGTATCAGTTTACATTCCCACCAACAGTGCAAGAGTGTTTCCTTTTCTCCACACCCTCTCCAGCATTTATTGTTTGTAGATATTTTGATGATGGCCATTCTGACTGGTGTGAGGTGATACCTCATTGTAGTTTTAATTTGCATTTCTCTAATGATGAGTGATGTTGAGCATCCTTTCATGTGTTTGTTGGCAATCTGTATATCTTCTTTGAACAAATGTCTATTTAGGTCTTCTGCCCATTTTTGGATTGGGTTGTTTGTTTTTTTGATATTGAGCTGCATGAGCTGCTTGTAAATTTTGGAGATTAATCCTTTGTCAGTTGCTTCATTTGCAAATATATTCTCCCATTCTGAGGATTGTCTTTTCTTTCTTTTTCTTTTTTTTTTTTTTTTTTTTTTTTTGCGGTACATGGGCCTCTCACTGTTGTGGCCTCTCCCGTTGCAGAGCACAGGCTCCGGAGGTGCAGGCCCAGCCGCTCCGTGGCATGTGGAATCTTCCCGGCCCGGGGCATGAACCCGCGTCCCCTGCATCCGCAGGCGGACTCTCAACCGCTGTACCACCAGGGAAGCCCCTGAGGGTTGTCTTTTCATCTTGTTTATGGTTTCTTTTGCTCTGCAAAAGCTTTTAAGTTTCCTTAGGTCCCGTTTGTTTACTTTTGTTTTTATTTCCATTTCTCTAGGAGATGGGTCAAAAAGGATCTTGCTGTGATTTATGTCATAGTGTTCTGCCTATGTTTTCCTCTAAGAGTTTTATAGTGTCTGGCCTTACACTACGTCTTTAATCCATTTTGAGTTTTTTTTTGTGTGTTTGTGTGTATGGTGTTAGAGAGTGTTCTAATTTCATTCTTTTACATGTAGCTGTCCAGTTTTCCGAGCACCACTTACTGAAGAGGCTGTCTTTTCTCCATTGTATATTCTTACCTCCTTGATCAAAGATGAGGTGACCATATGTGTGTGGGTGTATCTCTGGTCTTTCTATCCTGTTCCATTGAGCTATCTTTCTGTTTTTCTGCCACTACCATACTGTTCATTACTGTAGCTTTGTAGTATAGTCTGAAGGCCGGGAGCCTGATTCCTTCAGCTCTTTTTCTTTCTCAAGATCACTTTGGCTCTTCGGGGTCTTTTGTGTTTCCATACAAATTGTGAATTTTTTTGTTCTAGTTCTGTGAAAAATGCCATTCGTAGTTTGATAGGGATTGCATTGAATCTGTACATTGCTTTGGGTAGTATAGTCATTTTCACAATGTTGATTCTTCCAATCTAAGAACATGGTATATCTCTCTATCTGTTTGTATCATTTTTAATTTCTTTCATCAGTGTGTTATAGTTCTGTGCATACAGGTCTTTTGTCTCCTTAGGTAGGTTTATTCCTAGATATTTTATTCTTTTTGTTGCAGTGGTAAATGGGCATGTTTCCTTAATTTCTCTTTCAGATTTTTCATCATTAGTGTATAGGAATGCAAGAGATTTCTGTGCATGAATTTTGTATCCTGGTACTTTACCACATTCGTTGATTAGCTCTTGTACTTTTCTGGTGGCATCTTTAGGATTCTCTATGTATAGTATCATGTCATCTACAAAGAGTGACAGTTTTACTTCTTCTTTTCTGATTTAGATTCCTTGTATTTCTTTCTCTTCTCTAATTGCTGTGGCTTAAACTTCCAAAACTATGTTGAATAATAGTGGTGAGAATGGACAACCTTGTCTTGTTCCTGATCTTAGAGGAAATGGTTTCAGTTTTTCACCATTGAGAATGAGGTTGGCTGTGGGTTTGTCATATATGGCCTTTATTATGTTGAGGTAAGTTCCCTCTATGCCTACTTTCTGTAGGGTTTTTATCATAAATGGGTATTGAATTTTGTCAAAAGCTTTTTCTGCATTGATTGAGACGATCATATGGTTTTTCTCCTTCAGTTTGTTAATATGGTTTATCACATTGATTGATTTGCGTACATTGAATCCTTGCATTCCTGGGGTAAACCCTACTTGACCATGGTGTATGATCCTTTTAATGTGCTGTTGGATTCTGTTTGTATTATTTTGTTGAGAATTTTTGCATCTGTGTTCATCAGTGATATTGGCCTGTAGTTTTCTTTCTTTGTGACATCTTTGTCTGGTTTTGGTATCAGGGTGATGGTGGCCTCGTAGAATGAGTTTGGGAATGTTCCTCCCTCTGCTGTAGTTTGGAGGAGTTTGAGAAGGATAGGTGTTAGCTCTTCTCAAAATGTTTGATAGAATTCGCCTGTGAAGCCGTCTGGTCCTGGGCTTTTGTTTGTTGGAAGATTTTTAATCACAGTCTCAATTTCAGTGCTTGTGATTGGTCTGTTTATATTTTCTGTTTCTTCCTGTTTCAGTCTTGGGAGGTTGTGCTTTTCAAAGACTTTGTCCATTTCTTCCAGGTTGTCCAGTTTATTGGCATAGAGTTGCTTTTAGTAATCTCTCATGATCCTTTGTATTCTGCAGTGTCAGTTTTTACTTCTCCTTTTTCATTTCTAATTCTATTGATTAGAGTCCTCTCCCTTTTTTTCTTATTGAGTCTGGCTAATGGTTTATCTATTTTGTTTATCTTCTCAAAGAACCAGCTTTTAGTTTTATTGATCTTTGCTATTGTTTCCTTCATTTCTTTTTCATTTATTTCTGGTATGATCTTTATGATTTCTTTCCTTCTGGTAACGTTGGGGTTTATTTTGTTCTTCTTTCTGTAATTGCTCTAGGTGTAAGGTTAGGTTGTTTATTTGAAATGTTTCTTGTTTCTTGAGGTAGGATTGTATTGCTATAACCTTCCCTCTTAGAACTGCTTTTTCTGCATCCCATTGGTTTTGTGTCGTTGTGTTTTCATTGTCATTTGTTTCTAGGCACTTTTTGATTTCCTCAGTGATCTCTTGGTTATTTAGTGGTGTATTGTTTAGCCTCCATGTGTTTGTATTTTTTACAGACTTTTTCCTGTAATTGATATCTAGTTTCGTAGTGTTGTCGTTGGAAAAGATACTTGATGTGTTTTTAGTTTTCTTAAATTTACCAAGGCTTCATTTGTGATCCAGGATATGATGTGTCCTAGAGAATGTTGCATGAGCACTTGAAAGTGTATTCTGTTGTTTTTGGATAGAATGTCCTATAAATATCAATTAATTCCATTTAAAGCTTGTTTTAAAGCTTTAAGTCGCCTACCGTGATTGTGTTGCTGTCGATTTCCCCTTTAATGGCTGTTAGGATTTGCCTTATGTATTGAAGTGCTCCTATGTTGGGTGCATAAATATTTACAATTGTTATATCTTCTTGGATTGATCCCTTGGTCATTATGTAGTTTCCTTCTTTGTCTCTTGTAAAAGTCTTTATTTTATAGTATATTTTGTCTGATATGAGAATTGCTACTCCGGCTTTCTTTTGATTTCCATTTGCATGGAATATCTTTTTTCGTCCCCTCTGTTGCAGTCTCTGTGTGTTCTTAGGTCTGAAGTGGATCTCTTGTAGACAGCATATGTATGGGTCTTGTTTTTGTATCCATTCGGCCAGTCTGTGTTTTTGGTTTGAGCATGTAATCCATTTACATTTAAGGTAGTTATCGATATGTGTGTTCCTGGTACCATTTTCTTAATTGTTTGGGTTTGTTATTGTAGGTCTTTTCCTGCTCTTGTGTTTCCTGCCTAGAGACGTTCTTTTAGCATTTGTTGTAAAGCTGGTTTGGTGGTGCTGACTTCTCTTAGCTTTTGCTTGTCTGTAAAGGTTTTAATTTCTCCGTTGAATCTGAATGAGATCCTTGCTGGGTAGAGTAATCTTGGTTGTAGGTTTTTCCCTTTCATCACTTTAAGTATGTCCTGCCACTCCCTTCTGGCTTGCAGAGTTTCTGCTGAAAGATCAGCTGTTAACCTTATGGAGATTCCCTTGTATGTTATTTGTTGTTTTTCCTTTTCTGCTTTTAATATTTTTTCTTTGTACTTAAATTTTCATAGTGTGATTAATATGTGTCTTGGCGTGTTTCTCCTTGTATTTGTCCTGTATGGACTCTCTGTGCTGCCTGGATTTGATTAACTGTTTTCTTTCCCATATTAGGGAAGTTTTCAACTATAATCTCTTGAAATATTTTCTCAGTCCCTTTCTTTTCCTCTTCTTCTTCTGGGATCCCTGTAACTCGAATGTTAGTGCATTTACTGTGGTCCCAGGGGTCTCTGAGGCTGTCCTCCGTTCTTCTCATGCTTTTTACTTTATTGTGCTCTGTGGTAGTTATTTCCACTGTTTTATCTTACAGGTGACTTACCTGTTCTTCTTCCTCAGTTCTTCTGCTATTGATCCCTTCTGTAGAATTTTTAATTTTATTTATTGTGCTGTTCATCATTGTTTGTTTGCTCTGTTCTTCTAGGTCCTTGTTAAATGTTTCCTGTATTTTCTCTGTTCTGTTTCCAAGATTTTGGATCATCTTTACTATCATTACTCTGAATTCTTTTTCAGGTAGACTGCCTATTTCCTCTTCATTTGTTTGGTATTGTGGGTTTCTGCGTTGCTCCTTCGTCTACTGTGTGTTTCTCTGTCTTTTCATTTTGCTTAACTTACTGTGTTTGGGGTCTCCTTTTCACAGGCTGCAGGTTCGTAGTTCCCGTTGTTTTTGGTGTCTGCCCCCAGTGGCTAAGGATGATTCACTGGGTTGTGTAGGCTTCCTGGTGGAGGGCATTCGTGCCTGTGTTCTGGTGGATTAGGTTGGATCTTGTCTTTCTGGTGGGCAGAACCATGTCTGGTGGTGTGTTTTTGAGTGTCTGTGACCTTATTATTTTAATTTTAGGCAGCATCTCTGCTCATGGATGAGGTTGTGTTCCTGTCTTGCTAGTTGTTTGGCCGTAGGGTGTCTAGCACTGTAGCTTGCTGGTCGTTGAGTGGAGCTGGGTCTTAGCGTTGCGATGGAGATCTCTGGGAGCAGTTTCGCCATTTGATATTTCATGTGCAGCCTGGAGGTCTCTGTTGGACCATTGTCCTGAACTCGGCTCTCCCACCTCAGAGGCAGAGGCCTGACACCCGGCTGGAGCACCAAGACCGTATCAGCCACATGGCCCAGAAGAAAAGGGAGAGAAAAAGGAAGGAAGGGAGGGAGAGAGGGAAGGAAAATTATTAAAAATAAAAAAATTAAAAAGTAATAAAAAAGAAGAGAGCAGCCAAACCAAAAAAGAAATCCACCAATGATAGCAAGTGCTAAAAACTATACTAAAAAAATAATAAAAAGAAAAACGGACAGACAGAACCCTAGGACAGATGGTAAAAGCAAAGCTGTACAGACAAAGTCACACAAAGAAGCACGCACATACACACTAACAAAAAGAGAAAAAGAAAAAAATATATATATATAAAAAAGGAAGAGAGCAACCAAATCAATAAACAAATATACCAATGATAATAAACTCTAAATACTAAACTAAGATAAACATAAAACCGGAAACAAATTAGATGCAGAAAGCAAACCCCAAGTCTACAGTTGCTCCCAAAGTCTACCGCCTCAATTTTGGGATGATTCATTGTCTATTCAGGTGTTCCACAGATGCAGGATATATCAAGTTGATTGTGGAGATTTAATCCGCTGCTCCTGAGGCTGCTGGGAGAAATTTCCCTTTCTCTTCTTTGTTAGTACAGCTCCTGGGGTTCAGCTTTGGATTTGGCCCCGCCTCTACGTGTAGGTCGCCTGAGGGCGTCTGTTCTTCACTCAGGACGGGGTTAAAGTAGCAGCTGAATAGGGTGCTATGGCTCACTCAGGCCGAGGGGGAGGGAAGGGTATGCAATGCGGATGGAGCCTGCCGCGGCAGAGGCCGGACTGACATTGCAGCAGCCTGAGGCGCGGCGTTTTTTCTCCTGGGGAAGTTGTCCCTGGATCACAGGACCCTGGCAGTGGAGGGCTGCACAGGCTCCCGGGAGGGGAGGTGTGGATAGTAACCTGTGCTTGCACACAGGCTTATTGGTGGCTGCAGCAGGTGCCTTACCGTTACTTGCCCGTCTCTGGGGTCTGTGCTGATAGCTGTGGCTCACGCCCGTCTCTGGAGCTCATTTAGGCAGTGCTCTGAATCCCCTCTCCTTGCACACCCTGAAACATTGGTCTCTTGCCTCTTAGGCAGGTCCAGAGTTTTTCCAGGACCCCCTCCCGGCTAGCTGTGGCACACTAACCCGCTTCCGGCAGTGTTCATGCAGCCAACCGCAGTCCTCTCCCTGGTATCTGACCTGTGAAGCCCGAGCCTCAGCTCCTAGCCCCTGCCCGTCCCGGCGGGTGAGCAGAGTAGCCTCTCGGGCTGGTGAGTGCTGGTCAGCACCGATCCTCTGTTCGGGAATCTCTCCGCTTTGCCCTCCGCACCCCTGTTGCTGTGCTCTCCTCCGAGGCTCCGAAGTTTCCCCCCATCTCCACCAGTGAAGGGGCTTCCTAGTGTGTGGAAACTTTTCCTCCTTCACAGCTCCCTCCCAGAGGTGCGGGTCCTGTCCCTATTCTTTTGTCTCTGTTTTTTCTTTTGCCCTACCCAGGTACGTGGTGAGTTTCTTGCCTTTTGGGAAGTCTGAGGTCTTCTGCCAGCGTTCAGTAGGTGTTCTGTAGGAGTTGTTCCACATGTAGTTGTATTTCTGATGTATTTGTGGAGACGAAAGTGATATACACGTCTTACTCCTCTGCCATCTTGAAGGTCTCCTATATGTCTATTTTAAAGCCAGTAGCATACTGTTTTGCTACTTTAGTCTTGAAATCAAGCAGTGTAAGTTTTCTGTGTTCTTTTTCAAAATTTTGTTTTTTTCTAGGTCGTTTGCTTTTCTATATACAGTTTAGAAGCAATTTGCCAATTTCTCCTGCTAGGATTTTGATTGGGACTGCATTGTATGCATTGACCAATTTGGGGAGAATATCTCTTTTTAAAAATAATGCATTTGTTTGTCCACAAACATGGTATATCTCACCATTTATTTAGGTCTTCTTTAATTTTCTTCAGCAATGTTTTATTGTTTCCATCGCACATTTTTCCTTGTTAAGTTTATCTCTAGTTTACTCTTTGATGCTGTTGTGATTGGAGTCGTCGTAAAATTTTATTTCCAATTATTGTTGCTATTGTATAGGAGCAGAAAAGATTATTGTACATTTACCTAGCATCCTGCTATCTTGATAAATTATTAGGTCTGGTAGCTTTGGTCTAGATTTCAGAGGATTTTCTATGTACGTTATCATGCTGCTTGCAGATAAATACAATTTTTCTTTTCTAATCTGTGGTTACTACTTAATCTTTTTCTTGCCTTGTTGGATTGGCAAGGACCTCTAGTATAGTGTTGAATAGAAGGGAACATCCTTGTGTTGTTCCTGGTCTTTGGGGGAAAACATTCAGTTTTCACCCTTGAATACGATGTTAACTGTAGAGTTTTTACAGATTCAGATTGAAGAAGTTTCCTTCTGTTACTAGTTTTACTTTGAGATTTCTTTTTTTTTGTTGTTCCTGTTTTCATTTATAATGAATAGGTATGGAACTTGTCAAGTAATTATTCCTTCCTGTATTGAGAGTCTATGGATTTTCTTTCTTAATGTGTTATACAGTTAGGTACATTGCTTGATTCTTTTTTTTTTTTAAAGCTGTTCCTTGGATAAACCCCTGTTAGATCTGTTATCATTTTTATATGTTGTTGGCTTCATTGTAGTAATAATTTGTTGAGCATTTTTGCATCTTTGTTCATAAATGATATTACTCTAATTTTCTTCTTACAACTTCTGATTTTTTTCCATCAGGATAAATCTGGCCTCATGAAAAGAGTGGGGAATTGTTCTCTCCTCTCTATTTCTGAGTGTATGTATAGGGTTGGTATTATTTCTTCTTCCAGTGTTGAATAGAATTTATCAGTAAAGTCAGCTGGACCTAGAGTTTCTTTGTGAATAGTTTTTAACTACAATTTGAATTCCTCTAATATGTACAGGTCTATTCAGGTTTTCTGTTACTTCTTGTTTCAGTTTTATTTTGTCTTTCAAGGAGTTTGTCTCTTTCATAAAATTTCACATTTACTATTTTTTCTGTCATAACCCTAATTTCCTTTAAATAACTATAGAATCTGTATATTGTCTTTCATTCCTGATATTGGTAATTTGGTCTTCTCTTCTTTTCTTGGTCAGGCTGGCTGGATGGTTACCAATTTTATTGATGTTTGCAAAAAGTCAAATTTTTGTTTTGTAGTTTTTTTCTTCAGTATTGTTTTCCTGTTTTACATTTCATCCAATCCCTATTTCATTGATTCCTGATTGTCTTTATTATTTGCTTCTGCTTACTTTGTGTTTAATTTTCTTATTTCCTAAGATGGAAGCTTAGATCATCGATTTTCTACCTTTTTTCTCTAATTCAAGTGTTTCAAAGTATGCATTTTTCTTAGTATTGATATAGCTGTATCTCACAAATTTTATATTTTTAATTTTCATTGTCATTCATTTGAAAGCATTTTCTACTTCACTTCCACTTTCTTACCCATGGTTATTTATATATATATTGTATAATTTCAAAATACTTGGGTTATTTTAGCTATCTCATAGTTAGTAATTTTTGTTTCATTTATATAACATACTCTATGATTTCATTCTTTCAGAATGTATTGAGACTTTATTGGGTCAGCACTTGAAAAGAAGCACATGATTTGCATTTGTTGGTTGTATTGTGGTATAAATAACAGTTAAAGATATTTGAAGGTATTTTTCTTAAACAATTTTTTTTGTCCTTGTCATTTGCTGACAGGTTATTATCTCTTCTTGTGATGGTAGAATTGTCTTTCTTAATTTTGCCCTTTTGTTCTTTAATATATTTTGAAACTCTCTTATTAGGTACACACACATTTGTTACTGTTATTTTTACCTGATGAACTGACCCTTTTGTCATAAAGAAATACTGTTTTTTACCTTTAGTAATTCCTTTTGTTTTGACATGTGTTTTATCTGATTTTAATTTAGCTATTCCTTTCTTCTTAGGCTTGTTATTTCTGTGAGATATCCGTTTCTTTTTTTTCTTTTTTCTTTTTTTTTTTGCGGTACGCGGGCCTCTCACTGTTGTGGCCTCTCCCGTTGCGGAGCACAGGCTCCGGATGCGCAGGCTCAGCGGCCATGGCTCACGGGCCTAGACGCTCTGCGGCATGTGGGATCCTTCTGGACTGGGGCACGAACCCGCATCCCCTGCATCGGCAGGCGGACTCTCAACCACTGTGCCACCAGGGAAGCCCGAGATATCCTTTTCTTTTCAACCTTTTGGCATCTTTATATTTATAATACTTTTATAGGTAGCTTGTTAAATGGGTCTTGCTTTTTTATCCAATCTGAAAGTCTCTGTTTTTTACTTGTGCTGTTTAGCCACTGATAGTTAATGAAATCATTGGTATGATTGGGTTTGTGTCTTTCATTTGATCTTTCCTTTTATGTTTATTCCCTTAATTTCTTGGTCTTATGTTCTCCATACCACTCCCCCCCTTTATATTTCAATCTGTTTTACAATTTTACTTTACTTTTCCTATTGACCTTTTCACCTATTCTTCTTTTCATTATTTGTTCAGTGGTGACTCTAGGGATTATAGTGTATAAACCCTTTAATTTTTCACAGTCAAGTCTCAGTATTATACCAATTCACATAAAATGTAGAAAGTTTGCAGTTATATAGGTCCACATCGTACCCACTCATGTCCTTTACGTAATAGCTGTTACGTGTATTAGATCTACGCAAGGTGATGTTATTTTGCTTTGAACAGGCCCATATATTACAGTGTAATAGTAATTTTATTTACCCATATTGTTACCATTTCTGATGCTCTTCATTACTTTGTATGAATTGTTACCATGTACTGTCATTTTCTTTTTGGCCAAAGAACTTTGTTTAGCATTTCTTATGGTAAAGGTATGGCGGAGATGAATTTCTTTTATCTGAAAATATTTTTTGACTTAATTTTAAAGGGCATTTTTTCTTGATAGAGAATTATGGGTTGGCTTGCTTTTTTAAAAAGTTATTGTAAAATATTGGCTATATTCCCTGTGGTGTACAATATATCCTTGTAGCTTATTTAGTTTATACATAGTAGTTTGTATCTCTTGATCCCCTACCCCTATCTTGCCCCACCCTCCTTCCCTCTCCCCTCTGGTAACCACCAGTTTGTTCTCTATATTTGTGAATCTGTGTTTGTTTTGTTATATTCATTTGTTTGTTTTATTTTTTTAGATTCCACATATAAGTAATAACATACAGTATCTGTTTTTCTCTGTCTTATTTCACTAAGCACAATACCTTCCAGGTCCATCCATGTTGATATGTATTTATTCTATTGTATATATGTACCACATCTTCTTTATCCATTTGTCTGCTGATGGACACTGAGGTTGATTCCATATCTTGGCTATTGTACATAATGCTGCCATGAACATTGGGGTATATGTATCTTTTCAAATTAGTGTTTTTGTTTTCTTCAGATATATACCCAGGAGTGGGATTGCTGGATCATATGGTAGTTTTATTTTTAGTTTTTCGAGGAACCTCCATATTGTTTCCCACAGTGGCTGTACCAGTTTACATTCCCACCAACAGTGTACAAGGGTTCCTTTTTCTCCACATCCTTGCCAACATTTGTTATTTGTGTTCTTTTTGATGATAGCCATTCTGACGGGTATGAGGTGATATCTCATTGTGGTTTTGATTTGCATTTCTCCAACGATTAGCATCTTTTCATGTGCCTGTTTGGCCATCTGTATGTCTTCTTTGGAAAAATGTGTATTCAGATCTTCTGCCCATTTTAAAGTCAGATTTTAAAAAAATATTTAATTTGTATGAGCTGTTTATATATATTTTGGATATTAACCTGTTATTGGTCATATCATTTGCAAATATTTTCTCCCATTTGGTGAATTGTCCTTTTTGTTTTGCCGATGGTTTCCTTTGCTGTGCAAAAGCTTTTAAGTTTAATTAGGTCTCATTTATTCATTTTTGTTTTTGTTTCCTTTGCCTTAAGAAACATATCCAAAAAAATATTGCCATGATTTATGTCAAAGAGTGTTCTGCCTGTGTTTTCTTCCAGTTTTATGGTTTTACAGTCTTACATTCAGGTTTTAAATCCATTTGAGTTTATTTTTGTATATGGTGTGAGAAAATGTCCTACTTTCATTCTTTTACATGTAGCTGTCCAGTTTTCCCAGCACCACTTATTGAAGAGATTGTCTTTTCCCTATTGTGTATTCTTGCTTCCTTTGTGTTTGTTTATTTTTGAAGTATAATTGACCTACAGCACTGTGTTAGTTCCTGTTCTGCAACATAGTGATTCGATATTTCTGTATGTTTCAAAATGATAACCAGGATAAGTCTAGTGTTTTTTTTTTTTTTTAAGTGAAATTCTGGTGTCTTCTTGCTTCCATACTTCCTGATGAGAAATCAGTTCTTAATTGAACCTCTCCTGGCTGGGTCCTGTGAATTATACTTAAAACAGATTAACAGGAGGGAAAAAACAGTTTGTTTACACATGCAATGCATATTCATTCAGTAGAACTCAGTGATGAGTAACTCAAAGGGGTGGTTAGAATTTGAGGCTATATACCAACTTAGTAGGTGATGAGAAGAGCAAGAAAGGGCACTTAAAGGAAAACAAATAACTTTTTGGAAAGATAAGTAGGCCCTTAAGAGAATAGATGGGAGATATGATGTATTATGATAATGTCTGTTAGAGTTTCTACCGGGAGGGGTATATGACAGTTTTATTATTTTGGGAGGCTCTGCTTTTAGCATATATAAGGGATTTCAGGAACTCAAATGCCTCCAGCTCAAAATAATTCTTAGGTTAAACCAGCACATCTAGGGGTATCCTGTCCTGATCCCCTTCAACAACTATAACAAAACCTAAACTCATTCATGAGTCAGGAAGGTTTAAAAATTGCTGTTATGGTTTATGGTATAAAGTAGGAAGGTAGGAATAAAAAATTGTATGTACACTGTTAATGCTGCTATGTATTTCATTATATAAGTAGAAGACTGTAAGGAGATAAACGTTAAAATATGAAGAAGTGCTGGTGCTTCCTGATGATTTTTTTTTTTTTTTTTTTGTGGTATGCGGGCCTCTCACTGTTGTGGCCTCTCCCGTTGCGGAGCACAGGCTCCGGACGCACAGGCTAAGCGGCCATGGCTCACAGGCCCAGCCGCTCCGCGGTATGTGGGATCTTCCCAGACCGAGGCACAAACCCGTGTCCCCTGCATCGGCAGGCGGACTCTCAACCACTGCGCCACCAGGGAAGCCCTCTGATGATTTTTATCATGTGTACTTTACTAAACAATTTCTGTATATATTCATTTATGATTGTGAACTTTTAAATAAATAAAACTGACTTTTTTCTTCTTTTTTCCCCACTTGTATTTAAGAAAAGAAAGAAAAGGTTTGAGTTATGGTAGTATGCTTGTCTAAAAGAACCATTGATTAAATGTTGTGGAAAGATGGAGAGCAACCTTTTTCAGTATAAAATATTATTTGCCTGTTAATTGTGCATTATGTGTAATTTTGGGGGGTATATTGATTCATTAAAATATTTGTGGGTACAGTTCTTCTGATTAACAAAACCCCTTTAAATTAGTTCATTATCTTAAAAAAACATCTTGCTTTTACAATGGCTTTGAGAGAATTGGGTTAAAATTTAATTTGGGACAGTGAAAAAATATTGAAGAGCAAATTTACATATATCTTTGTATGTGTATATAAAATATCATGGAGCTTTATAATATTACTGCTGAAAAAGATGGAGTGTTTCAGGAACTCAAAGCTTGTAGAGATTACTTTGCATGTGTTTTTGGTATGCTAATTATAAACAATTCTTGTCCTTAAAGTACATTCACCAAGAAGGTCTATTTTAGTCCTTGATTCAATACATGTTAGAAAATTGTAATGCTGCATTTCTTACCAGCTCTGAAAATTGTGCTGGCCTTCTTTCCTAATTGGGGCTGAGTAGTAAGGTTTTCTTTTTTCCATTTAGCTACCATATGGTTTTATTTTTTTGTTAATGTAGTACTGATGTGGGATTAGGGATTAATGTTGGGTAGGGGAGAGATTTTGGGGAGAGAATTGTTATAATGGAAAAACTCACGGTTTTCCCAGTTCAGATTCATGTTTTGAGTTTAAAAATACATTGAGTATTTAAATATATCAATATTGAAGTGCTTTATAACGTGAAAATATTTAGAACTTTATGGAAGGCAGAACTGTAATTAATATTTCAACAAGTTTAAAGCTTAAATTAACCTGGAAAAAAACCAAAACAAAACTTTTTTGCCCAGAAAGGCAGAGAAAGAGAGTGAGATCTTTTAAAGAATATATACGAAAAGTTAAAAAGCAGTATATTTGAGAATAAGGATGTCAACTGAAAAAACAAAAACACAACCTGAAAGTTGAGAATTATGTTTAATTCAGGGACCTTACTGAGGACTGTAACCCGGGAAACAGCCTCTCATATAGCTCAGAGGAACTGTTCCAAAGAGGTAAGAGAAGAGCCAGGATATATAAGAGTTTTTGCTGGGGGGAAAAAAATGTAGTCAAACATAATGATTTTAGTGCTTTTCTGTGTATGGGAAGATGCAAGAGTCTGGGCTCATTGAAATTTCTTTGATATGCATCTTGACTATCAAGGGCCAGTATCCTGGTTTTTCTCCATCCTGAATTCACTTGAAGGTGCACCTTGGTGAGTGTGTGTGTGTGGTGGGGGGGAGCAGCAGCTGATGGCTTGATGGTTGGCAACATTCCTTGTTTACTGGAATGACAGGTAACATCTTTTTGTCCACAAGGGTTAGTTTCTTTAGAAGTTTTACAATTTTACAAGCAGACCACATCCTAGAAATCATTATTTAATTTCTTTTACTTTATGGGCTAGACTGCATTCAGGTCTGCACAAATTGGTGGATGAACTAGTGGAACCTGCACTCATCTTCTGACCTATCCATGACTTCTGTTACACTATTTATGTCGGTCACTAACTGGCTTTTACTGTCATTGACAAGGGCTTTGTTGGCAATACAGGGATAAGTAAGATAGTTCTGCTCTCAAGTTGCCCATATTCTGGGTGAGGGAGGCACAAACAAGCATAAGCTTTTGGAAGTGATATATTAGAGGTGTTCAGGAGTGAGGCAGAAGTACGTCTCTTTGTGTAAGGAGTATGGGAAAATCTGAGTGGGAATTAGAGAAGCTCCACAGAACAGTTGAGACTGGAGGGAAGGATTAATGGGAGTTTTCCAGGTAGGAGACGTGGAAAGCCTTTTAAAGAAGAGAACTGAGTCAGCCAGCACATGAAAGAAAGTACAGTAGGTGTTCAGGGAACTCTCCCAAGTTCTTGGTCTAGAGCAGAGGTCCAAATACTTTTTCGAAAGGGTGAAAAAGTAAATATTTTAGGCCTTGTGGGCCAAGAGGCAAAATTATCTATTATGTAGGTACTTAGCTAATCATTTACAGTGTAACCATCATAAAATATAAGAATAATTTTTTAGCTCCTGGGACTTGAAGAAAAAATTTTGACTGGCCATAGTTTGTGGCCCCCTGTTTTAGACCCTGGGGTAATTGTTAGAGGCCTCAAAGTGGGGAAAAGGAAGGCAAGGGCCAGATAGATGGTAAAGTGGGTTTGCAACAGTTAGCACAGATCTGGAGTCTTAGATTTGTCTTAATATTTGTTCAATATCTAGTCAAATTCTGTAGTGCTGGAAATCAGAGCCATAAAATTAAATAAATAAAACACAATGGCTTCCAGGGATTGATTGGAATTGTATTAACTTTGTACAGTTTAAAAAAGAAAAACTGTCATTGTCTTTCATTCAATAAAGTTTTATGGTATTTCCATATAAAGTTCTTATGCATATTATAAAATAATGTATTTTAGATCTTCTAGTTTTATTGCTGTTATAAATGTCATTTTAATTTCATTTTTATCTCTTTGCTGGAATATAGAACTACAGTTGGTTTTTATATGCTTTAAATTTACTGAGAACTTCACTAACTTTTACTAACTTGGCTAATTTGACTATGTTACTTTGGATTTTCTATGTAGACTATCCTACCTTTGTAATTAATGGTAACTTTGTTTCTTAATTTTTGTGATCTTTGCTCCTGCTACTGCAATAACTAGGATGACAGCACAGTATGGATTGAAAGAGGTGGTATAGTACATTTGTCTTGTTTATTTCCCTTCTTAAAGGGAACGTTTTAAATGTTTTACCATTAAACATGATTACTTTAAGTTCTTTTTTTGTAAATAGCAAACTAAGAATAGAAAGGAACTTCCTTACTCTAATGACAACCAACTTTAAAAATTTTCAGTTTAAAAGTCAGCATTTTTCTTTTGTATGCAAATACTTTTCCTGCATCCATTGAGGTAATTTTATATTTTTTTCTCCTTAAATCAATCTTGTATTTCTGAAGTAAGTTCAAATTGACAATAAGTTTTTATCGTTGTTAGTTATTTCTGGATTGGGGTTGCTAATATGTAGCATCTTTGCATCCTTGTTCATAATTCAAATTGGTCTATATTTTTTCTTTCTTGAGTTTTCTTTATCTGATGCCTTGGAGTTGGTTCTACATTCCAAGGAGCTGGTCAGAGGAAGAGGAAGCAGAGGGCAACAACCCTTTTCTTTAAGGCAGGGGTCTCCAACCCCCGGGCCACGTGGTCCCAGTCCGGTTGTAGCCTGTTAGGAACTGGGCCGCACAGCAGGAGGTGAGCGGTGGGCAAGTGAGCGAAGTTTCATCTATATTTACCGCCACTCCTCATCACTCCCATTATTGCCTGAGCTCCGCCTCCTCTCAGGTCAGCGGCAGCATTAGATTCTCATAGGAGCCCGAACTCTACAGTAAACTGCACATGCAAGGGATCTAGATTGCGCGCTCCTTATGAGAATCTAATGCCTGATGATCTGAGGTGGAGCTGAGGCAGTGATGCTAGCGCTGGGGAGCGGCAGCAAATACAGATTATCATTAGCAGAGAGGTTTGACTGCATAGAGACCATAATAAATCAATTGCTTGCAGACTCATATCAAAGGCCTATCAGTGAGTGACAAGTGACAACAAGCTCAGGGCTCCCACTGATTCTGCATTATGGTGAGTTGTATAATTATTTTATTATATATTACAGTGCAATAGTAATAGAAATGAAGTGCACAATAAATGTAATGCTCTTGAATCATCCCGAAACCATCCCCCCCGGCCCCCCAGTCTGTGGAAAAATTGTCTTCCACGAAACTGGTTCCTGGTGCCAAAAAGGTTGGGGATTGCGGCTTTAAGGGAATCATGAGATTATACACATCTCACTGGCGAGAACTTAGTAATTTGAGAACTCTTAGCTGCAACAGAGGCTGAGAAATGTCTTTATTTCGTCTTATCATGTTAATAGTTAGGATAGAAAACAGTAAGAGAAGATACACGTTGCAAAATAGACTGTACTACTAATAGAAATTAATTCATGTTATTGGTAAATAAGGGAATTACGTTGTATGATGTGGAAGTCTTACTGTTTCACTTAAGCTTTTTTCTGGATAATGGGGAGTATAATTATAAACTTAAGTAGGGAAGGGAAAAGTTCTCTCAGCTTGACTGCAGCACTGGTAGCAGGAGTTCTGTAGTCTAGATTTTAAGAAAATTAAGCACGAGTACCTTCATCCAGAGCTCTTCCTCAGAAAAGCAGGTTCCCAGTTTTGTACAGCTCTCAGCTATTTTCATTGTCTCAGCACCTTCCAGCTCTGCTCTAATTAAAGGATTGCCAGAATTGCAACTTCATTGTTTTGTTCATTTTTGATATCGACCATGGCAACCTATCATCATGCTGAGCTTCTTGCTTGAGTGGTTCAGGCTGTCTCCAGGTACTAGTTACTACTTTTGAAATCCTCTGGTTATAATGTTGCATAGGTCTTGAGCAGTCTTGTCCACAACTCTCTTTTATTTCTAAATCCTCTTGTTTTTAATGTGTAATTTTTTTTTTTACAGCATGTGAGACTTCCAAGAATTTTATCTGTCATACTGTATCCATTGAGCAATTACCATGTGCTAGATAGTTTTCTTGTTGGTGGTAGATACATTACCTCCTTTACTTCTCACAAAAATCCCAAGTGCCAGGTCATGTATAATCTTAATTCCTCAAAGCAACCCTATGAAATTGAGACTCAGTTAACTTGTTTTGTGAGTCGATAGTAAGTGACAAGCCAAGTCTGATGGCCTCTGTAGCCTGATTTCATGATCTCTATGCAATACTATGCATAGATTTTGGAAGCAGAACTACTTCTTCTTTTTGTTTAAAAATTTTTATTGGAGTATAGTTGATATACAATGTTGTATTAGTTTCATGGAAGCAGAACTTCTGCTCTAATGCTATAACTTTGGATCTGATTGATGTAATGAGCTTTGACAACCTCTTTTGCTATATTATTGTAACTAGGAGAAACTCTTACAAGTGTTCAAAAGGTAGTTTGGATTGTATTAAGGGAGTGATTCTGTATAAATTGAATCAGCACAGTGTTAAATTCTTTGATAAAAATGTGTAATAGGTTATTTAAGGCTGTAAGAGATTGATTTATTAGCAGTAAAACTTTCCTCAGTAACTTATATATGCTAGTTACTTTGCCATAGGGATCAAAAGATGACTTGAGCTCTATCTGCCTTTTTACAAGCTCATATTCTAGTAGAGGAGATGAAGGGCATATCTGTAATAGACATGAATATTCATTTGGAAACTTGCTTCAGAAAAACCTAACTCTGCACTTGGGAATGTGTCAGGTAATACTTGTGGAAAGAAGAGATGAATGATGTGTTAAAGGATAGATAGGAATTTTATTTATTTATTTGGTTGGTTCGTTGCGCCGGGTCTTAGTTGCGGCAGGTGGGTTCCTTAGTTGCGCCACGCATGTAGGATCTAGTTCCCTGACCAGGGATCAAACCTGGGCCCTCTGCATTGGGAGCATGGAGTCTTAACCACTGCACCACAAGGGAAGTCCCAAGGATGGATGGGAATTTGCTAGATTGAGAAATGAGTTGAAGGAAAGATGGCATTGGCTTTTTCAGCAGAGGAAGCAGACATGTTTAAAATCATGGAAATGTATAAGAGCATATTTTATTCATAGGCCTGCATGTCATTTGTCCTGACTGGAGTGGTGGCTGTGGGATTGGGAAAGTTGAGCAAGAGTCATATAACCAAGACCCTTATAGTCAGGCTAGGTTGTAGGTAATCTTCAGAGGAGTTTAAAATAGAGAAAGTGTCATGGTTGAGTTTTTCACAAGTTCACTGGTAATGGTGTGGAAGGTATTTTGAAAGGGGGGACATGGAAGGGGAGGCGAAGGTTTGGGAGCTGAGTTAGGAAGCTATTGAAACAGGTCAGGTAGACAAAGGCAAGGTCCTAAACTACCTAGAGAAAGGCAGTAGGAATGGAGAAGGGGATAGATTCAAAGGCTTTTTGATTGTAAAATGAGCTTTGTGAATAGAATGAATTTGGCTTATTGGTGGGGAAGAGTTGAGACAAGAAAAGTAGGATTACTTTTTGGATTGGTTAACTGGTGAGATTGCTACCACTATGTAAAATCTTCAGTACCATTAGAGCATCAGACTCTCCTCTGCAGTGTAAGATAATGGGATTTCAGGTATTTGTAGTATATTCAATAGGTGGAGAGTACCCAGAAGGCATTTGGAAATTCATTCCTGGAGTTCTGGAATGCCTTCATACTATTATATTTTTCTAATAGTCTGGCTTGATTTTATTTCTTAATGATATCTCTGCATAAAAAATTGTCTTCAGAGGTGATTACTGGAGTATGGGATGTTTGGAGATGCTACAATCAGATTGCCATTCTACCCAAATATTGGCAGTAGTATAACAATATCTTGATAATCTCATCATTTAGTCAGTTTTGTCTAATAAAATTTTTTTAAAAGCTTGAATATTTTACTAATATTCTCTTTGGGAAACAGCTACCCTCTTACTGCTGCATGCTTGTAGGATACTGGGTCTAAAACGTTCCTTAAAAAACCCAAACCATGCTAGATAGGAAATTGCCGTGTCCTCAAAGGGGGGGCGGGGCGGGGCAGTGTTCTGATCTTAAACTTACTGGCACTCTACTGCTGTCTTTAAAGCTTGTTTTCTTTCAAAATCATGATATGTCCATGATGGCCATTCTAGACCCTGCCCAGTCTGATTTTCATACAGGGTTGCTGCTTGTCACTGTTGGGAGGAAATGCCTTTTCCCTCTTGTAGTGTGGGTGCAGTGGTTGGGAGCCTGCAAATTAACTGACAATAGACAGATTAACAGGAGAAAAGACAAAGTTTGTTTACACATGCATGCTGGAGTTGCCCTGTAATGAGTAAGTCCCTCAATAGCCAGAGATAAAGGTTTATATATAAACCTAACAAAACAGTCTCAGGGTTTTGGGCTTCACTGAGAAAGTAGGAAAGGTTCTATTGGAGTTTTTGATGCTGATGGGCAGCTGAATTCACATTTCTCAATGCTAAGGGTCAGTATTTTCCCTGTTGGGGATCAGTGAAAACACCTTCATGGGACTCTCTGGCATTAGTGAACTGCTAACTTAATGAACCACACCCTGCCTTCAATATAAATTGATTGTAATCTTACTAAGTTATAATTTCTTAATTTGGGATTATGATGGGTACTGTGATACAGTCTAGGTCAGAGGTTGGCAAATTTCTTTTGTAAAGGGCCACATAGTAACTGTTTTAGATTTTGTAAGCTGGATAGTCTCTGTGTTGCAACTGTTCAGCTCTTCTGTTGGAACTGGAAGCAGCTATATAGACAATAAGTAAATGAGTGGGGGTATAGCTATGTTTCAGTACAACTTTATAAAAATAGGTGGCTGGCTGGATTTGGCCCATGTGCCATAGTTTGCTGACACCTAATATAGATACTCTAACCTCTAAGGATTTGGACTGAAGCAGGAGTATGTTTTATAAATAATACATTTCCCAGAAAGTTACTCCCCTAACTTCTCACACTGGATTGAAGAGTGACTATATCACATTTAAACTCATTTTCATATCAGTGCCTTTGCTTGGGTCATCCTTCTGCATAGATCTATGTTTCTCAATGGGGATGCTGTTGGCATTTTTGGTGAGATTGTACATTGGGAGGGAACACATCTTTGTCAGGGCACATAGCCATTCACACCCCCAGGTCATTATTTCCAAAAATGTGTGGATTACAACCCCTGGCTGAGATGGCTTATTTTTCCTTCTCCTTTCCCAGCAATACCCAAGTTCTACCTCTTTTCCTAGTCCTTATTATACTTCATTAACTCTTAAATGGCTGCAGCTAGGAATATATTATTATGCACTTAATTTCATAATCATTTGTCCTTAGATTGTAAGTTCATTGAGGATAGGAATTTTTGTCTTTTTTGCTTACTACTTTCTTCCCAGTGCTAATAACTCTGTTATGAATCATAGTAGGTGCTCAGTAAGTGTTTAAATTACATCGTTTACTGTTACGGAAAAATGAGACTTACCTCCTTGGTGAGATTTATAAGCTCCTGATTAATAGGGACCATCCCTCATACTAATTCTGTGTCACCCAGGAAACTGAACTTAATACTGAACTTAAATACTGGGTGGTTCAATTTACTAAACCTGTGGGCATCTGCTATGTGGAAGGCACTGTGTATGCTAGGTAATATACACAGATGATTAGCACTCCTGCTTTCGTTGCATTTGTGTCTGATGGGATGGAATTTAGTCAATACACAAATAGCAAAAATATATTATCAATAGTTAAGAGTGAGCTCTGGAGGCAGACCTAGATTCAGTTCCTATGTCTGCAACTGTCTCTTTGAGCAAGTTGCTTAATATCTCTTCATTCTTTAAATTTCTGCCACCTCAAAGGGTTGCTAGTACCTTTTAAAAGAAATGATGTTAGCATTTTGCATAAAATTAAGTTCTTACTATTATACCATAATGTCACATGCTAGAGACATTATGCTAAGGCCAAATTTAGAGGTTGGAAAGATTACCTCTGGTTTGAGGTGGGAGAAGTGGCAAAGCTTCATAGGGAAGATGACATAAATGCATCTAGAAGGATTGATAAAATTTATACAGTGGCAGGGATGGGGATAAGATTTCCTAGAGGGGAAAGGATGAGCTATGAACAAAAGAAGTTGAGAGAATGCAGGATGTGTACTGAAAGCAGAAATGTCCCTCAGTAAACTCATATTTCCACCACACCTTACACTGCCTTCTCTGGGCAATTACCTAATTTGGTGAAAGATGCTGTCTATTGTTATTCAACCATGCTCTCCTCCCCTCCATCTCCCCCACCTAGGGAGACAGTTGTGTTTCAAATCTAAACTTTTCTTGGGTAGAACATTTCATAACTCTGAATTTAACTACTCTTGTGTTCTGAACATCATCCATCCCACCCCCCAACACACACGCACACGCACACACACACACACACACACACACACACAGAGTAGTGTGCGGGGAAGTACATTTTAATCAGTTTGGCTTGTTCAACCCTTGAGTATTGTCCTCAATACCTAGTAAAAGTCCAGTCTATTTCAGGGATACAGTGGGGTCGTAAATGAATGATCCTGATTGAAGCCAGTTTCAACTAAATTTTAAAAATTTGAATATGAACTTTTGAAATGGATGTTGTCTGAGATCTTTGTGAATCCCCGTATTTGTGAATACCCTTGTAGCATGTAATTTTCTCATTCAGAAAATTGAGGGTATTGAGGATTTAATGAAATTAAATTTCCATGTTTATTACATTTTAAGATCTACTTAAGAAACCTTTTTTCAGTGTTTCCAGAAGTGTGGTTAGAATTCAAAGGAAATGCACAATATAACCCTAAAACAAGTTTTAGTATTAAAAATAATAATTGCATACCAAAAAGTCACCCAGCTATTTATTACACTTTGGTCTTTAAACATCACGGATTCTTTTTCTCCAGTCATTGAATGACAGCAGTTGTGGGATAAGTACTGTAGTTCCCTTACACCTAGCGCAAAATGACTCTGAGGAATGTTCTTCACTGTCTCCTAGAAATTCCCAGCAGTATTAAGTCCCAGTTGCCCACAGCTGCATAGTCAGCCATACTGTACCCTTTATTGGCTTCCTTCCCTTCCCTGCCTCACTTCTCTACTCCCTTAGTGGTGTTTCCTAGGGTAACTTCCCAAATAAACCACGTATACTAAAACCTTTTGTCTCAGGGTGTACTTCTGGGGAAATACAACCTAAAATAATACAGTAAGAAACATTTTAGTAAGAGTTTGAAATTTTTTAAGTTTTAGAACATAAGTTTGGAGAACACATAGTGGGTACTCAACTGTTTGCCCTTTTTGAAAAAAGGGAGTAGGTAGCTAGTTTCCCATATGGGGGCCAGAGGTCAGATTGAGTCTGGATGGGCATCTCTGTTTTGTACTGCAAAAGGAATCACTGATGTTTATAGCCCAAAATGTAAATGGCTAGGTGTCATTTTAGCATGTGGTTTTTTTTTTTTTTTTTTTTTTTTTTTTTGCTGTACGCGGGCCTCTCACTGTTGTGGCCTCTCCTGTTGCAGAGCACAGGCTCTGGACACGCAGGCTCAGCGGCCATGGCTCACGGGCCCAGCTGCTCCGCGGCATGTGGGATCTTCCCGGATCGGGGCACGAACCCGTGTCCCCTGCATTGGCAGGTGGACTCTCAACCACTGCGCCACCAGGGAAGCCCGCATGTGGGTTTTTTTAAATACTAAAATTTGTTCTACGTTTATATTGTGCATTTACTTTGAATTCTAACTACCTTCCTGGCAACACTGAACATAAAATTAAATCCAGTTCAAGAAACAGAAGGAACTAGAGGAAGAATACAGAGATACAAGCAAGAGAGAATAGGATAGCATAGACATTTTCTTATTCCTGAAAAATAGGTTTTTCTCTTAGATTACCCATAGAATTCTGCTGACAGACTTTTTTAAATTGAAGTATAGTTTATTATTCATTCATTCATTCATTTATTTATTTATGGCTGAGTTGGGTGTTTGTTGCTGTGTGTGGGCTTTCTCTAGTTGCAGCGAGCAGGGGCTACTCTTCGTTTCGGTGTGCGAACTTCTCATTGCAGTGGCTTCTCTTGTTGTGGAGCACGGGCTCGAGGCGCACGGGCTTCAGTAGTTGTGGCTCATGGGCTCTAGAGCGCAGGCTGAGTAATTGTGGTGCACGGGCTTAGTTGCTCCGCGGCATGTGGGATCTTCCCAGACCAGGGATTGAACCCGTGTCCCCTGCATTGGCAGGCGGATTCTTAACCACTGCGCCACCAGGGAAGCCCTAATTGAAGTATAGTTGAATTACAATGTTGTGTTAATTTTTGCTGTATGGCAGAGTGACTCAGTTAATGCATGCATACACACACACACACGAACATACATACATACATACACATACTTTTTTATATTACTTTCCATTATGGTTTATCCCATGACATTGAATATAGTTCCCTGTGCTATGAAGTAGGACCTTGTTGTCCTTCCATTCTGTATGTAATAGTTTGCACCTACTAACCCCATACTCCCAGTCCACCCCCACCCCCTGCAACCACAAGTCTGTTCTCTATGTCTGTGAGTCTGTTTCTGCTTTGTAGATAGGTTCATTTGTGTCATATTTTAGATTCCACATATAAGTGATGTTATATGGTGTTTGTCTTTCTTTTTCTGACTGACCACTTAGTATGATAATCTCTAGTTGCATCCATGTTGCTGCAAATGACATTTTTATGGCTGAGGAGTATTCCATTGTATATATGTACCACATCTTCTTTATCCTTTCATCTGTCGATGGACATTTAGGTTGTTTCCATGTCTTGACTATTGTGAATAGTGGTGCTATGAACATAGGGGTGCCTGTATTTTTTTGAATTATAGTTTTGTCTGGGTATATGCCCAGGAGTGGGATTGCTGGATCATATGGTAATTCTATTTTTAGTTTTCTGAGGAGCCTCCATACTGTTTTTCATAGTGACTGCACCAACCTAACATTCCCACCAACAGTGTAGGAGGGTTCCCTTCTCTCCACACCCTCTCCAGCATGTGTTATTCGTAGACTTTTTAATGATGGCCATTCTGACTGGCGTGAGGTGATACCTAATTGTAGTTTTGATTTGCATTTCGCTAATAATTAGTAATGTTGAGCATCTTTTCATGTGCCTATTGGCCATCTGTATGTGCTGACAGATTTTTTATTTCAGGGCAGGTTTGATTAAAAAGAAACCACAGAATCTGTCCCAGTTGATTGGATTCTGTGCCATCTGTTGACTCATCAGTTATTTTGATGTTTTAAAAATACATTGTAGGGCTTCCCTGGTGGCGCAGTGGTTGAGAGTCCGCCTGCCGATGCAGGAGACATGGGTTCATGCCCCGGTCCGGGAGGATCCCACATGCCGCGGAGCAGCTGGGCCCGTGAGCCATGGCCGCTGGGCCTGCGCATCCGGAGCCTGTGCTCCGCAACAGGAGAGGCCACAGCAGTGAGAGGCCCGCGTACTGCAAAAAAAAACACACAAAAAAACAAAAAAACCCCCAAAACATTGTAACTATATTGTAATGCAGGATAGGTTTTTAGTAACATAAAACATCCTGGATACCATATTTTATAGTATTTGTAACATATGTATTAGACATAAATGCTTTTCCTAAAAGTCTCTTTTTCCCTTTCTTTCCAGAATGCTGCCTTTTTATATGGTCTTGGTTTGGTCTACTTCCATTACAATGCATTTCAGTGGTAAGTTGACATAAAACTAATAACTCCAGTTGTTTTCAGTAAATGACTTATTTAGTTTGTATTTTTGTGTGTGTGCATAATAAATACAAAATATTTTAATATCACTAAGCCTACATTTCCCAATAATCTCCTGAAATTATTAGTTTGTTCCTTCAGGGATATTGACCTACCTTAGATTATTAGAAATATATGTGTTCCTAAAAGAATCTGGTATAAGATTCTGATTAAAGACGACTTAGATTAGAAAGCTTTGGGAATTTCTCAGTCACTTGTTATGGACTGGTGGTCCCCAGGTTATTGGAACTGGGGAATGACTCTACTCTCTATTCTCAAGTTGGTAAATGGTCTGTGATGAGCAGTATTTCCTTTTCAGACTTTTGGATATATTGACTGCTCCTTCCCTTCCTCCTTCACCAAAAGACACGCACACACACGAGTGTGCTAGTACTTTTCCAATTTCTAGTAACTAGGCACTAGATTATAAACTCTCAATTTTCTCTTCTATAAAATAGGAGTAATGGTACCACCTTCAGAGTCAGACATTAAATATGATAGAAATATATATAAGATTTTATAAACGGTTAAGTATAGGTCCCTGTTACTGTGGCCTTTGCCCCCTTGTTGTCTTTCTGTTTACCAGACAAGACAGTAACATTCTCTAGTGGAAAGAACATAGTTGAAAGATTGGTATTCTGGTCTCAGCACTGCCACTTAGTTTGATGTGTTTCCTCATTTGTGTGTGTGTGTGTTTTAGGTACATTACAGTTACTTGCCTTTTCTACTCTACAGAGTTTTGATGATCAAATGAGATAATGTACATTTTGCAAACTGTAAAGCCCTATGTAGACATTTTTTGAAATATATTCGACTTTGTCAGAGTGCCTTCTATTCTCCATAATTTTAAGCTGAATGGGTGCTGAGAAAGTCCAAAGGAACATTTTGACCAAAGGTTTTAACCCTGTCATATACCTGTTGGGCATCCTGGATATTTATTACAGAGCTTTTAAATATGCATTGGCAATGATTTGATGTGGTTTCTCTAAAGATGAAACTTAAGACATGAATGACTTTTCCCAGATGCCTTTTCTTTCCCGTTTGCTTTTGGTCCTGTTGGGTTTTGATCATCTATGGAAGCACTGCATTGTTAGAGAACACCTGTGTCGATAGAGTATTATAATCATTCAAATCACTCATTTTCTTTGTAAACAAAGCTATAATTGATCTTTATAAAGAAGCTTTGTAATATTTTTCTTTTAAATTATCCATCGTTGTAGAGCAAGCCTAAATTTAAGCCTCCTAACTTCATAGCCAGTGTATCATATGTAAAATCAAGAGTAGATTAGGACTGTTTTAAAATCTCTTTACTTTCTTGAAGATGCTATTCATAGAATTCACAATTCGAAACTTTTAGTACCAGAGTGGTCTTAAGAGATAACTTAGTTTTTTTCCCTTAATTTTATAGACGTAGAAAACAAGGGGTGTGTATGTGTGTGTAACTCAGTATTATATAACTGTTTAATTGGTGGCAGAAGCAAACTTATGCTCAGATTTCCCAGTCTAATTATTTTGTCTGTTGTAGTCTGTCCCCAAGTTTGAAGATTGATTGGTGGTTATTTTTTAATCAGTATTTGTAATTGTTCTCCTGGGCACATTGGTAAAATCTTTATGGCCAGCCAGAAATAATTTAGATGAAACTCAAGGCAAGGAACTCTGCAGTTTAGAAATGAACATGTATACCTCACACCAGTTAATTTTCACCTACCTGTGATAACTTGTGAACTCCCTGTAGATTGAAGATACAAGCATAAGATCAGTAGTGAGGTGAAGCCATCATCAGTTGAAAATTGGATTGCATTAAAAAGTATGTGACCATGTCAAGTTAGGGGGCTTGTAGTGTGGAAAATTATATCTTTTGATTCCTTATCTACATATGATTTCTGTGTCCTTCAGTTGGCTTAAGAAATGAAACTGAAATGATATAAGAATGATGCAATGTCTGAATTAGTAAGTGCCTTCTGTTCTGTTGATCCTGTCCTGGTTACCACCATTTTCTCATGTCTTGAGTTTCAGCTCTAGCTGCTCCCTAAAATGACATACCTCACACCCTCTCTTAATCCATCATGGATGTGTGTTTCCTGTCTTGCTGGTCAAATGTTCTTTCACAAACTCTGTGCCCCAATTTTTGCTTTCACTTATCTTGCTATTTCTTGAACAGCCACAAAACTAGGAGGCATGGAGTAGGTGCTTGGTGAGAGTTTTAGAGTGTAGCCTTAACGGATAGGAACTTCCTTAGGTTAAAACTATACTTGTGATTTATTTGGTTTTACTTATAGGTGGCTATTAATTTCTGGGAACAGACCCACCTCCACCCCCAACACATACTAAGTTCTTTGGGATTTGTTGAAAAAATATTTCCAGAGAAGAGTGTGGTATGCCTTTTTTGTATTGTTAGCTCAGAATGTTCCATCTCTTGTACATTTATAATTTAAGTAGAATTTAATATTTGTAAATGGTGTCTGTTGTTATTTAATTAGATTAAGTATTCGAGAATAATGTGTGCAACCACCATGTGTGTTGGGGTTGGTGATGGCGACTTAATAAATTATTAAGAGCAATTTTATTAACTGGTTTTATTTGTTAACCTGTTTGTCTTGTTTCTTGCCCTATTATGCTCCCCCGCCCCCTTTTTGGGGGGTGAGTTGATTTTATTGTTAGCCTCTGGATGAGTTCAGTTATTTGGTCAGTTTTTCCAGTTTCAATTTCAGCCTCTTAGAGGAGCCCATGTCAGAAAGTAGTAGAGCAACTGTTACATCCTCACTGGATTTATCATAATTATTTAATTTTACTATTATCATACACAGTAATCTGTGACCAAACTTAAAATAAATATAAGGAGGAAGGAAGACATAGAAGCCCATAGTAAAATGCATGCAGCAGAGAGCTAGAACCAGTATCTATAAAGCTGTTCCTTTCCATGTGCATGAGTGCATGCCCATGCCTTCACTTGTTCTTCTTCATGAGGATGGCATATTGCTAAGGGTACCTTGAACTGAGCTTTTCCTTGCCTTTGTAGTAAGAAAACTGTATCCTTGGGTGAAAGGAATTGAAATATATACAGTAATAAAGTATTATAACTTACAGCCATATTTCTAAATATACCTCCCTGAAAATCCTTATCATTCCTCTCTCTCTAGCCTATAACCTTTTGTATTCCCATTGATCAATATCAGAATGGTCTTATAGTGGCAAACCTAAGAGCTACATAATTCTGTGCCAGAGGCATAGGATTTTGGAAATTAGCTTCCCAAATCTAATTGATAAGCCCTGGTAAGGAAATGTAGTGATTATTATTATGTTGACATCAGCAAGGAGTAGGGTAATGAGATGGAGGTGAGTTTAAAAAGACAGAAATGTTAACACATTACAAGGGAACTTTCTCCAGGACTCATTTCCCTAGCGTGTACGAATTACAAGTGTTCTTAGGGGTGTAGGAATCTCTGCTCTCCTTGTAAAATCACTGCTTTGGGTGCAAACATAAACTTAATGTAGTTTGAGATAACCACCATTGATCCTGAGGCTTGTTTAGCATGGAGTCTGGCAAAAACTTAATATTTAATATATGTTTTTGAGCTATCATTTTGCAAACTAATGCTCTTAGATCAAAAGTTTTTTTCTATTAAAATAAAACTTCACGTTAACATATGTTGAGTTTATTCTGTTCGCTGCTGTTTTGAAGAAAATAGCAGATAACTAAGGCAGTTTTGGTAAAGTTATGCTTACCAGTGACACACAGATTGCCAGAGAGAATTTGGAAGGGTTTGGATTGATTAAACTTCAGGGAAATTATGAATAAAAACATAAAGTTTACAATAGGGGTGGGAAGAAAACATCCCACTGTCCACAGTGATGAAATGAAGATGGCTGGAGAGGGCAAAAGAACCAGGAGGTAATATATTAGCAAATGTCAATGTGAATAGCCTAGTGTATGATACTTCTAACTTATCCTCACATTTAAGGTCCTCTCTGTTTCAACCTCAGATGATCTTTCTAGACTTATTGTTCCCCTAAATATATTCTTTGTGTCAGTCACTACTGTATTAACATTTCCCTGAAAATGTCTTGAGCATTTTTTTACCTGCAAGTTGGTTTGTGCCATTTACTCTTTGGTCTGCCTTCTCCTTCCATCTCCACTTTAAACCTCTTACCTTACCTTACCTTACCTGTCTCTTTGAGTTCTTAATCAAATCTATTTGTCTCATTTAGAAGGAACCTCTAAATTTCCAAAAATATATGTATGTGTGTATAGAAGTGTGTATATCTGTTGTGTATATATGTTATTACTGATTTAGAGCTAGAATATGCTCCATTTTATTAGTATGAAAATTTATGGAATTAGTTCCTTTATCTCTTCAGATATCCCTGAGGGAACTCTCTGGACTCAGCATTATTAGCTTCAGAGAACTTAAAGTTTTATTATGTCTCTTTTCAAATGTACTAAAACTGTGCTAGGATGTTTAGTTAATATCATTATTTTTCTATAGTTTGGTAAAGTTCTAAAGGAGGCTTTTAAAAAAATGGCTCTAGAAATCTTATTAAAAATGACCATTGTTTTAAAATATATTCAGCATGTGTGTGTTTTTTGCAGGTAGTGCTATTGAAGTTATCATTTCCTTTTAAAACTTGTTAACAATGGCAAACATTAATTGCAAAAAATTTTAAACTGAAAATTGATAGAAATAATTTTGGTGGTATAAAAACATTCTTTAGATTTTAAGAAAATGCATGGATACTCAAGCATAGCAATATGCACTTGTTTAAAATTTCAGTAGAGACTGTACTTTAATATTTGAAAACTATAAACCTTTCCAGGTATTGTATCATTAAAAGTATTTTGTCATTTTAGGTAGCCATTTTTCATGTTCTAAAATTGTCTGTCAGTCAGAATACTGACATCAGCAGAATTTGTATGTGTTGGTGGTTTAGTCTAACTTCTGCTACACAGATCATGTTCTGGCTACATGTGGTTTGGTGAGATATGAATGCATTAAAATGATGACCAAAATTAGAATGTAGTCTGAGTGGTACCTGTCTTCTCCACACACTATCCCCCTCCTAACACATAAACACATTCTTTTTTCCTTCCCAACCCCAAGGGGTAGATGCAACACATAGGAGAAAAAGATGGTAAGAGTTTAGAAAAGCAAGTGAAAATGAACTTGCATCTATTTTGTTAGCTGAGGAGAACTGATCAGTAAAGAGACTCCGGAGCATCCCTTCCCACCCCCTCAACAAGAAGTCCAGTCAGTTAATTATAAAGAGTGATGACATCAGTAAACATATATTAAACATTTTCCTATAATGTCTAGAGTATTTAAAAAATAAGAGGAATGTAAACCTCAAGGAATAGACTACTTGGAAAAACTAGAGACAGCACACTGACAGGTAAAGAGTAAAATGATTTGATTATAGAGTGGACCTAACTGCTGGTTAACATTAAGCAAAAAATAGTTGATGATGAGTTTGGGTGGTGAGTCTTAAAGGTAATAGTGGATTTAGAGTGAAGCAGAAGAATGAAAATATTCCAGGTCAGGAGACCATCCTGAGGAGAAGCCGTGAAGCCAAGAGGGCCAGTATTTGCATGAAGAAATTCCTAAGATATGCCAGCTCACAGCGGAGGAGGAGCAATGTTAGGGCATGGCTGGCAATGGGTATAACTGCTCACAAACCTTAAATGCTACATGGAGATTTGACTTGAAAGAGTATCATGGTTAGTAGGCAATCACAGGAGCCACATATTTTAGGAAGCATAGGCAAGCCAGAGGAGAGGAGAGCAAGGGAAGTCTTTAAGGAGACTATTTCAGTTATCTGATAATGAGATATTGAAGATTGAGTCTGCAAGTATTGAAATTGAGGGAAACTTTGAAACAACCTGGAGAACTTGATGAATAGATATATATTGTCCTCCCTTGTCATGGGCACTTTTAGTAGTCCTTAAAGAGCAGGCACAGTGTAGCCCAGACTAGTGTATTGTAATATGTATTTTTGCTGGTAGGTTAATAATTTTTTAAAAGAAATTTCCAGTGTGTTAACACGTGTAGAGAACTTTGTAAAATAACCTGTGTTTTTTGTACTTGTGTGACATTGTGAACTAAGTGGATAAGAACTAAAGGCACAGAAACTGAGACAATAGGAAATATTTCTCCTGTGGGGTTGTTATTGATGATCTGTTTTCCTTCTTCCCATTCGCATACATCCTTCCTTAGACTGTTTTTCTTCCTATCTTCTTTTTCTCCTTTATTCCATCTTTCCTTTGCTATCTTCCACCACTTCCATTCTTTTTCTTTCATGTATTTGACTCAGGCCTGCCTGTCCGCCCCCCCCCCCCCCGCCCCCGTTAGTTTTGTTTGTTTAAATTTTTATTGGAGTATAGTTGATTTACAAGGTTGAGTTAATTTCAGGTATACAGCAAACTAAATCAGTTATACATATACCTATATCCACTCTTCCTTGCCTGGGTTAATTGGCATGTGTGGACATTGCTTAGTTCTGACCCATTCCATAGGAGTTCTCTGACCCATTTCGTAAGGTAAGGTTAATTAGGACTTTATGAAACATTATCCTCAATTTTTATTATTATAAAATGTAACATACTTAAAGAAAATTAAACAAACATAAGTATACATCTTTACATGTTATTTATAAAATAAACATTCATAACTATCACTTGGGTCGAGAAATAAAAAATTGCTATCATCCCAGAAGCTTCCAAAAGCCCCTGCAGACCGTTTCCCAGTCACATCTTATCTTTTAATTGACATCATTTATTGCTGCAGTTGTTCTCTTCCTAACCTTTTTTATGCCCCTCCCCCAACATGTGTGTGTTGTATTCCCCCCGCCCCCCCACACATTCACACACACCTGTGCACACAATCTGTTCTGTTAGAAGGTGGCGCTCTAGACATGACCAAGAGAATATAGAGGCTGAAGCTGCACCTCCTCTCATTAGAAAGGTTTGAGAAAAGTACAGAGAACTTCTTAGCAGTATGCCGATGAGTATCTTCAAGTCTGATTGAGAGAAATAGGAAGTCACCTTTGAATGAGAAAGGTAATTTACACGAATTCTTTCTTATCAGGCCTTTGACTCCCCTCTGCTGTCTATACACACACCAAATAATAAAACACATACACAGCCCCACCCATTTGAAATGCCATCTTAACACATAGATGCCGAGTTCCTCTTCAGGAAAAAAGTATTTAGCCAGATGTAAAGGTATCTGATGCTCCTTACAGTAAATATTACTTTTTAGAACCCTTAATTTTATAATAAATATATAATCACACAGGGTTTTTTGGGGGGAAATAGATAATATACAAGTCAAAACAAAGTTACTTAAAGACATAGGGCATGTTGTTTTGCTCTATTTTGTGGTATATATTTTGAACTTTTATAAAAAAGATTGACTTTTGTTTTGGAATTGTCTAAGATTCTAAGTAACCTCCTTTAAGATTAAATAGAAGTAGAGAATAGTTGATAAAAAGCTTTGCAAAGAATATATTAGCTGTACTTGGGATAAGCCTTAAATCATGTAGAGAGATTTAAAATGATGCCTAAAATACTGTTATACCTGATACTATAGTTTTCAAAATTCAAAGTAGATGTTTTTCTTTGTCATAATTTTAATTCATTTTTGAGTACATAGTACATTCATGTGATCAGATTAAGTGATATAAAAATGTATTCAGTGAAAAGTGTACCTTCCTCATCCTTGTATATGTTCTTCTGGTAATTAAGACTTTTTATGAAAGATAAAATGTGAATTTGGGGCAAAGATGGACTGATAGACATAAAGTGACATATAGTAGAACAGAGAGCCCAGAAACAGACCAAGACGTTTGATATGGACATTTGATTTAGGACAGTGTGGCACTGTAGAGCTGTGGTAAGGAGGGTCTTTTCTACAGGTGATGTAGGGGGTACTGGATATCTGTATTGAAAAAAATGAAAACTGACCCCTACCTCACATCATATAAAAAATAAGATGCAGATGGATTGTAAACCTAAATATGAAAGATAGAAATATAAAGTTTTAAAAAAAAGACTTCATTTTATGGAGTAGACTAGAGACAGGATTAATCTCTCCTCCCTTAAAAACAAAACTATCTGCCCCACCCCTCTCTCCCCTAGGAAATTCCAGAAACAGTGAAATCAGTTATTTACACTGACAATTAAGCCATAAAATATTACTTGAAGGGACTTCTCTGGTGGCGCAATGGTTAAGAATCCACCTGCCAATGCAGGGGACGTGGGTTCGATCCCTGGTCCGGGAAGATCCCACATGCCGCGGAGCCACTAAGCCTGTGCGCCACAACTACTGGGCCTGTGCTCTAGAGCCCGTGAGCCACAACTACTGAGCCCATGTGCCACAACTACTGAAGCCCGTGCACCTAGAGCCTGTGCTTTGCAACAAGAGAAGCCACCACAATGAGAAGCCCGTGCACTGCAATGAAGAGTAGCTCCCCCTCGCTGCACCTAGAGAAAGCTCGTGTGCAGCAACAAAGACCCAATGCAACCAGAAAAAAAAAATTTGAATAATTGAGAGTAAATTCAACTGATCTTCCTTTTCTCCTTTTATATTACACACATTCAAGTACATAAAAGACCCAGGCACCCCTTCCTAGTCTTTTTTTTGTTAAAGCTATTCATTCACATCTTTTTTTATAAAACTGGCATTTCCTATAAAACAGAATTGCATAAAAGAGAAGTTTTACTGTTCTACCAAGCAAAAATTCATGTAAGTGTTAAAAAGTAAAGATATCTTATGTCTATGTTCTTTCAGGGCAATTAAAGCATTTCAGGAGGTGCTTTATGTTGATCCCAGCTTTTGTCGAGCCAAGGAAATTCATTTACGGCTTGGTCTTATGTTCAAAGTGAACACAGACTATGAGTCTAGTTTAAAGGTAGGTTGTTGGGTTTTTTCTGAGATACAATGTTTCATTTTTGTGGGGTCTTTGGGGGGGTTGTTAAATATTAGAACATTGAGAAATGTTGGAATTTATATGGTACTTCAAAAGAAAATTTGAAAATTTAGATGAAAGAACTGTTTATCAGCTATGAACTGGAAGATACATAAGTTTGGGTTTCTAATTATATCATTAAACTTTTTTTTTTGAGTTTTAATTGTGGTGTGTTATCAGGAAAGGGTGAAGGTTTCAGTCTCAATTTGGACATCTGAATCACTCTGCCATTAGTGATTGGCAACCATAGAGGTCAGAAGCAGCTGCTTAATGATTCTGTATCTGTGACCCCATCATTGACTGTTTACTTGTATGGGTCTCACTAGAAATCTCTCCACCTCTACCAGCAAAGCACGTCTCATATCTTAAATATAAAAACGTGTGTTCTTTGCTAGTCATTTGAACTGCTGGTTTGTGAGTATAAACATTGTTGGGCAAAATAACATTGTTGGTTAAATATTTTACTTTCTATAGAATTTAACATTTCTCAAGTTTTTCATTTAGTTTCTTGTGCTGTGTATGCCATCACTTTAGGTCTTACTGGGCTTTTCACGAAGATAGTGCTTCCCTGCTCGACAAAAGTATTGCTTTTTAAAAGGATTAGAAGTTCTAGGAAAAGCTTAAATTTTTGTGAATATATGACTATTTATAATGGTTGCCATGTTCTAAATATCTCCGTTGCAGATTATCTTCATTCTGAAGGGTCAGGAGGGAGATAAACAATGACTTTACAGTAGGTTGTAGTTTGAATTCACTAGTAAGGAACTACTGAAATAAAAAAATAAATAAATAAATAAAACTGTATTTAAGAGTGCCTAATTGTTCTAGAGTTTTAAAGTAGACAGTTTTGCAAATACTGTTTCTATCTTTCATGAGTTCATAAAGAACAATGCTGATGGTACGAAAGAGAGGTATACAGTCCAAAACACTAAAATAAGTAGATTGTGAAAGTATTCAGATCACACAGTTCTCAGAGGTAAGTGAAATTTGAGAAATAGGCCCTAGGGCAAATGTAAGTAATGTGGAGACTAAGGGCTGGCCTAGAAGTTATCAATTTTCCTCAAGTTTAGAGCAGCATGTCTCAAACTATATGTTCACATGTGAGTGGACTTGAAATGGAAAATAAGTTCAGATATGCCACCTTGCATATTTTGACCTCCTCTTGGACATTCACAGTGTATACTAGCAAACCAGACTCTTAAAATGCTTATAATACAAAGTCAAGTTATTAGAGCTTTTTACAGAACTGTCACAATATGGTTATTGTGTGTTGCAGAAGTGTAAGTGTTGCTCAGGAAATATATTTGAGTGGAAAAAAGTAATGAGATTTGTCCCAAATTATGGAATGTAGCTATCTCTGAATATCAGTACAGTGGTACCTTAAACAATTCTATGGATGCAAAACTCTCTTTCCATGAAGGTGGCAATATTTAAAATCCCCTTTAATTAGGGGAAACAGTGTTGAGAAGTGTTCCATGGCTAATTCAAAGTGTTCTTGCTTACTACTGTTCAACAGAAACCTTCCTGTATACAACTTTTAATTTGTTCAGGCGTAAAGACTAACAAACTTTCAAGTCATAGCGATTTTAGCAAGATTGCCTTAAGTAAGTGCAGTCTTTTGGTTTGGGGCCTTTCTTCCATTTATTTAAAATACTTGATACCATTCTGATGTTTGTTTCATTTCCATGAACATAGAAAAGAATTTCAGGAGTCCTTGATATTTCTCTTCCCCATAATGAGAAGATTTCATTTGATTTTTATCTCATCTTGACATTGGCTTTTTAAGACTTCTCTCTCCAGTATTCCTTGTCTATTTTCAGGAGAATTTTAGGCATGAACATATGTAGTTGAAGAGGAGGTATTTCAGTATATTACTGTAAGTGCTTAGCATTTAGTGTAAGTGAAGGTAGGAATCAGAAGGAATGATATGCCCCATTCCCCTTAGGTGGCCTTCAGTTTTCCTACAGTGGACTGGCTAGTACTTTACCTTCATGGATAGATGTGGAGCCTCTGGTGACTTTTCCACTACATGAAGTTGTTTCCTAGCACAGTGTATTGGTATAGATGCTATGGGCTGCAACCTCAGAAACCTCCCAACTGAAGCTGGTTAAAATGACAAAAAAAAAGTAGCTCATATAATGTAAAGTCCAGCCTTCAGGATTGGTTGATTCAGCCGATCCAGTGTTTCACTAAGGATTCATTTTCTTCTCTGTTCTGTGTTGGCTTTTTTTTTTTTTTTTGCGGTACACGGGCCCCTCACTGTTGTGGCCTCGCGCGTTGTGGAGCACAGGCTCCTGATGCGCAGGCTCAGCGGCCATGGCTCATGGGCCCAGCCGCTCCGCAGCATGTGGGATCCTCCCGGACCGGGGCACGAACCCGTGTCCCCTGCATCGGCAGGCGGACTCTCAACCACTGTGCCACCAGGGAAGCCCCTGTGTTGGCTTATTCTTAAGGCTGGTTGCCAGGTACACAGTGAGATGATTTCTTTTTCAGTGTCTCATAAAGAAAAGCACCTATACCACTACTAGTGGCATAGGTGCTTAGTATAGTGCTGGCATATAGTAAGTACTCAGTAAATACCTGATTTATCATGTTATAGAGGAGAAAGATCCTGACTTCCTGTTGATCTTTTCAAGAATATTTCACTTTCCATCTCATTGGCCAGAATTAGACCACGTGGCTATTCTCAGTGATTCCTTATCAAAGGTGTGATTATTCTTAGACCAGTTATGCCCAGTTTTTGAACAGAGCTTGATTTCCTAAATACACTGTTCCTGTCTAATAGAGAGAGAGGGGTGGGTAAAAAGAGTATTTTGGTATGGGAGTGGTGCATACAATCTGTCCATTACAGATCTGGTCTTCTCTGCCTCATTTCCTTTCCCTCTGGGATGGAGAGATACAACATATACAGTATGTTTTAGATGGTAAAATATTTAAATAAAATACAGTTTATTTTCATAATAGATTCCTTCTTTTCACCCACACATGAAATGCATTCCAGGACCTCCTGTTTTATTTCTATCTCTGGTAATAACTTTTCTCCCAAAATGTATTTCTGAAGCAGATTCATTCTGTTTTGGTACTGTGTAAACAGCTCTCAGAGCAGGTAAATTGGGTTTTAAAATTTGACCCTGCCAGTAAACTAATTGTGTGACTTTGGGCAAGATGCCTAACTTTTCTGATCCTCTTTGTGTCTGTAGAACTGGAATAACTGTACCTACTCCACAAGATTGTTAAAAGATTAAATAATATATATATCGAAGTATCTGACAAATAAGTTTTTTCAGCCCTTCTTTCTTAGTTCTCAGTTTATCTACCATATCTAAAACTCCTCTAATTTGGGGCCTAGTATAGATATTGTTTGTGTGAAATCCATTTTCCCGTCCTAGAATTGAATACTTGTATTTTTGTCACCCTGCCCATCCTCAGAAATGTGAAGTTAATGCCCAGCTTACTTTTCAATCAGATGGTGTTATTTTTCCATTAAATTGGACAATAAAGATTTCATGTGTTTAGTTGAGTGGTGGAGGTACCAATTCTTAATTTATTAACTAGTTTAGTACTATCTGAGCCAGAGTCCATTTCAGGGTGACATTTCTACATGATATTTTGTTGTTTTTCTTTCCTGCTTCAGATAATATCCCCCCAGGTGGGATTGGTTGCCTGTTTACCTCCATATAATTCAGAATTTTGTTTTATTACTTTTTAATGATATTAATGATAATTGCTTACATTTGTTATGTATTTGAGGCAGTGTGCTATCATTACTTCAGTAAAAGCACACCAATTTTGACAAGTAGTTTTATATAATGCCTCTAAGTTTTACTCCCTGGCAGACTATTAAAATTATTTCCCTCATATGAAGCTAATATATGCAAAATAATATGTGGTAACACCCATACTTCAGTTAATGCCAATGCATCTATTTAATTTAATGAAGATTATTAAAAATGTCTTCCTAATATTTACATATTTAAGTTTCCCTAAAATATGTCAGCATTAGAACTTTCTTGGATTTTTAAAGGTAAAGAGGGTGGCTTTTTTATGGGAACTTGTGGATAGTTGGCTGGGATACCAATGTAAGTCCTCTTATAATTTGATATTTGAAGATGATAAGTGCTGATTGAAGGGATTAATATGAAAGGGTTAGGAAGATGAGAATTACTAATACAAGAGATGATTCTAAGGAAATGGGTTAAACTCAAATGAGACTTGTGTGTTAGCTTGGCATTTTACCAGGTGCTTAGTGTTTCTTGAATGGATAGATTAATGAAATGGAAGAGGCTATAAAATTACAAAATGCCTCATAGGATTGGCTGGAAACGTTGGGGAGAAAAAAAAAGGCTGATTTTATTTGTCATCTCTTAACAGAATTTTTTTCTACACAAACTGACAGTGCAGTTTTCTCTAGATGCCCCCTGTTCACCAGTTCATTCAGCCACCAGTCATGAAACTTCTGAGTGAAATAGCATTTCCACTTTTAATTTTTTTTACACTTTTCTCTAGAAAACTACATTTCCAGGTATCTGATTTAATCTCATATCCTTTATATAGACTCAGGAATTTTATTGTCATATTTTTTTATGCCGAGATATTAAGGCAGAAAGAATAAGTAAAGGCATCAGATGATATGTACTTCCTTTTAGAAACCACTTTTGGAATCTGTGAAATGCCTCGTCTTTTATTATTTTATTCATTAATGTGTTTGTTTCATTTAATTAAGATACTTTGAACTCTATGTATTATAAAAATACTTGCTGAGAATTTGAATACTAGCTATTAAATTAATTTTAACCAGGCCTTAAGTTTCTAAGATATCTGTAATATTTTTTGTTGTTGAAGCTTTAACAGCATATTTTTATTAGTTCAGTTGTCTAAAGATAATAAAAGTTGCTATTATTTCACCAAACCCACTCCTGCACTGTTTCCTTCATGATGTTCAATAGCTTAACTCTGCCAGCTGGCTTTTTGAAAATTCGAGGCTTTTAAAAATTTTTAATTTTTTATTGAGGTATAATTGACATACAACTTTGAGTAAGTTTAATGTGTGTGTATAATGTGTTGATTTGATACATTTATATATTGCAAAATAAACATTACCATAGCATTAGCTAACACCTCTACCATGTCACATTATTATCTTTTTTTTTTTTTGGTGAGAACAATTAAGATCTGTCTCTTAGCAACTTTGAAGTTTATAGTACAGTATTGTTGACTGTAATCTCTATGCTGTGCATTAGATCTAGTTATCTACTACTTACACATTTGTACCTTAAAATATCACCACCCCAATTCCCACTTTGGCAATGGAACTTGGTTTCACCTGAGTGTAATGTCCCTGTTCCTTTTGGCAGAGGATGGTTACTGCTGTTTATTTTGTCTTTTGTCCATTTTTCCTCACTTGTGGACAGAAATCTTTTCCCTGATGTTTCCTTTTTCTGCTGTTCATCAACTTATACTTTACCTTTTAATCTTTTCTAGATATTATCGGGTATGAGGTGATCTGCTAATTGGTTTATCTAACCACTTAATAATGCTTTCTCCACTTCACTCTGCCTGCCCACAATTGTTTTTTCATTTGTTATTTATTTCTGCCCTGAGTTCTATTACATACCTTCAAGTGTGAAGTAGTGTAAATAGCTGAAGTACTTCAGTTCCTCAAATACATGTTTGAAAAGGACATGACTGCTCATAGATGTGCAGTAACCATCCTCTCTGATGTTGAGGGGTTGCGATGAGTCCAGGTTTCCCGTGTCAGGTTTCTCTCCTCAAATACATTTTAACTACAAGAAGTTGTTTCTAATCAAAAAGCATTTTTTGGTGTTTCCTGGTAACTACTTAAATCTGTGGTTGTAAATATTTGATCTTCAAATGCAGCTTTATGAAGCATTCAGTGTATCCAGTGTCACATTTTTTTTTAAAGGTTACGTTCCAAAATAGCATTTTACAATGCAAATTGTTACATTATCCCCTTTATAAAATATGTTATGTTTGCTTTGTATTTGTTATTTGTGTACATATTAGTCTTATTTTGATATGAACACAAATTGTACACTAGATTTAAAGAACTTGAAAATTAAGTCAGTACATATTCTGATCATTTGTGTACACAGATTAGACATATACTAGAACCAGTGTTTTAGAATTTCTAATCGGTTGCATACCTGTACTTTTATAAAATGTGGTAGAAAGGAGGAATTGGGAGATTAGGTAGGACCCAGTTACAGGAAGAAAGGTGAGCAAGATCTGTAGAATAAATGGGTTCTCATAGGATGGCTGCATGGATGCATGGATAAAAGGTAACACATCCTAGAGGTCTTAAGGAGTTTTAATAAAGGAGTTAATTTATTAACAGATTCAGTGTGGGTAGAGATTCCCCATTTATTGGCTTGAATCAGTTTTCTGTTAACTAAAGTATGGGATAAAGAAAGTAGCAGGTTTTGGGATTGGAACGTGAAAAGCCTCCGAATGGAGATGGGTCATTTGGGAGTTTATCGAGTTGGAGGTACCTGAGGGATATCAGATATTGGTATAGACAAGTATAAGTTTGGAGCTGAAAAGAAGGGCTAGAAATAAGATTTTGAACATCTTCAGTATAGAATGTCTTTTGTCTTACTTTTTTGTTAAAGAAAGTCTTGGAAGAGACCAGATTGGTAAACTTGAAAAGAAGGAGCCTCTTTTGAGTCATGATTGCCAGGATCCATTAACTATTAGTCATTGGTGCGGTAGAGTCCTTCCTTGAAACTCTTGTAATAATCTTGTATTACAAAGAGAATGGAAGAACTGAGTTTGAGGGCTTTGAGAGAATCTCCATCAGATCAGCTTGGCCAGGCATCGTGGCTCATAAACGTTACCAGAACTTAATCAGTTTTAGTTCTGTATCTTATTTTCAGAGACTAAATCCCTAAAGTAAGTACCATCACATCCTAAGGCATTTCCCTAGTTTCATTCATTTATCATAGACTATTAGTTTTAGGAATTAAGTTTGTTGGTTTTAAATCATACTTTCAAAATTGTGGCGATCTGTAAAAATGAAAAAGAAAAAAATAATTTGCCTTTGACCTTCAAGAGTGCCTGACACCTTCCCTTCTCCCACTTAAACTGTCCATGAAACCCTGTTTCATAAGGGCTGTGTACACATAAGTCGTTTCCTCAGCCTGAAGGACCTCTTTTCTTCCCTCAGCTATATCTTTTGGAGTCTGCTATGGAACTGTCTTTTAAGCTTCTATTAGGACATTAATTTCAGTGAGCCTTTTATTCAATTGCGTAGATGCATAGCCATAACAGAGTGCCTGGCGTAGAGTAAAAACCGGTTGCCAACATTTTATTCCTAAAAAGCTGTGTCTGCTTTAATTGAATATAGACAGCAGTATTGACTACACATACCTTGTCTACATAGACTGAAGTAAGGCTTTGGGGGGTAAGCACACAATTTACAAGTTTTAAATATTGGCATTTAACCCTGACTGTGCACTAGGATAATTTGTGGAAGCTTTAATCTGGTTCACAGGGTGTGATCCCCAACCCACTGAATCAGAAAATCCAAGATTGGATATGGAATCCAAACATTGCTCCATATTAATAATTTATGCATACAACCATAATTTGTCAATTATGAAAAGTTATCTCATTGCTTGTCTTCAGAGTTGGGAATACAGTTGGAGGGTTCTACAGTTGAAAAGATTGTGAGATAATCCCAGACTATATAACTAGAAGTAAAACTCTTTAAAGGGAAATAAAGTCTTGAAACTCAAGCTTTGTGTGTTAATTACATCAATATAGATTTCCCCCTCCAGATAGAAATCAAGTTCCTTAGTGTATAGAAAGCGAAATACTATAAAGTTATTTTGAAATACTGAACAAGTCAAAACCTTTTAAAGAGAAAGTGACTTTGGTGATAAAGATGTCAACAGAAATTGTAATGAATTTAACCTTGTACTAAATTGGACCAGAAGTGCTATTAAAAGGAAATCACTGTTAACATTAGGAAAAATAAAGTCTTAGGTAAATCTTTTTGCTTGGAAATTAATTTTCTATAGAATGCTTTCTGCCTTGAGGTTTGTATATAGTCTTTGAACTGCAGAAGCCTCTACTGCGTAGTAAGTCTTATTTCACACAGCAGTAGTCAGTTTCAGTACTGCAATATTTCGGTGTGAGGTACAGTTATTTCCTAGCTCTTTCTGTTGGTTGCAGCGATGGGTGCTAGATATTTTACCATGGCATCTTCAAGGTTTGGGGCTGATTATCATAGTTGATAGTTATTTCTCCTGGTTTATATGTTAAAGATACATCTATTTTGCATCCGGTTTAGATACTGGAAATGAAACTGCGAAGTCATGCCATCCCCACCCTAGTCCCTCATCTCCCTTTAGTTTACTGAAAGGTGTGTCAGTGGTTTTCTTTATGTGGGGTGGTTTTGTGTGGCTGTTCTTAGTTTCTTAAACTTAAGTAGTTATTCTGTAAGTTCTTTCATTCTCACAGGCCTGTTTTTGAATATGTACTCTTTTGCTGAGTTAATTTTTAGACATCATTGTGGTTTGGAAATGTTTAATATTTCATGATATTTTGGGTTTGAAATGGTGCATCAGTGACTTCATTGCTGATTTTAAGATTGATTGATAATTATATAAAACATGGTCCAGAACTACTTCTGCCAGTTTTCGCTGCAGGACCTTGAATATTGATAGATGAAATGTAGGTTGGGCAATTCGAATTATGCATCTCTGCTCTTTGTGGGATTTCAGTGAAATAGCAAAACTAAAATACTGCCATCTTAAAGGGTGTTTTTTTGCAGGTCAGTTTGTATCCTTTGGCTCAGCTAGGAAAGGTCTGTCTTCTTTTATCTAAATATTAATTTATGCTGGCAGGATAGATTAGGCTTAGAAATGTAGTACAGTCTGAATGTGTGGCTTCTGTGCCTCTTTTTGTCTAGAGGAAAACAACTGGTTATAAAGCGTGCTTTGCTTTCATAGTACTCACTTTTTAAAATAGTCTGTTTTCTATTGCTATGGTAGCACACTAAAAGGATGTTTGAGGACATACAATCTGCTTTGTAGGCCAGGGGAAAATAAAAGCAGTTCTAGAAGTGTTCAGATGTTGGATTTTTTTTTTCATTCGGTCAATCACGGCAAATAATTTTTCACTCTTGGTTTGTTGATCATTGTGTCCCTAGTATCTGCATTGTCCTAAGGACATTATAGGGCCTTGAAGTATTTGTTGAATGGATTAAATATTTAACATTTAAGGGTCATAGTCATTTAGTTAGTAGCTTGCCCATTCAGAATATTACAACCCTTAAATGTTAAGAGTACTGCAAATGTAGGCTAGCCTAATTATGCAAGCACATAACAGACATTCGTGAATGAATGTAATAACTACTGATTCATACCAAATTATGCCTTCTAATTTTTCTTTCATTGTAACACTTGGTAGCTAACATTAGTTTATTTTTGTTAATTGAGGGTTCTAGTTGACCAAGTGCAGTTTTGTTGGTTCTGTTCTGAAATACAGTACTAAAAGCTTGCTGATGATGATTCCTCTTGATAAGAAAGTTTTGATAAAGTTCTTTTTGGGCTTATATCTAGAAGTTGTCATTGTACATATCAATTTTCAGTTTATCCAGCAGTTAAAAAAATATAACTCTTTAGGCATTTGGATTGTGGATAGGAGTGGTAATTTTTAGAAAATGGTGTATACTTTGGCTTTTGATTACTTTTAATGGTAAAAATTTGTGGAGACTCAGAAAATTTAAATACACATTTCTGGAAATATTTTTTAGAAGAGTTCAAAGAGATTTACCTTTTTTTAAATTTTAAATATTTTATACCATTTCTATTACTTGTATGCCTTCTCAGTTTAGATAGCAGATTTAATGTTGATACACTAGATGCCAGATGGCGTCCAGTGTTCTTGATGATGATTTGTATTCTTGTAAGTGTTACACCTAGAGTTTGACATGTATTTGGGGGGGGGCAGGCTTATATGACATTATTACAAGTGGATGCTGTAAATTATTAGTGGTTTATTATTGCCTACACATATAATAGCATGTACGTTCTAAAAGGATAATTGCATTTCATTTCTGTTGGTTGCAAGGATGGATGGGTGCTAGATATTTTACTATGGCATCTTCAGGTTTGGGGGTTGATGATCATAGTTGATAGTTATTTCTGCTGATTTATGTCTTAATAGGTACATCTATTTTGCATCTGGTTTAGATACTAGAAATGAAACTATGAGGTCATGCCATCCCCACCCTACTCCCGCATCTCCCTTTAGTTTGCTGAAATGTGTATCAGTGGTTTTCTTTATGTGCATTGGTTTTGTGTGGCTATTTGATGCATTCTTTGTGGTACTTCAGATACTTTTAAAAGACACTAAATACAGTAATTATTGAAGAATCAGTAAGGGCAGATAGTTTTACCCTTTATGATAATTCTCATAGTCATTTTTTTAAAAAACATTCACATCATTTTGAGATAGTGGTATTTAATACATTAATGCCATTGAACTTTTACTTTCAGTTTTTAAAATAATGATGTTTTCTATTTGATGTGTTCTATACCTAATACTTCCTATTTACTAGAAGACTTAAAAACCTGATTCTTTTTCCATATAAACAAAATTTATGTAGGATAACTTGATATCAAGTTAATTCTTACCCTAATTCTCCATTCTCAACTGTTTGAAGAAAATATTCAGCAACATGTTTGTTGCCAGCAGTAAATGTTCAAGGTAATGCTAGTTGGTTGTCTAGTATGTTTTATTTGCATAGCATAGTTTCATTATTATATTAGACCTTATATACCTGAAGATTATTTTAAAATACATTTATATGATTGAATTTAGTGTATTAATTTTCTCACTCTCTTCTTGCAGCATTTTCAGTTAGCTTTGGTTGACTGTAATCCCTGCACTTTGTCCAATGCTGAAAGTAAGTATTATTAAGTACCATAGTTCTCTGCATGCGTTCAGATCACTTCATGGCAAATAGTAGTAATAATAATAATAGTCATAAATCCTGTGTAATTTTTTTCCCTAGAATTGTTGAATCTAACTGTATTTGTTGCCATGGCTACTTGTACAAATGGAACATGTGAGACCAGTTATTATGAGCAGCAGCCTGTGTCTAAAATAGATATGCCAGTGAACTGAGTTGTTGAATTAAATTATCTGTGCTAGTGAACAAGATTGATTATTTGTGTATTAATTACATTGTAGATGACTTGGGGGGATTAAAAACAGGGTTTGGCAATCTTTTAGGAAAACAGAGTATACAAAGATTCTTAAGTGTTAGCTCACTGATTCGGGCTTTGTGGTATTAAAATTATTGGTAATTATGAAGATATACTTTGACTTTCTATTATAGTTTTAAGCATCACACATAAAAATTGAGGTGAGATTTTTCAGTTAATTAAAAAAGAATGTGTGAAGCATGTTCTGATACAGTGGTTTTCTTTAGACATTTATTTTCTGCTTCTATGTATGTTTCTTTCCAAAAGCAGATTGGGTTGATTATGATGTGTTTATCAATATGTATGTGTTGGCATATTTATTTAGTGTACTTTAAGGTAGCCAATAAAAGTTTAAAGAATATGCATTGGATTCAAGCTGGATTTCTTTAAAACTTTCTTACTTGAACAATAAAATTTATAATTAAAATGTATGAAAAATTGAGTCATTCTTCATAAGAATTTCAGATCAGTCAAAAGATTCTAGGTTTTACAGAGTCAGTATTTTGCTGTAAGTGACTTCATTTTTTAACCATATAGAAAGGAGTTTAGTGAAGAGAAGTCTCAGTGGTAAAAACGCCCCCAAATGATTGAATCAGTGAAAAGAACGGTAGAAATTTGAATATAACTTGCATATAACATGAATTAAGACATAGTGTGGATTAAATCATTATCTAGACCAGACTAATTATCTCATAATTCTACTAAACGTGATTTTCTGAGAAAACTTAAAAGAATTCTATTTTCTTTAAATGAAACTCAGGATTTAGTACTGATCAGTGTATTTCCAGAACAAATGGTGGGAAGGTAACAAATGCAGCAATATTTTAGTTTCTAAAATGAGGATAAATTAGAAAAAGGATTTAACTCATTGATATATTAATTTATAAAATGTTAATTTTTTATACTTTTTCCTTAATTATATATCCAGGTTATATAAACCATCTAGAATATAAACCCTTAAAATCCTTTTTAAATTAATTTATGGGAATAAGAAAAAAATCTGATTTTCATTTAATTGATTGTAGCTAGTGCCTAAAAACTAACTTTCATACGTACTTGTCAGTTTGAATGATAACCTTAGAGGGACGTCACATAAATTTCAAACTAATAAATTTTGTAAATCCTCATTTTATTCTACTCTGTTGAAGTTAAATCTTACTTGTAGATCATTGCTCCTGAAGGAAAACACCTATGTAGAATGAGTACCACAGGGCAGATCTTGTTGAATTTGAAGAGGACAGTTTGAACAATCATGAATACATTTTCGAGCTTACCACGACTCTCTTTCTGTTTGTTGAGAAGGGAAATAAGAGGGAGGGTGACCAATGTCCTGTTTTGCACAGGACGGAGGCGTTTCCCCAGACTCAGAACTTTGAGTGCTAAAAGGTTGGTCACTCTAATGGAAAGGGCATGTGCCTTATTTAGAGACATTAGGCCATTATAGTTCAGTTGATTTGGGTAGTTTATTTTTTTATTTTTTTGCGGTACGCGGGCTTCTCACTGTTGTGGCCTCTCCCGTTGCGGAGCACAGGCTCCGGACGCGCAGGCTCAGCGGCCATGGCTCACGGGCGCAGCCGCTCCGCGGCACGTGGGATCTTCCCGGACCGGGGCATGAACCCGCGTCCCCTGCATCGGCAGGCGGACTCTCAACCATTGTGCCACCAGGGAAGCCCTGGGTAGTTTATTTTTGACAATCAACATAGCTACTTGATAACCGTGGTAATAATGGCTGATGTCTCACAGAGCACTAGCAAACACAGACTACTTAATTTGAGCTAGATATTATTACTGTGTAAACATCAGGCTCTTTATTATCTTTGTAAAACTTATTTCTCTTCAAATTTTTTATATCATTACCTATTTAGATATGCCACAGACGTTGACTGTTTTTTGAAATCTTCCATGTTACTTTGTCGTGCTACAAAGTTCAGAAGATTTTAGAAAGTAAAGTGAGCTTTAAAAAAAAGTCTGTATGAGATTTCTGTTTTATGGCACAATTCATTTATGCAATTAAAGAAAATAAGTAGATTCACTTGCCTCTTCTAGAGCTATTTAAGAGGAGTTAATTACAGTTTGTGTTTTGAAAGTAGAATCATGGTGATGTGAGACTTCTCATTATATGATTGCCCCTTGGGATAAAATTGTTCCTTCTAGATTTAATTAATTCTATTAATTCTAAAAATAATGTATTAATTTCTGAGAAAAGTTTAATTTCAGAACGTTTTATGGCAATATTTGTTAAAAATTTCTACCTCTAATTGAGACTTGCCAAGTGGAGCTTTTTCTTAGTTGTATGGTTATGTTCCACTTTGAAGAGGACTTTTAAGAATTTAAATATAGATTGGTTTTCATACCACAAAAGATGATACTGGATTTAGTAACTCATGGGATAGGAAAGCCCTTGCTGAGCCTGGAGGAAGTTTGGGATGGTAATAGAATGCCACCGTGCTGCTGATCTTTTCTTCCATGTGACCTTTCCATGTCACCTTTGTTAGAGTAGGAAGATTCAGGGGAGAAGGGCATAGATTTTCCATCTCTTCCTCATTCTCTTAACCTGTAACCTGGTCTCCCTCTAATGATGTAGTGAGGTGAGATGGACTGGAACTCTCAAGGGAGCTGTGTTGGAAAAGGGGACTAGGAAATAAGAAAACCCCTGAAACAGATATAGGTAAAGGGGATATTTATATCTGTAGAACTTTTATTATTATTTTTATGTGCTTTTCACAAAATGTTGGTTTTCAACTTTTAAAGGTGATGTTTTTATTTTGCCTCATTTCTGATTATTTAATATACGATATTTAATGATTATATATGGAGAAGGCAGTACTTTACTATTGATCCAAAAATGTTGTTTGATATTAAAGTTCATTATATATTTTGTTTTGGTGTTTATGCTTATTTACTTCAGCTGTTTGCAGGTGCTGGTCTAGGAACAGGTATCAGAATCCCTTGCAGAACTAAATAAAAAGGCACTTTTCCAGGCCTTGCCTGGGATCATTGAATATAATCTCAGGGATCTCTATTTTTAGTAAACCTCCCAGGTGACTCTTACAGTTATGGGAGTCAGTGAGAGAGTTAGTTTATGATGGCGATGAGAAATTGATGATAGCTGTGGACATTGTTTTTAAAGGTCCACATATATATTATGCATATAATTTTGAAAGGCTCCCAGACTCCTTGAAATTCAACTATGAAATCCAGGTAGATAGAACATTAAATAAAAGATTTGTCATTGAAGGATGAAAATCATATTATTTAAGTAAACCAGAATCCAGTTTTGATTCCTGGTTCATTGTTGCTTTTGTTGAATCATTCATATTCTGGTGGTGCAGTATCAGGAAGAGTTGAAAACAAAAGCTGCAATACGTATATTTTTATTTGATTTTCAAGAGGTACTTATTAATGTTGAGACTGTTTACTATTCTTGCCTTCCAAGTGGTTTGACTTTAAAAAAAGATTATGAAGAACTGATAGAGAAATGCAACTTATTTCCTCTATGTGTTATTACTAGTGTCATTCTTGTCTATGACTTCTTTATAAACATTGATATGAAATATGGTATAAGGAAGAAAATTGGAGGGTATTTTTGTTGTTTTAATCAAACACTTTTTCTTTTTTGACTTGTAACTCAGGTTTTAAATACCATGTTTTGAAACGTATAGGTTATAAAAGTTTTCTTCATTTGTTTAATGTTGCCATTTTGAACTTTGTAAGAAGTATACCCACTTGCTATAGATTTTAATATTAATTTTAATAATTACATTGACAAAATTTAGTAATAGCCAACAGTGAATACATGTGGTTTCTTATCATGTTCGTGTATATTTGTTTATATATTCTGTGTTATTAAAAATAAAAGTTATGTTCTATAATTACTTAAATCTATGTAGTAGAGATGGTGCTTATATTTTACATTTTATATTCTTAATTAAATTTACCCAGACACTGCTGTATTATTATTGATTTTTGTTTTCCATCATCTTTGCAGTTCAATTTCACATTGCCCACTTATATGAAACCCAGGTAAGTGTTTTAACTTAGGTTACTTAAAACAAACAAAAATGATCACCCATACCATTTTAAGTGGAATCAGATATACAGATAATTTAATGGAGTTCTGGGCATTACTTCTTACATACATTTTATACTCATTAAATGTGGTCAAGATTTTGCTTTAGTGTTACAGTTATTATACAGAGTGTTTGTTGTGTACAAAGACGTTTCATTCAGTATGATTTGCCTCTAAATTCAAACTATCTGCAGGCTTAAATGGCTGTATTTAAGAAGATTTCTCTTATTCTTGATGTGAAATGCCTAGTTTTCTTTTCGAAATGTTTATAGATGGTTGTTATAATGCATTGTTTTTAGTTTCTCTTTTTCTTAAGATTAAAATATCCCTTCTACGTATTACTGTTTGAAAGGCATATTAGTAACCTCTTGATGTCATTACCATTACTTTTATGGCTGCTGTATTTAAAAAACTTTTTTAGTTTAATTTTAGAACATTTTATTTTTTTGTATGGCAGATTTTGCTTAGTTATATGGTAAAGGACATAAAACATAGACATTTAGTCTAGGTAGGCAGTGGTATGGAAAATCAGGCATAAGTTGGTATGAGGCTAAATATTAGGTAATCATAGTTTACCCAAAAAAACAATTTTTATAACAGCTTTTTAGGAAAAAAATACTGTTATATTTCTACATAATTTCTAAGGTCTGTTTTGTTTCAGAGCCACCATGGGGTGGTCTAAACAATTAACATCTGTTTCCTGGACACCTCCATCTGTGCGCCCGCCTACCCTTCCCGCCCCTGTGCGTACTCGCACGCACACATGTGCGCACATCCACTGACTCAGAATTGATGCACACTCAGGTTTGGATACTCTACTAATCTAGGGATTTTATCCACCTTGAGAGGATGCATTTGAGAATTACATTCATGTTGTGGATCAGAGTCTTTACCTGCCAACGCTAATCCCAGCCTCCTGCCAACTGCTGATTTTTGCCAAATCAGTAAAGGCCCCAGGGTGAAAGCAGCTATAGAAATAAGCTTCCTCTCCAAAGTTCTTTCCCTGGAGTCTTAACTCCTTCTGTTTTCATTACCTCAGGAGATCTCTGCTGTCTTCAAAAGGATGAGCTCTGATTTTTTCCCAGCTTTTCTAGTTCTTAGTGAGATTTCCCTGGTCTGTCATTAGGTAAAGCAGATGTTATCTCGCCTTTCTTTTTAATGAATGTTTTTCGCTTGAGATGGAATTCTATTTGATTATTTTTATTTGACCACTTTAAAATTTACATTCCATTGTCTTTTGGTTTTCATTGTTTCTGATGAGAAGTTGTCTGTTCGTGTTATTTTTTTTAATTTCGTGAAGGTAATGTGGGTACAGGACCCCTCCCCCCACTGATTCTTTCATTTGATAAATTTTAGTGCCCATTAAGATTAAGCAAAACAAAAAGAACAAAGTTTGTGCTAGGCAGAGTATATAATTATTAGATGACAGGAAGATGACACTGTAAGCATATGAAAGGATTGAAAAATCTCTACTCCAGTGCTTATAACAAGGATTTTTATTTTCAGGTGAAAAATTAAGGGAAACGAAAGGCTTACCTACAAAGTATACAATGTGATTATTTGATATATGTATGATTTCCCGCACTGAGTTAATTAACACGCCCATCCCCTCACATCTCTAAAGTGGGGGCAGTGAGAACAATTAAGTTTGATTGTCTTAACAAACTTCAATTGTACAATACAGTGTTATCAACTATAGTCATCATATTATATGTTAGATCTTCAGACCTTATTTGTCTTGTAACTGGAAGTTTGTACCCTTTTACCAACCTTTCCCTATTTCTTCCACTCCACCCCCTGGCAACCCTTTCTACTGTCTTTTCTATGAGTTTAACTCCCCACCCCCACCCCTTTTTAAAAAGAATCCACATATAAGTGATATCATATAGTATGTGTCTTTCTCTGTCTGGTTTATTTCACTTAGCATAATTCCTTCCAGGTTTACCTAGGTTGTCACAAACGACAGGATTTCCTTCTTTTTTTAAGGCTGAAATATCATTCCATTGTATTTATATACCACATTTTCTTGATCCATCTGGAGACAGACCCTTAGGTTGTTTCCATTCTTGGCTCTTGTGAATAATCCTGCAGTGAACATAGGAGTACAGATATCTCATCAAGATAATGGTTTTGTTTCCTTTGGTAATATACCTGTACCCAGAAGTGGGATTGCTGGATCATATGGTAGTTCTGTTTAGGTTTGGGTAATTTTAATGAGATGTCATGTCAACTCACCCACACCCATTCTTAGATTATCTAAATAAAGATAATTTTGTTTCTCTGTATAATGTCATATCTCCAAGTAAATATATTATGAATTATTGGATATTTATATCAATTATTTAATTTACCTTTCCCATTTTATTAGCTGAGACCCGCAGAACCATTTTTTTTCCTAACAGTAATAATAGTATTAACTGGCCTTCATTTCTTTTTCTTGATTTTAATGAAATAACTTGAACAAGTCACCATCTAAATTCTAAATAACCTTTAAAGATTAAAGGTAAAGGATTTCTCCCTTTTAATTTTGTTATTACAGTGTTACTTATTTTTGAGTAGATAATCCAAAATGAAAGTGCCTGCAAGAATACAGTGTAGTATCCTCCTCCCTCCTTTTCCCTGGCCACCTATTCCCCTCCCGAAAGCCACCAACCACATAAGCAGTGTGTTTTATATCCTTCCAGAGAATCTCAGTGTATATATAAGCAAATCCATATATATGCTTGCACATATATTTGCTTTTCTTTATTTTATTGAAATAATAACCCATTATATATGTTCTCTCTTGATCTTGTTTAAATTGGTTTTTTTAACTTAATATTATATTTTGGAAATCATTCCCTATCAGTACATGTAGAGCTGTATTATAATATATCCCTTTGCAGAGATGTACTGTAGCTAATTTAACTATTCTCCCTTGAGAGATAGTTACAAATAATGTTATTATGAATAACACTGTTGATAAGAATTACTAGTTTCATTTTTAACATTGTCTTCTAACTAGCAGTAGTTTATTACTGAAACACTGTAGACTGGTTTCATTTATGCATATTGTACAAATCCAAAAATTCTAAAGAAAGAAAAATAAATTCCAGCTGACATTTAAAGATGCAGTAAGTATGTCATGATTACCTAGGGTTTATTCCATGAATTCAAGATTAGTTCAGTGTGAAGAAATATGTTAACAAAACAAACAAAAATCATGGTAAGGAAAACAATATTGTGAGGAAGAAAGATTTTTTTTTGAAAGAAATAAATAGTGTGAAAAGGAGAGAAAAACAGTAGATCTAATTAATAGGTCAAAACCTTATATTCTGAAAAAAATTAACAAAATAGATAAACCACAAACTAACTTGATCAGGAGGATAAATGAGAGATAAAGCACAGATACATAAAGTAAGATAACCATGGAAACAGAAGAAATTAGTACAGTCATACAAGTACAGCTTAGCAGACGTGTATGCAAATGAATTTGAAAACTTAAAGTGGACTGTTTCCCAGGGAAATACAGATTAGAGAAATTGACCTCATTAGAGTTAGGAAAGTTATAAAAAGCCAATTTTCATAAAAAGAAACAGAAAATTAAGTAATGCCCTACAGAGAAAGTACCATGCCCAGATGGTTTTACAGGGGAATTCTACCAAGCCTTTAAATACCAGATAATTCTAGCACTCTATAGATTATGCCAGACCACTAGAAATGGAGAGAAACTTTCTCATTTCTTTTCCTTGTTTTGAGAGGGATAGGGGGCTTATAACAGCCTTTAATCTGACCTTGAGAGACTTATGTGTTTGATAATAATTAAAGTCCTTTCTGCACTTACTGATTCTATAGCATATTTTTACAATATAATGGAAACAAAAAATCTGCCTCTAAACATTAACTACAGGCCACAGTTCTTTGGTGTCTTCTTTTTTATTTAATTGTAAAATATACCTGACATTAACTTTACCATTTTAGCTATTTATTAAGTATACAATTCAGTGGCATTAAGTACATTCGCATTATTGTGCAACCATCACCACCATCCATCTCCAGAACTTTTTCATCATCCCAAGCTGAAACTCTGTACCCATTAAGGAATAACTCCTCATTCCTCCCTCCCCCCAGCCCCTGGCAACCACTATTCTACTTTTTGTCTCTATGAGTTTGACTATTCTAGGTACCTCATGTAAGTGGAATGATACAGTATTTGTCTTTTTGTGTCTGGCTTATTTCTCTTAGCATAATATCTTTAAGGTTTGTATATATTGTAGCGTGTGCCAGAATTCCATTCCTTTTAAAGGCTGAATAATATTTCATTGTATGTATACACCACATTTGGTTTATCCACTCATCTGTCAGTGGACACTCGTGTGGCTTCCAACTTTTGCCTGTTGTGAATAATGCTGCTGTGAACATGAGTGTGCAAATATTTGTTTTTGTCCCAGCTTTCCATTTTTTTTTGGATATATACCCCCAGAAGTGGAATTACTGGGTCATGTGGTAATTCTGTTAAAATTTTTGAGGAACTGACATACTGTTTCCCCCCATTCCTTTTTGAAACAAGTATAACATTGATGCCTAAACCTGATAAAGACAGTACAAAAAAGAATCAATATACAAACTATTATCACTGATGAATATTGGTATAAAAATACTAAGTAAAATATTAGCAAACAATCTGTTACCTCATTAAGCAAATAATATACTATGACCAAGTGGTATTCATTCTGGGAATACAAGGCTGATTGAATATTAGGAAATCTATTAATATCATGCATCATAATAATAGAGCTAAAGGTAAAAACAAGTCACTATCATCATAGATGCTGAAGAAGCCTTTGATAAACTCAATACCCATTCCCAACTAAAATTACTCTTGGACATAGGAATTAAGGGTTACTTTCCTATCATGATAAAATTCATGTACTTTAATTCCAAAGTCAGTATTTTATTTAAAGGGAAACACTAGAGACATTTTCACAAAAATCAGGAGCAGGGCAAAGGATGTCCTCTGTCTTCATTACTCCTCATTATTGTACTGTAGGTATTAACCAATGCAGTTAGACAAGAAAAATCAATTAGAGGCACATACAGAAATCAATAGCTTTCAGCAACAATAATTAGAGAGCACACAGTTAGAAAATATTGCCATTTATAATAACAGCAAAGTGATTAAATACTTAACAATAAACTTAAAAGAGATACTGTGACTCAATAGTATAAAGATGTTCATGGGAATTTAGGTTTTTAAATGTAATACAACATCAGTAAAAATTACTAATAAACTTTTTAAAGCAATTAGGTAAGTTGATATGGAAAAACATTCTGGGATAGCCAGAATAACACTGGTGGTGATGGTAGGGATTGTATGGATTATATTAACCCTACTAGATATTAAAATATTACAAGGAAGCCTATGTGATTAAAAGTATTGTACTGGCATGTGACTAGACAAATAGACCAGTGAAATATCATAGAAAGGCCAGGAATAGATCCAGTGTACATAGAGAAATTCAGTATATGATAAGGGTAATATCTTACATTCCTTTAGCTAAGGTAGATTTATTCATACATGGTTCTGGGACAATAAGGTAGCCATTTGGAAAAAGATAAAATTAGACCCGTAACACAAACTATTCACAAGAATAAACTACTACAGATGAATTAGGATCAAAATGTAAACATTGATATTGTACAAGTACTAGAAGAAACATTAATTCTTCTTCACCTTTGATGTAGGAAAAAGGCTTTTTAAACTATGGCTCAAAATTCAGAGGCAATAAAAAGAATGACCGATCAGTTTGAGCAACATAAAAATAATTTCTGCATGGCAAAAAAAAACACAAAAAAACCATACATTCAAAGGACACCTATGAAACTGGGAGAAAATGTTTACAACGTATAGCACAAAGGGCTAATACCCCTGATATATAACAAACTTAAAATTTGACAGACAATGAACAAGACCCATTAGGAAACTGGGAAGAATGACATGAGCAGACACTTTCCAAAAAAGATACAACAGCCCTTAAGCATGTGAAAAAGTGTTCAAACACACCCAGTTAAAGAAATGCAAATTAAAGCACACTGAAATACAGTTTCTTACCTGTCAGATTGGTGAAAAGTGTAAGTGGCTATGGTAGCGAAACAGGCACTCTCATGCATTGTGATAATGCAAACTGGTACACCCCATCTGGAACAAAATAATCTAACAAAACTACATGCAGTAATCTAGCAAAACTCTATATACACTTAACCTTTTGACTCAACAATCCCAAATCTAGGAATCTACCTTGAAAATATACCTCCAGAAATATAAAAATATATAGGCACAAAGATATCTTTTGGAGCATTGTTTGTGATTGCAAAACATCGGAAACAACCTAAATGTCCATACATAGGAGAATGGTTGTACATATAAATCATGGTACATTCAGGCAGTGGAGTGCCATGCAGCATTAGAGAAGAATGAGGAAGACCTAGGTAAATCACTATATGGAATGATTTCCAGGATATACTGTTAGGTGGAAAAAATGTGAAGTATAAAAGTATAATATGCTACCCTTTGTGAAAGAAACTATGTATGTGCAAAGCAAGATACACGTCCCACTTGTGCACAGGTAATACTGAAAATGGATAAACCAGAAACAAGTGAGGTTGGTTACCTACCCAGGAATGGTTGTGAATGGGGTAGTAGGGAGTAGAACTTACCTTGAGTATACTTTTTATGTAGCTCTAACTCCTAGAACCTGGTTATGTTTCACATACCCACCCCAAAATTCATTGAATAATTAAGACCAACCAGAATGTGAGTTAGCCCAAAATAGAATGAACAGTAACAAATTAACCTAACTGTATTACAAATGAATAACATAAGTATACTGAGGGGTAGGGATGAAAAGAACTAAGCTAAATAACTTTGGAGAATAGTATTTTGACTCTATAGTGTAAAGCTAGAGACAAAAGAACTGTAAACAAATCTTCCACTACAGTTACTTTCTCACAGGGATATGGATAGAAATTCTGCAACTATTTTATGTAAATATTAGGGGTAAACAATTAAGTAAGTGTATTGTGGATAATGACCAGATTTTCAGTGTCAGAGAACTTACAAGTAAGAAAAGAAGAAAGGCTAGACTGAATTCTGTGTTGTTGGATTAGAATTGGAGGGATCACTATGAACATAGGTTATTTATGGAAATAGTTGGATAGAAATAGAGACGTGAGAGAGAGGAGAGAGAGAGAGAGAGTGTGTGTGTGTATGTGTGTGTGTGTGTATATGTATCTGTATACATACATATAATGTGTGTATACACATACATTACATATACTGTATGTATATACATACATTACATATAATGTAATGTATACATAATGTATGTATACATTAATATATTTCCTAGCTGTTTGCTGCAAGGGCCTAGAAGCAGTGACCCACCTTGGCAGCAGTGAATGTACTAGCACCCAGATCTTTGTTTCTAAATCCAATTCTTCAATAAAAGGAATCAGGAATTCTTGGGGAGAAGTGGGTAATTCCAGGGCTTAGGCAGAGAAACTACTAGATGATCCCTGGAACATTTCATGGTGCCAAAAAGTAAGGAAGTGCTTAGAAAATGATGGGCATGTGGAAAGATAAAGAAGCCAACTTGAGGGAAATGGGGTTTCTAATCACCAAATCTGACACAAGTTTAGAAACAATTATAATAATGGTATATAAGATATAGAATAAAATATATTCATATTGCTATAAATGAATAATTGAATAAATAAACAGGGAAAGGGGTCACCTTTTTCTTACTGTAGAATTTTAATTAATTAATATATGAGGAATGTTGAATATCTTTCCACAAGGTGCTTACTAATTTGAAAGGGCCATTCTTCAAAATAATTAGCTAGTACTTTAAGTCAGGGGGCCCCAACCCCTATTAGGAACTGGGCCGCACAGCAGGAGGTGAGCCGCAGGGCGAGTGAGCGAAGCTTCATCTGCAGCTCCCCCATTGCTGGCATTACCGCCTGAACCACCCCACCCCCCCATGGCTCGCATTACCTCCTGGGAACACACCCCACCCACCCCCACCCCCACCCCCAGTCTGTGGAAAAATTGTCTTCCACAAAAACGGTCCCTGGTGCCAAAAAGGTTGGGGACCGCTGCTTTAAGTGTCAAGGTAATGAAAGTCAGAGACTGAGAATCTGTCCCAGATTAGAGGATGGTAAAGAGACATGCTAATTTAACACAGCATGGGATTTTAAGTTAGATCCTGGACCAGAAAAAGGATATATGTGGGACAGTTGGTGAAATTGGAATAAATTACGTAGATTACTTGTATTTTATCAGTGTTAATTCTGTACAGTCTTCATTTATTTAGAAGCCTTGTTATTGTTATCTCATCCTGATATGTCCTTTATCATTATGAAACATTCCTCTTTCTCTCTGGTAATATACTCTTTGCCTTGAAGCCTTCTTAATCTGATCTGAATCTAGTCACTTCAGCTTTCTAATACTTACAGTTTACATGGTATCTTTTCCCATCCTTTTATTTCAGCCTGTTTGAATCCTTATATGAAAAAGTGCATATCTTACAAGTACTGTGGTTTTGGCTTTCTTTCACTTTTGTAAATCTGTCTGGCAGTCTCTGTTGTTTGAATATCTAGTCCATTTATATTTAATTCAATTACTGATATGGTTACATAAAGTTGGCTGTCATTCTTATTGTTTCCTTTGTATTTTGTCGTTTTTCTCTGGCTGCTTTCAAGGTTCTTCTCATTACATTTGGTTCTTAAGTATGCGACTATGATGTAGTTAGGTATTGGTTTTTCCTTTATATTTATACTACTTGTGGTTTTTTTAGTCTTTTGGATATGGGATTTTGATGTCATCACTTCTGTAAAGTTCTTGGCCATTGTCAATATTTTTTCTGCCCCATTCTTTCTCTCTTCTCCTTCTTGGACTCCAATTAAGTCTTTAATCTGCTATTCAGTCCTTCCAGTAACTTTTTTTTTAAATTTCAAATTAGTATTTTTCAGTTCTAGAATTTCCTTGTGTTTCTCTTTTAATTTCTCTTTACGTGCTCTGATTTTTGGTCCATTCATTCCTTATGATTATGTTTTCCTTTTCATCTGTGAACATTGTTAAAATAGCTGCTTTAAAATTATTTGCAATTTCAACATCTGAGTCATTTCATGGCTGGTTTTCATTAATTTCCTATTGTTTTCAACATGAGTAAAAATTTCCTGATTCTTACAAGTCTGGTAATTTTATTCTGGGTATCATGAATAATACGTTGTGGAGAGTGATTTTGTTATATTTTTCTGAAGATGATATTTTTGTTTTATTAGCCAGTTAACTTTGCCCAAGTCACTCACGAAACTTTGTCATCCCTGTGGTTGGCAACAGCTAAATCTCTTCCTTTAGTTCTTTTAGGCTGCTGAACATCTGTTGTGTTCATGCATAGTTCAGTGGTCAACCAGGGATTTGAGCAGTTTAACTGCAGAATTTGTTGTTGTTTCTCTCCCTCTCCTTTCTGGTGTTTCTTCTCCCCTCACTTCCAGCTCTTGTGATAGCTACAAAGTCTGTCCTCAGATTCTTCAAGCTAGTAAGATTGCTGATTTCTGTTTGAGTTGTAGCCAACCAGATACCAGTTGGGGCCTGCCTTCAGGTGAAAATCCTAGAAAAATGGGGTTACTAAACCAGTGCCATTCCCTTCCTCTAAGTATTAGCTTCTCTGTTTTTGCCTGATTTTGGTTTCTTTTCAGTACTTTCTGATAGTTAACTTTTATATTTTATCCAGAATTTAAAGCTGTCTGAAGTGTTGTTACTTCAGCATTACCAGAGACAAAACTTTATACTAACTTTATACTAAACACCTTTACAGATAAACTCATGTTGCTTTTATATACTATTTATAGTTGCTACTTAATGTTCTGCTGTAAGCATCCATCATATTTTATATTTCCACTCACCTAGTGACATAGACCTAGGTTGTCCATCTCCTTGGTACTACAAATAGCACCATTTACAACATTACCTCTGGGAAGGTTCCTTTGGTATATATATCCCAAGAGTGAGATTGTTAGATTGGAGCATATTTGCATACCTAATTTCATGAGTAAATTCCCTTCAGGCAAGGCATGAGCATTTTCCTTTACTCACATCCCCACAATACTAAGAACTACCCAACTTTATGTTTGCCAATCTGATGGGTAGAAGGTAATATATCATTTAAACTTGCATTTTCTGATTTCTAGAGGTGTACACTTCTTCACATGTTTTTCACCTTTTATGTGTTGGTTTTTATGTCCATTGCCTATTTTTCTGCTTATGTGTTTCAAGTCAGATCCTTACTACTCCTCCTTATTTGTGCCATTTTGGCCAAGTTGAATAAATTCTTTCACATCTCAAAGAAATACTCTCCTTCATTTTCTTCTCTTAGTTTTATACTTTTACATTTCATATTTAGGTCTTTAATGTGGATGCCAGTTTTTTGTATATAATAGGAGGTAGAAATCAAACTTCATGTTTCTCAATACGATGCAACCAGCTTTTCAAGTATGTTGGTTTTATTATTATTACTAGTGTTTGGAAGTATGTTTTAGCATTTGTTGAGGTAATTCCACAAAGGGCTCTTTCTAAAATATAAATTTGATCATATTGCTTGAACTCATTTCAGTGGTACCCCATTGTCTTAGGATACAGTCTGTAGTCTTTTAACTTGGTTTAGGAAGGTCTTTGTGAAGTTGTCTGCTTGTCTCTGCATTTTCTGCCCAGTGTGCTAGTACTCTAAATTTACCACATGCTCTTTCTTCCTCTGGGAAATATCATACTGTTATTGTACACAGTACAGTATGTTTTATTTGTTTTTATATCTGTATTCTTGACTACACTGTAGTCCTAGCAGTTCCTGTTATGTATTAGGTATTCAACAAATATTTACCAGTTGAAGGAATTGAGTTGAATAACTTGATCCTTATCCTTCATTAATTGTCTAATTCACTTTTTCAGACCAGATTAATGTTTAAAGGGAACTCATTTACTTGATGAATAAAAGTTTATGTAATAACTACTGTTAATCTCAATGGACAGTTCTTTCAAATCTTCCTCATGTTGACATACTGCATTCATAGAGCTCCTTATTTGTTTCCATAGCTCTTTTTTAATCTCGTTTGATCCTTAGAACAACTCTAGATAGAAAGATCAGGCACTACATCTGTTTTATGGATGTTGAATCATAGCTCAAGTGATTTGCCTGAGGCTCACACAGCTAGTTTCGTGTTTCTACCTATGTTTTGGGGGAGAAAGATTTGTTTGCTCAGGCAGCTGTGTACTGTCAGTGATATGAATGAAAGCCACTTCATTGTTCTGCCAAGTATTTTTTAAAGATAGTATTTATGAGGTTTTCTTTTGTTGGCTTTTCCCCTTTTTGTGGGGGGTGGTGGGGAGGTTTTGTCTTAAGTTTTAGGACTGTAGCAATAATGGGTTTCAGTCATATTAGTACTTCTGGGATGAGAACTGTGGGTAAATGGTTTCATTTAGAGTTTTGCCCAAGGAATCTTAAATATTGCAAACATTATTAGACTATAATTATGGGAGGTTTGTTGTCTTCAAAATCATATATGTATTCTAAAATTTTTCATAGGATATTTTATATACCAGTATCTATATCTTTTAAACTTAGGTTTCAACTACTTTTGTACTTAGTTTTTTTAAAGCATTTTTGACGTGCTCTATTGTTCCTGTTAAGTTGCTTCGGAACTTGGTATTTCTAGGCAGACAGATGATGCACTTGGAAGTGGAATACTTTTCTGGTTTCATTAGTGTTATTAAGTAAAGTTGAAATCATTTATGTTATTAAATAGGTTGAGATGATTTTTTTTAATTATTGAGATTTGACAAATTCTTAAAGGTCATGTTTTAATGATACTTTGTTATATTGAATGTTTTACTGGTGTTAGATACTCTGAAACATGGTCTATTAACCCCAGCTGTCTAGAGTTAGAGAAACATTCAGTAAGGCACTTTTCTCTTTCAGTTGATTTTTTAAAATACGCTAAAATATCAGTATCATATAAAACTTAACATATGAGCTAGTTCTTTAAAGATGTTAATTTTATTTTCTATAAATCTGTTTTTCCTGCTCTTTAGAGGAAGTATCATTCTGCAAAGGAAGCTTATGAACAACTTTTGCAGACAGAAAACCTTTCTGCACAAGTAAAAGCAACTGTCTTACAACAGTTGGGTATGTAATAATATACATTTAGTGTGTTATAAGTACATCTCTTTATGTTTTTTACATGTCACAGATGGTAAATACGTGGCTCATGTACCCTATTTCTTTTCTTTCCTTTTCCCCAGAGTTGATAGAATTAATCTGAACCCATCATGTTTCCACCTTCTGCCGAGCATTGTCTATCTCACAGTCAATCTCATTACAGTTCTTTAGTGCAGCTCATCCATTTAAATTCTCAAAATTATACTCTGGTACTTAACCCATGGGTGAGGGGGACTGAATACTTTCTTTGTGCCAGATATGCTTAGTACTCAATGAAGTTAAGTGATTTACCTAAAGTCTCTTAGTGGTTGGTGAGCTTGCTTTCATAGCTCTGTTGATAATATTAACTAAAGCATTTTATGTAAGAATTGTGGAACATCTAACACTATATATAGTTTCTCTACACATGCAGTTCTGTTGTAATGTTGAAGATGAAAGCATGTAGTCATCTGGATGTAATGTGTCACTATCACCAAGAAGATAATGATGGAATTCTCCAACATTTAATTTTGTTGCTTGGTTATTGAGTCATGTTTCTTGTCTGCATTTGGTATTTCGGGGGTTTTTTTTGGTTCTCCCTCCCCCCCCCCCACCCCAGCTTTTTAAAATTTGGTTTTGGTCTGGGCAAATAATTGACTCTTAAGTTTTAGCCACCGTTGTAGTAATGTGAATGTTTTCATGATGTGACTATTTTTAATGTAATTTTAAAATTATTTAAGCTTAGACTTTATCACTTATCTTCATGATATGAATGCATATTATGTGATCGGTTATACAAAATAAACACATTGCTTTCATATAAAAGTTTTATTTTTAGCTTTGTTTTTAATTTAATCTCTGGTTAGAATTTTCCTTGAGTTATCCATACTTTTAAAAATTATAGTAAAGTTTTGTTTTTAATGATTACATGTAGTGTTTGAGTAATGTGAATTTGTATCTTTAAATTAAAACAAGTTTATTAGTACAGCAAAAAAGCTTTTGTGTTAGTTCTTCAGTAAAAAGAGCAAAGTGGTGCCTTCAGACAGCTTACTCATTCAGCTAATATTTGAATACAGGCTGCTTTTTAATTAGCTGCAGTGAAGAATGTGTCAATAGCAAAAATGCATATATACCTTTTAAATTTAAGAAATGGATTGAAATCGTTTGAATTACCTGTCTTCTTTCGCAGAGTGTATAGGTAAACTTTCCATGGTTTTGCAAGGGAAGGTACTTCCCCTAATTGAGTGTAATTTATGCCTGCACATCAATCCTTCCTACTTTCTTGTCACTGTTGCTTAAGCAACTCCTTTTAGAGCCTGCTACTGCAGGTCCTGTTCTTACTAGTAATAGTAGGAGAGGTAAGGAAAGAACAGATGAATAGATGTGTGATTGACTTATATTTCTGTAAAACATGGTAACTCAATCCTTTTAAAATGTCTTTTGGAGCACAGCAACTATAATAAATGCCAGAAAATAAAGGTCCTTATTTATTTTATGTACTGTGGACTATACACAAAGAACAGCTGATTTTATGCACTTGAATTGATCCACAACTGAAATATGATTCCCTGGCAAATTAAATCAAATTATTCCTGTGTGCCTTGAAGGTATAGAATACACTAGTCCATGATCCAGTCTTTTGATTACTTCCATAGCCAGCTTGCTTGCTTGCTTGTTTATTTATCATAACGGTTGTATTTAAGGTGTACAAGATGATGTTTTGATACACCTGTACATAGTGAAATGATTACTACAGTCAAGCTAGTCAGCATATGCATCTCCTCACATAGTTACCATTTGTTTTTGTGTGGTGGGAGCACCTGAAATCTATTCTCATATTAGCAAGTTTCCAGTATATATTACAATATTAATAACTGCAGTTGTAATGCTGTATGTTCTCTAGACTTACTTATCCTACATAACTTCAACTGTGTAACCTTGACCAATATCTCCCCATTTCCCCAACCTTACCGCTCCTGGTAACCACCATTCAACTCTCTGCTTCTGTGTATTCGACTTTTTAAGATTGCACATATGAGATTATGCACTATCTAAATTTATTTATTAAACATTTGTGTTACCCATTTTGTACCGTTTTTATTTGCACCATTTGAATGGACTTTTCTTATAGCCTTGGGGTTTTAAAAAATTGTCAAATGCTTTATAGTTTTTATTTTATAAGGTGTGAAAATATGTAGCCAGTGCCAATAAGGTGGGATTGTATGTGTGTGTTTTACTCTGAACTATCATTGATTATATAGCTTATATTTACTCCTTGGAAATAAACATTGGGTTAATAGTGTCTTGGAGATTCTTAAATGCACATAAATTTTTGCACGGAACAGTGAATAAGATTTAACATCTTTATATTCTTTTATACCTTGGAATCTTTTCAAATACAAAAAAATCAGAGAATAAAAGAACTGTAGTTTGCAGTCTACTAAGTGATAAGTCAATGCTTAAAATTGTTTTAATTTCTCTGGAATGAAAGTTCTTCATAGCTTTGACTGTACTTTAAAAACAGACTTTCTTAGGCCAGAATTGACAGTTCTAAATTTTGGGAATGTGTATGCCAAGCTAAATGAATAAATTTACTGAAAAGAGTATTTTTTTACTTGTTTGTTTTCTGCTTGGTATTCTTTAAAATAGAAGAATAATTAACTCATTTAGGTAAATATTTTTAATCACTTACTATAGGTTGGATGCATCATACTGTGGATCTCCTGGGAGATAAAGCCACCAAGGAAAGCTATGCTATTCAATATCTCCAAAAGTCCTTGGAAGCAGATCCTAATTCTGGCCAGTCCTGGTATTTCCTCGGAAGGTAAGACTGATTTATCAGATACTTAGGCTTTGCTTTTGTTTATTCCAGCTAAGGGTTTTGAACTATGATCTAAAATATTAGTTTACTAATAACTTGATCAGTGTATTTTCTCTTTTAAGTCTTTTATAACAGATTTCTAGAAGTTAAAAAATAAAAGAAAGCTTCTGAATGTGGTGGTTTTCTTACAGCAGCATCTGGTCTATCAGGACATTTCTTATTTTGCTTATTGAATTTTCATTTGACTTAAATTATTGCTGGTTTTTAAAAAGTCATAGCAGATAGTAATTTTTCATTCAACTATTTATGCCTTTCCTTTTGATTTCTAGTGTTTTCTTTATATGTCTGTTTAATAGAACAGAGAATTTTTCATTCTACCTGTTGACTACCAGTAGTCAGTAGAACTTTGCTAGTTATCATTTTGATTAGTGATATATACCTTAGAATGGACATTAATAGTAGATCTCAAATCACAGTCGAAAGTAGATACATTATTATTGGACTTGTTGGAAAGGAGAAGTGACATGTAGTGAAAATAGTTTTTTGCAAGCCTATAAACTTCTCTTGTACTTTGAATGTCTGAATTTTGCTTACTGATTATCTGAAACATACCTCATGTATATGTATCTGATAGAATATATTTTTGGACCATTATCAGATTGTTTTTTGGTTCCTAATTGGTTTTAGCTTTTGCAGTATGGTGGAAAGATCATTCGACTACGAGCTGAGATACTTGGATTCAAGTCTTGGCTAGGCTACTATTTGTGGAATCATGGATGGTACAGTTAAACCTTTTGAGGCTTCAGTTTTCTATTGATTAGAGAATTAGATTGGTGGTTCTCAATGCCGGGGGTGTGGGGCTATTTTGCCCCATAGAGGACATTTCATAATGTCTGTAGAGACATTTTGGTTATCACAACTATAGGGGGGTGCCACTGGCATCTAGTGGGACAGCTCTCTACAGTAAAAAATTACCTGGCTGAGGTTGAGAAGCCCTGGGTTAGATTATCTGTTAGGTACCTTCCCATTCTAAAGGTTTTAATTTTATGAATTCTTTGGAAATTATCCTATTTTGTTTTTTAATTTTAAGCTTTTTTCCTCTATTTTCTATAGTATTTTACTTGAAGTGAGTTTGCCATATAGTCATGTTAAATTTTAGTATTTTGTATGGTTTCATTTTTTTCCTTTAAATATAGCAAAGTATATTTGTATGAGAGGGAATAATATTAAGATGTTTCCTTCTTTAAAAAAATTTTGATTATTCATTAATAACATACAATAAGGGCTTCCCTGGTGGTGCAGTGGTTGAGAGTCCGCCTGCCTGTGCAGGGAACACGGGTTCGTGCCCCGGTCCGGAAGAATCCCACATGCCGCGGAGCGGCTAGGCCTGTGAGCCATGGCCACTGAGCCTGCGCGTCCGGAGCCTGTGCTCCGCAACGGGAGAGGCCACAACAGTGAGAGGCCCACGTACCGCAAAAAAAAAAAATAATAATAATATACAATAAGAGTTGAGTGGAAAAGTTGCTGTTTTTAGCAGGGATTTTCTGATTCCTTCCCAAGCTTGTAAAATCATGTAAATTGGGTTGCTTATTAATAAAGCTTGAGAGTCCAAACATTGTCTCTTTCACTAAAGATCTTTGGGAGCAGAAACTGGATATTACCATCTTTGTATCTGTCTGCCTAGCAAAGTGGCTATTCAGTAAATGGAATAAATGAACTAACTGAACACCATTTGCATTTGGAGCTAGCTCTGTTACTACTATTAGTATTGTGCAGTGATAGGTTTCATACAGTGACCAGAAAGGAGATCTAGTACTGGGAAGTAGGGCCTTGCCTAGTCATTGCCTCTAGTGTTAATGTTTATATATGAAAATTTCTTTTAATATAGATTAAAAGGAATGTATACTGGAAAGTATTTTCCTTTTGACCTAAGATACAAATCAGTAGTTTAATACAGTACAATAGTGTGGATGTCTTTTTAATATAATTTTTTCTTAATTCTAGGCATGGAAAATTAATACATAACGAAACATCAAAAATTACTTTTTTTTTTTTCCCCGGCCGTGCCGCTTGCGGGATCTCAGTTCCCTGACCAGGGATTGAACCCCAGCCCTGGCAGTGAAAGTGCTGAGTCCTAACCACTGGACCGCCAGGGAATTCGCAAAAATTACTATCTTAGTAATTTTCAGCTCAATGAGCACTATTCCATAGGAGGTCCCCCCCCCCCCCCCCCCGCATTAACTGGTTTTACATTTTAAATCATTGAGATGCTTTTATTTGAATCTTTCTGGGTAAAATTTTCCAACTATAGTTTACTGACTTCTCAATTAAAGGATACTTACTACAATTTAACTTATTTTGGGGTTCAAGATTATCATGTTGGTGTCCATTATTTCTTATCTGAGGACTGTTAAAATTTTTTTTCTTTGATGTTTACTTTTCTTACCCTCTTTTGCTGACTTCTAATGTGTTGCTTCAAATCTGTTTTGTTGTGAGAAAATTTTTATAAATAAATTGTATTTTAGAAGTTATTAAAGCTCTGAAGGAAGATCTCAAGTGTCAGTAAGCAACTTTGGGATTTGATGACCCTAATATTTCTGAGGCATTTTATTACTTACCTCTGCATTCAGGTCTGTGTTGAAGATTGAATTTGTCATTTGGCATGTGTATATCGTAACAAAAGTGTAATGTGGTAATGCTGTTAAACTGGTACTAATCATTGACTGTGTTATCACAGAACTATAGAATGTTAGAGCTGGGAAGGACCAGGAGGTCACCTAGTTCACCCTGTAAACCTTGTCATTTTGCAGATGTTTTAGAAAGTGAGCTCAGAGGAGTAAAATGTTTTGTTCAAGGTCACAGTCATGCAGGTAACTAGTATCAGAGCAGGGACTAGATCCTAGGTTCAACACCCAGTGCTTTCTCAATTACACAGCGCTGTCTCAGGGGAACCTAGTTAAGTTTTATTAGAGGAAAAGTGTTTGGCAGTTGGATTGGGACATCTGTATTTGGGCACATTGGTTTCCTACTTTCATTTTGTAGGAATCAAGTATGAAAACATTGGTTTTGGGAATTACTGCTTATTCCTCCTAGCGGTTAGGCAAATTTGTCTATAAATCTGAGATTGGCTTTGATTTAACAACAACAAACAGAGCATGTTTTCTACTATCTGTTAAGCATTCCCTTTCTTTGTGGTGTCTGTCCCTGTTTGGCATTGTTAATGCCCTCTTGTCCTGAATTCCCTTCTCATAAAACAGTTTGCTCTGTGACACTGCCTTCTCTGTCTCAGTCACTCACCTTTCTTATATTGCCCCAACCACAATATTAATGATTGCTTAGGCTTAGTTTTACCTCTCCTTCGTCGGTATCCTATGTTCTTATACCCTCTCTTTGATATGGATGAATTCCAAATCTAGATTGCTACACTTCAAGGTATTAAACACCAGGACCACATCTCCCATTCTTTACCTAACATTTCCCATTTTAATGTCCACACCTCATGTCAAAATCAGCATATTTCAAATCTCATTCATCATTTTCTTCCCTGAACCAGCTCCTTCTTCTTTATTTTTGCCAATGATATCACCATTTTTTTCCCTCTATTTAATCAGGCTTAAAAACTAAATTATAACCCCACCCCCATGAATAGCTAATGAGTTTGTCACAAAGTCTTTATCTGTTTTTTGGTTTATTGTTTCTCCTGTCTTTTTCTTTGTTGTTACTTGCATTACTTTCATCCTAATTTTGGCGTATTCCAAACCAGTGAATATAACTGCCTTCTTTTTTACTGTCCATAACTTATTTTCCTTTCAGTTTATCCCTACATGTTGTTAGCAGATTAATATTCCTATAAAGTACTTTCATCATGCCATTCCCCTTGTTAGAAGAACAAACTTCAGGGTATTCTTGGGTTGGATTTAAAATCCTCTACTGTTCGTATCTGTGCTATCTTATATTAAGTTTTGCTCATATTGTTCAAGCAGCATTTCAAAATGCCTTTTCTTACCTTCTCTGCCAGAATCAGTGGTTCCAACACTTTTGGAGTACTTGATGTTTAAATTTTTTTTTGCTGTTTACTCAGTCAATAGTATTTCAAAATAAGTCAATTACAATACAAATATTAGTTTAATGGAAAATTTATGTATGTATGTGTATGTTGTTTTTCCATTTCGTTTGCTTGGCCAAATTGCCACATACTGGCTGGTAATGGGTATCACTGATCTAAACAGTATGCATCTACACATATTCAGTTCCTTTACTCTTACCCTTCCCTTTCTTGTCTTTCCTAAACCCCGGTAGTGTGTCTACCCTAAATTCTCAGACCAGTTATTGTCTGTGCTAGCCATTTGATATGGCATCATGACAATTATAATGTGTCTTCAGTCCTCAACTAAATTGTAAGCTCCTTGAAGACGAACTGGATTTTGTTCTTTTCTTTTTCCCTTAGTGCCAAGCACTAAAGATAATTTCTGTATTTATAATTTCAGCTGCTGTTCTGTGTATCCATCAGGTACATCTACATTAAGAAAATGGCAGGTCATTGAAACTTTAATCATACCTTGCTACCCTTACTAGTCATAATATACTGTACTTAATTCTATTTTATACTATTTTTGATAGTTAGCTTGATAGTATTTATGTTTGTATTTTGTATGAATTAAAGAATTTTTGCCCTCATTATTTAAGAAAGGAGAATTGAAATCTGATTCAGCAAGTCTTACCAACAGAGTGTTTTTCTTGGTTTTTAACTCTATGTTCTTACTCTATAGAAAACGAGAGATCAAGCTGTATAAGTAGAGTAGTGGGTGTGTGAGTGTGCTTAACTCAGTATTATAATATTGAAGTGATATGGCCTTTAATTATTTTAATAGGTTCTAAAGCATGCTGTATTGATAAACACTATCAGATAGACTATAATATAGTTTATTGAAGGGTTAATTATAATGTACATTATTGTTGTCATGTATGTACACACATTCACATAAATATGTCAGCTTATTAGGTTTTTATTTGCTTTGACATATAGTCCATCCATTCAGCAAATTAATTAATTAATCAATCAGTATTAATCATATTTTCTTGATTTTTCCCTCCCCTCTCAGGTGCTATTCAAGTATTGGGAAAGTTCAGGATGCCTTTATATCTTACAGGCAGTCTATTGATAAATCAGAAGCAAGTGCAGATACATGGTGTTCAATAGGGTAAGACTTTGTATAAAAATAATGGTATTATAATTGATACACAAAGATGGTTGCATCACATATAATGTACTTCATGGCTTATATCATTTTATGAAGCTAAGCAGTTCTTCTTAGTCAACTTATTTTTTCTGAATGTCTCTTTCCAGCGTGCTATATCAGCAGCAAAATCAGCCTATGGATGCTTTACAGGCCTATATTTGTGCTGTACAGTTGGACCATGGCCATGCTGCAGCCTGGATGGACCTAGGCACACTCTACGAATCCTGCAACCAGCCTCAGGATGCCATTAAATGCTACTTAAATGCAACCAGAAGCAAAAGTTGTAGTAATACCTCTGCACTTGCAGCACGAATTAAGTATTTACAGGTAAAATGTTTAAATGGCAGTTTTTTAAAGGCACATATTTCCCCATGACACTCAGGCAGGAGGAGGGTGGCTGGGAATTTTGTCTAGCTGTGTTTTGATGTCTATAATTTGTTTCCATATTTTGTAAACATACCATAGCTTGTAATATTATTTTACTTTTCATTTTAAGTAAGATATGCAGTATTTTGAAAGATGCTCTTTTGCACATTTACTCTGTTGATGCATATTAATTTACATAATTTTTTTCTATGTACTGTCTACATTTTTAAGTTGTCATAGCATTTTAGAGAAAAGGACGCAAACATTGTCTTTCACTCTTGCTTGGAGTTTCATGAGAAGACAGCTATAAGAACTCTGAAAACAGAGCTCAGCTTTGTTTTAATTCTCACAAAGGTTTATATTCCGGTTTCCCTCATTATACTTAGTATCTTTCTGAAACCCCAAATTAAGAATCTATTTTCTTTTAAAAACAATTAGTTATAGCATTTAGGAAGATTTAGTGGACTTGCTCTTACTCAATTAGGCTTGTGTTAAATTTGCTTTTTACATAATTTTTCCTAGGCTCAGTTGTGTAACCTTCCACAAGGTAGTCTACAGAATAAAACTAAATTACTTCCTAGTATTGAGGAGGCGTGGAGCCTACCAATCCCCGCAGAGCTTACCTCCAGGCAGGGTGCCATGAACACAGCACAGCAGGTGAGAAGTTGGGTTATGTTCTGCAGGTGCCCAGCTTTAAGGGTTCTTTTCAATCTGTAGTGGTCAAGCGTATTTTACTAAGCACAGGAGGCTTTCATTAATGAAAAGCCTCTTGATTTAATTGTGAAGGGAATCTAGATCAAATTAAAACTCCCTCTGATATGGGAAGAAATTTTGGGGTGCCAGTTTAGAACCTTTGTGCATTTTCATGATTTTGAAGGAGGTTTCTTAAAGTAATGCTGCAGTGGTTTATTTTTTAAAGCAAGTTTTTCAAAGGAAGGTACACATTCCTCCATTGATGATTCATTTGATTTTGATTTTCAATAATTGCCATCAGCGATGTCCACATAGCTTTGAAAAGTATGCAGCTTGTAAAGTTTTACAATTTGAAGGAATGAATTAAGAATATATAGAACCCTATTTTTGTCTTCCTTCTGTGATTCTTAGGCATGTAAACCTCATCATCCAAATACTGAACCTGTATTAGGCCTCAGTCAAACACCAATTTCACAGCAATCCTTGCCACTACACATGATTCCTTCTAGTCAAGTAGATGACCTGTCCAGTCCTGCCAAGAGGAAAAGAACATCTAGTCCAACAAAGGTATATATTTTAGAGAAATATAAAAATCCCAGTCAAAAAAGAAACTCCTAACTGCCCTGAACTTGTGCAGTTTGAACATCTCCTGTCCTTTACTTTAAATCTGTGGACATCAAAGAGTGAAAGGTTTGAGTTTTTCTATCCCAAATTCTTAGCATCATATTAAATATAGAAAGTAGGGATAAATTTGCATTCATCAAATCATTTTATTCATCTCCCTGCCGTTAAGATCTCAACACACTTTTCATCATCACCTTCTACTGACATTGAAATAAACTTAATGTTGGACCTAGTGGACAGTGTGGTATTTAGGTTAGCCATTTGGGCCATAGTTTAGGGGTGGGCCTTTTTGGGTGGCTTATTAAAGAATCAATATTTTCTTAATTTATGATTTTCCAAATTTATTATGCATGTAAAAGTATTTTTAAAAGAACTAAATGTCATGACATCTTTCTTATATGTAAATATTCCAATTCAAAGTCATTTGGCCTCCATTAGTCATTATTGTTAACTCTATGGATTTAACCAAATATTCTTTAATTTTTTTTTTTTATCAATTTTCCTCAGAATACTTCTGATAATTGGAGTAGTGGCCATGCAGTGTCACATCCTCCAGTACAGCAACAAGGTCATTCATGGTGTTTGACACCACAGAAATTACAGGTATGTAAGATATGCTTTTGACAGATTGTTTTTCCTATTAAAGAAGAGTAGAGGTACTAAGTTTTAAGTTTTTTAACTATTAATGCTTAAAGTTGAATGGCAGTAAACTCAATAAATAGGCGCATAAGTAAAATGAACCCACATTTACCAGAGTAATAGAGATAATTCATTCTTTTTTTTTCCACTCCCCCCCGCCCCCCCCCCCCCCCAAATATATTCTCATGATTCAAACTGCCTCAGTATGAGTTTAGGGTATATAAAGTAAATTCTCCATCTAATTCCTGCCCCTACCCACTCAGTTCCCCTCCTAATAGACAGCCAGTGTTATTGGTTTCTTATTTGTCTTTCCAGAGATATATCATGCATGTACAAGCAAATACGCATCCTCTTTCTCTCATATATTACTATTTTTCTCCCTTTTTTATACAAATGATAGAATGCTATATATACTGTTAATAATATATTTTACAGACCTTTGCATGTCAGTGTATAAAGAGCTTCCTTATTCTTTTATGACTACATCATGTTTCTTTACGTAGGTTTCATACTTTTACTTAGGCAGATCACTAGTTTTGGACAGTCAGATTGTCTTCAGACTTTTCCTATTCCAAACAGTGCTTCTTAGAGTGTACTTGTCACAATGCATTTTTTTTTTTAACATCTTTATTGGGGTATAATTGCTTTACAATGGTGTGTTAGTTTCTGCTTTATAACAAAGTGAATCAGTCATACATAAACATATGTTCCCATATGTCTTCCCTCTTGCGTCTCCCTCCCTCCCATCCTCCCTATCCCACCCCTCCAGGCTGTCACAAAGCACCGAGCCAATATCCCTGTGCTATGCGGCTGCTTCCCACTAGCTATCTACCTTACTACGTTTGTTAGTGTGTATATGCCCATGACTCTCTCTCGCCCTGTCACAGCTCACCCTTCCCCCTCCCCATAACCTCAAGTCCGTTCTCTAGGAGGTCTGCGTCTTTATTCCTGCCTTACCCCTAGGTTCTTCATGACATTTTTTTTTTCTTAAATTCCATATATATGTGTTGGCATACGGTATTTGTCTTTTTCTTTCTGACTTACTTCACTCTGTATGACAGACTCTAGGTCTAGCCACCTCATTACAAATAGCTCAATTTCGTTTCTTTTTATGGCTGAGTAATATTCCATTGTATATATGTGCCACATCTTCTTTATCCATTCATCCGATGATGGGCACTTAGGTTGTTTCCATCTCCGGGCTATTGTAAATAGAGCTGCAGTGAACATTTTGGTACATGACTCTTTTTGAATTTTGGTTTTCTCAGGGTATATGCCCAGGAGTGGGATTGCTGGGTCATATGGTAGTTCTATTTGTAGTTTTTTAAGGAACCTCCATACTGTTCTCCATAGTGGCTGAACCAATTCACATTCCCACCAGCAGTGCAAGAGTGTTCCCTTTTCTCCACACCCTCTCCAGCATTTATTGTTTCTAGATTTTTTGATGATGGCCATTCTGACTGGTGTGAGATGATATCTCATTGTAGTTTTGATTTGCATTTCTCTAATGATTAATGATGTTGAGCATTCTTTCATGTGTTTGTTGGCAGTCTGTATATCTTCTTTCACAATGCATTTTTAAGCTCAAAGAACTTTCTGTGTAAATCCTGAAAATTACTGATTAGAATTTCATGCGTATTTATCTCAAAGATCACATTACAGTAAACCTTCTGAGGTTTCTCAAACTTCTTAAAGGACTTCATCTTGGGGTTGATTGTCATTGGTCAGAAATCAGTATCTTTGACTAGACAGCATTCTGAGTTTTACCTACTCATTTCAAGGGAAAGATTGCTTAGAATAGTGAGCTTGTTTCTTAGATGTGTCTTTGACTGTATTCTCCTTTCTTCTTCTTCTAGCACTTGGAACAGCTCCGTGCAAATAGAAATAATTTAAATCCAGCACAGAAACTGATGCTGGAACAGCTGGAAAGTCAGTTTGTCTTAATGCAGCAACATCAAGTGTGTATAGCATTTTTTTTCCCCTAAAATTTGTTACCATTTCGAATATTTCTATTGACTGGAACATCATTTTAGAGTATGTTCATGCCCACTTCTACTTTCCACCAGTATTTGGTGGAATTGAATAATCTGTGCTTCTTAAAATACTAGTAATGGACAGATTTTTAGGAGAAAACAGCAATAAATTTGATTTTGAACATGACTTAGTATTTTATTATTTACATGTTATTCTGCATGAGTTTTATTTATATTAATACTTAACAAGCTACATCCTAAACTTAGGTGGGGTTCTTTCAAGCTTGTTTAACTCAGAGAATCTGGCATATAAATGTGATAGAATGGAATTTTGAGGTCCCCTATTTTGTGATGGGGGAAAGACCTGTAAATTTGATTTCCTTTCCATAATTTTCAGCTGGATTCTTTTGTCATTACTAAAGGGATATTTCTTAAAAAATTAAGTAGGTTCTTGCTTTTCCGAGGAAGCTAATCTAAATGTGAAGAAACAATTTCTTGTTTTGAAAAGGTATTTTTTAACCTAGAGAAATTAAATGTTAGGGTAAAATCAGAGATTACCTGGTTATATATTCTTCATATTCTGATTCTGTCCCCTGTGGACCACACAGGCAGCATTTATTTTTCATTTGTTTTTTGACAGATGAGACAGACAGGAGTTGCACAGGTACGATCTACTGGAATTCCTAATGGGCCAACAGCTGACTCATCACTGCCTACAAACTCAGTCTCTGGCCAGCAGCCACAGCTTGCTCTGACCAGAGTGCCTAGCGTCTCTCAGCCTGGAGTCCGCCCTGCCTGCCCTGGGCAGCCTTTGGCCAATGGACCCTTTTCTGCAGGCCATGTTCCCTGTAGCACATCAAGAACGCTGGGAAGTACAGACACTATTTTGATAGGCAATAATCACATAACAGGAAGTGGAAGTAATGGAAACGTGCCTTACCTGCAGCGAAACGCACTCACTCTACCTCATAACCGCACAAACCTGACCAGCAGCGCAGAGGAGCCGTGGAAAAACCAACTATCTAACTCCACTCAGGTAATAGAAGGACTGACTGCCTTGTTGGCTTCTCACATAATAGTTGTCTTCATTTGATTTTATGCATTTTGAGAGAAGAAGAAATAAAAGTTTGAGGAACTTTTTATAAGCATTTATAGTACTACAATGTTATTACTACATTGTGGCTCAGTATTATATGTATGTGAGTATATTTTCTTTTCCATATAAGATTTACACAGATAATGTTAGAAATTTCTAAAAAAATAAAGAAAATAGATCATACAACTCCCCAAAACCCACTGCTAATTTACAGTGGCATCTTAAGCAATTTATGGTGATGTTTCTTAGTTCATTTCTGCACATATTGCCTACTTAAGATCAGGTGCTTTGCTAAGTGGTGAGTATTCACTCTGGTGGGAGAAAAAGTTTTTTACTTCTGAATATTTATCCTCATAGTTTCCCTATATTTTGGATTGTTTCCATGGAGCGGGTGCTCCAAAGCAGAACTGAAGGGTCAAAGAGCATTTTAAAAAAATGTTGTGAATACGTATTGCCAAATTACTTATACTTTTACTAGCTCTAAGGAAATATTTGACTTATTGCTGGCTAGCTTTATATTACTGATAAAACTGAGATAAGTTCTTTTTCTAAGACTTTTAAAATGTTAATTCATGTAGGTAAACAGACAGTAAATAAGCATTACATATAGAATATTAGGTAATGTTATGATTAGTTCCCTGGAAAAATATACTAGAAACCAGAGCTGGAGAGCACTAGAGACTGGTGGTAGAGGAGTTGCAGTTATAAATAGGAATATCAGGGAAGATTTCACTGGAAGGGGATATTTGAATAAAGACCTGAGTGACAGAAGTGAGCCTTGAAGATACTTGTGATAAGAGTGTTCCACATCTAGGGAGCAGAAAGAAGCAATAGGCCCTAATGCAGGAGTGTGTTTTGCATATTCAGAGACAATCAAGGTGGCAAGCATGGCTGAGCAGGGTGAGAAGAGAGGTAAATGTGGTCCAGCTGGAAACAGACTGGCTAAATCATGTTCAGCCTTGTAGGCAATTGTAAAGATTTTGGATTTTGTTCTGAGTTAAATGGGAAACTGTAGGGAGGTTTGAATGGAGGAGTGAGGTGATCTGCCTGGATGCTCTCTGGTACTCTGTGGATAGACTAAAGGAGGAAAAAGGAGAAATGATGTGACCCACTTGGAGATTACTTCTGTAATCCATGTAAGAGGTGGTGGCGGCTCGACCCAGAGTGGCAGCAATAGAAGTGGTCAACTTTTGGGTACATTTGGGTGGTAGAACCAACAGGATTAGCTGAGAAAGAGGGAGACTTAAGTTAGCCTGATCAACTAGGAAAGATGGACGAGACTGGATGAAATCACCAAGGGGTGAGAATAGATTGGGAAAAGAAGAGAACTCAAAACTGAGCCTTGGGGCATTCCAGTATAATAGATCAGGAAATTGAAGAACTAGCAAAGAAAACTAGAAGAGGAGTGACCTGTGAGGGTAGTAGTAGATCTAGGAGAATGTGAGTGATGGATGCCCTTGAAGCCAAGTGAATAAAGTCTTTCCAGGAGGAGAGTATGATGAAAGTGTAAATCAAATAATGGTTATAGGTTGAGTAAGTAAGGTGAGGAAATTTACACAGGAGAAATAGGAGAGAATTGTTTGGGTAGGTGAGAGAATGGGATTTTGGAGGTTCAGTGTCTTTAAACATTAAAGGATTGTTAAAAGGATAACATGAGATTTTTGTTAGAATGCCTATAATGCTAAGGTATAATTGGTAGTTAATAAGTGAGAACCTTTGTTATGATTGTAACTTATAGTTCTATTATTCTTCTTTATTACATCTAATTCCCTGACTAGCTTAGTTGCTGAGATTTTCAGTAAATACGCCCTTAACCCTACTTTGGAAATTTGCTGTCTTTTAAAAACATAATTCTAGTGAAAGAACCCTCAGTTTACAGGCCATGAAGCCTCTGTACATGACTGTATACTAAGTGGCAGAGCCCCAGCCTTTGCTTTGCAGGCCCCTCAAGGCCAGTGTCCATAGGAGCTTTATAATTTAGGTAATATAGCTGGGAAAGTTGTCTAAGAAACTCTGTTGAACTGATTCTAAGTCAGAGGTTTCCCAAATGAGGATGCTGCATGACTGCTAAAGCTGGGGAGCCTCTATCTCTGGTATTAA